>NC_085842.1:151745359-152058484 GCF_035594765.1 Anolis carolinensis
CCAAGTTTCTATGATATACAACATTTTGGCTCAAGTGGAGACCCATTGGTTGAACATTCATTGTGATATTGTTCTATGCAGTAATGTAATAGGGAGGGAGGGTAAATAATCCTGGAACTAAGCATGGTCTGTGTCCTTTTACTGGAGTAATAGAGCTTTCCAGGACCCTCTGCAGGATCTTTCTATCCTCTTTCCGGCCATTACTCCTTTCACATTCCCAGGGACAAATAGCTAGGTGGAAGAGGAGAAGTATGATCAGCGATCATGAATACTACACTGAATATGTATGGGCAGGAATGATCTTCACACTGAGGGCCAAGTTCAAAGTCAAAACCGTTCTTGGAGGCCAAATGCTATTAACAGCAGGGTTTGGACAAAAATAGTAGCATGTTTTTACATGAAGCACTTCTTCCTGGTAACTAAGGATGCCTCTGCACTGTAGAATTCTGGCATTTTGACACCACCTAAACTTTCAGGGATCAATATTATGAAGCTGGGAGGACACAAGCACTCTTTGGCAGAGAAGGCTAAAGACCTAAAAACTACAACTCCCAGAAATCCATAGCATTGAGATATAACAGTTAAAGTGATGTCAAATTGCATTAGTTCTGAAGTGTAGATACACCCTAGATCTTAGCATAGAAATTTCCATCTTGCACACATATAAAACAGCAAAAACCCCAAACCATGGTGTGGCCTTCTAGTAAGTCCAGAAGTTCAGACTGGAATAAGAGAGTGTAGAAGTTTCCACACAAGGAGCAGAGCTGATGCATTGCTAGCAGTTCATTTAGAGCTGATCTTGTGAGGTACAAGGCAAGCTAAGTTTATTCCAGTCATTCCTTTCTTTGATTGGAAGTTGTGGTTACTTATTAAGCCAGAAAAAAGATGACTTATTCAGACTTCATTTTGGCGTGCTTAAGTTCCTCTGCAAAGCAACCAGATTGTAAGCAGACAACTCAGAAAAAATGTAAAACATGTCCTCACCTAGTGGACTTGGTATAAAAGGTAAAGGTTTCCCCTGACATGAAGTCCAGTCATGTCTGAATCTGGGGGTTGGTGCTCATCTCCATTTCTAAGCCGATGAGCCGGCGTTGTCCGTAGACACCTCCAAGGTCATGTGGCCGACATGACTGCATGGAGCGCTGTTACTTTCCCACTGGAGCGGTACCTATTGATCTACTCACATTGGCATGTTTTCGAACTGCTAGGCTGGCAGAAGCTGGAGCTAACAGCGGCCGCTCACGCTGCTCCCGGGGTTTGAACCTGGGAACTTTCGGTATGCAAGTTCAGCAGCTCAGTGCTTTAACCCACTTCGCCACCGGGTATATTACATGGGAAAAGCAGATTATAAAGAATTATAAAGACAGTGAACAAGTTAGGTTCAGAGTCTGTTGACCCCGAGACTTGCTATATGTATGCACGGGCACTGCCTGCTTCTTTTGGAACATAAACTGAACCTAAGTAGTGAATTTTAAAAAGTTAAAATCAAATCTTAGAAATGTTCTCAGGCTCAATAAATGCATACAGTTCTTTTATCCCCATCACATCCACTGGATATATTACAAAAAACCATTTATTTTTAGATTTTTGTTTATCAGATGCGTAGGCAACTAATGGATGCAATTTAATCTGAAAGCAGTATCCTCTAATTTTAGTCCCTGGGAAATATAGGTTTGTCCCTTACGTCAGAAACACCCTCTCTCAATTAAAATCAATGGGAGTGATGCAGGGTCTCCATGTGTTTCTTTATTTTTAATACCTTGATCTGTCAGATTGTGATAGGATTTGATTGATAGCACTAAACATGACTATGGACCCATGTCATCAGGACAAAGGAAATGACGTTCCATCAAAGTGTCATCAGGGATCATTTCTCTCAATCTTCAAGAATGTATCACCAATCCAGATTGCCAGGTAATAGATTGACCTCATAAAGTGGGATTAACTTTTATAACCTGTTCAAATATCTTTGGCTGGAAGCAAGAGAGAGTAGAAGTAGAGTGAAAAAATGACAAGTCCAGGAAAGAACTGGGATTTGTTATTAGGTTGCTGTCCTGTGTGGGAGATAAAAAACTAAGAGTGAACAATCAAAGGTCAAAATCTTTTTTCAGGAGAAGGCCAAGAAAAGACCTACTATCATTGTCTGGTATACTTCTCTAATCCTCCTTATCTGAGCATAGCTTGGGTGCTCATTGTACCAATGAGTCATAAAATACATGGATGGTTCAAAGAGATTTTTTTCATTAAAACATTTCATCCAGATAAATCTAGAAACTTGAGATCCATGCTACCTTGGTATTTTTTCTTCCTAATCCACTTCTTGAGGATTTTGTTACCATATCACCTGACCTATACAATGACACTTACTCATTATGCTAATCTCTCCAGTATGGTAATCCCCTCATTAGTTTAATTTACTTTTCAGAGTTCTTTGAAAGTGTCAATCAAGACATGGATGGGAGAGATTCAGTAAATGTTGACTAGAATCCACTTGCTGCTATCTATTGGTGTGGCTATGTTGGCCTAGGTAGGTAGGGATAGCAGGAGGAGAAAGGTTATGGGTCCAGTGGGCATGGATAAAGTAAGACATTGGAAAAAATATGGTACTTATCAGCAACATTTTGTCCCTTGGTTTTTTGTTGGTTTTTTTACCACTAATGTACAGACTGGGAAAATGTACCTAATTTAAATGGGAATTGGTTTCAGTGCCAAGCTTCTCCAAGAGATTCATGTGATGCCAAGATTGATGACACAGAAGCATTTATTGTTGGCTAAGGTGTTTCACAGTAGATAACTGTTTCATAGTAGAGAAGGGCATACACATCGACTGACAAGACCCCATTTTCATGACATGTAAGTGTGGAAGTTCTCAAAACATACAGAACTCAGCACTACTGCAGTCTCCCATGTAGGTATCAGTCTTATTCCTCCCCAAAGTATCACTTTAAGTCAATGGCATTTCTATGGGGCGCAGGGGATGCAAACCATATAGGTGACACCATCAGAGGGGATGAAATCAAATTTACAATACCATTTTGTCCAGTATTTCAGCAGAAATTTGTTTTACAAGGTCTTTAACTTTCTTTGCCTAAGAGCCCTGGGCCACACCAAATGATTCCATAGTATTGAGCCATAGCAGTTAGTGGTATCAAACTGCATCATTTCTACAGTAGAGATGCACCATGGGTGGCTACCTCCAAAATCTCCACTTTGTTAGCAAATGCCATGCCATGACTACTATCTACTTGGATTTCCAAAGCAGCCATGGGATAAGTAAACCTCTAAAGAACATGAATCAGAATGGGGATAAACAGTTATCTCATAGAATCATAGAATCATAGAATAGTAGAGTTGGAAGAGACCACATGGGCCATCTAGTCCAACCCCCTGCTAAGAAGCAGGAAATCGCATTCAAAGCACCCCCGACAGATGGCCATCCAGCCTCTGCTTAAAAGCCTCCAAAGAAGGAGCCTCCACCACAGTCCGGGGGAGAGAGTTCCACTGTCGAACAGCTCTCACAGTGAGGAAGTTCTTCCTGATGTTCAGGTGGAATCTCCTTTCCTGTAGTTTGAAGCCATTGTTCCGTGTCCTAGTCTGCAGGGCAGCAGAAAACAAGCTTGCTCCCTCTTCCCTATGACTTCCCTTCACATATTTGTACATGGCTATCATGTCTCCTCTCAGCCTTCTCTTCTGCAGGCTAAACATGCCCAGCTCTTTAAGCCGCTCCTCATAGGGCTTGTTCTCCAGACCCTTAATCATTTTAGTCGCCCTTCTCTGGACGCTTTCCAGCTTGTCAACATCTCCCTTCAACTGTGGTGCCCAAAATTGGACACAGTATTCCAGGTGTGGTCTGACCAAGGCAGAATAGAGGGGGAGCATAACTTCCCTGGATCTAGACGCTATTCCCCTATTGATGCAGGCCAGAATCCCATTGGCTTTTTTAGCAGCCGCATCACATTGTTGGCTCATGTTTAACTTGTTGTCCACAAGGACTCCAAGGTCTTTTTCGCACACACTGCTGTCAAGCCAGGCGTCCCCCATTCTGTATCTTTGATTTCCATTTTTTCTGCCGAAGTGAAGTATCTTGCATTTGTCCCTGTTGAACTTCATTTTGTTAGTTTTGGCCCATCTCTCTAGTCTGTCAAGATCGTTTTGAATTCTGCTCCTGTCTTCTGGAGTGTTAGCTATCCCTCCCAGTTTGGTGTCGTCTGCAAACTTGATGATCGTGCCTTCTAACCCTTCGTCTAAGTCGTTAATAAAGATGTTGAACAGAACCGGGCCCAGGACGGAGCCCTGCGGCACTCCACTTGTCACTTCTTTCCATGATGAAGACGACGCATTGGTGAGCACCCTTTGGGTTCGTTCGCTCCTCAGTGGAGGAGTGTGAGCAGTACAGTTCCTCAGAGATTTTTATTGGCATCAGAGTTCTTTTTTTGTTCATAAACCATCTGGAGACAAAGCTGATTGGTGAGGTAGACAAATTTGCTGCAGACATTGAATTATTTAGGGTGGCAAGGAAAAACAGATTGTGACAAAGTCCCTTCAGGCACTAGGATAGCTGTTCTGGCTGCCTTTCTGGAGATCCCAAATCACAGCAGAAGCAAGTCTATTGTCCTGCTCTCAGTGACATTCAGAAACAACTATGTTGATTGTTTCCTTCAAGCAAAGGTGGATTTTTACTACCATGAAGAAGAGAACAGGGCAAGGGCACTTGTTGCGGCTATTTTTACTTAGTGTTCTAAATATAAACAAAGGACCCATGACATTACTGTGACTCAGAGTTACCTTTCTGAGCACCAGTAAGTAAAATTGTTAATGTATGTTTGTTTCCTATATTTTTTGTACTCTGGATATACTATGGCTCTAATTTTCTCTCAATACTTTATTACGTTGATGTCTCTATTTTAGCATTTTGGTGGCTCAGATCAGAGTTAAGAACCATAGAGTTGCAAAGGATCACAAGGGTCATCTAGGTCTTCTTGATCACCCACACTTTTTGAATGAGCTTGTGGAGTTGTTATGTCAGCTCTATAAAGATTTCAACAGAGATGCCATCAAAGTCCACTGGCTTTGTTATTTTTTAACTGGTTGATGATTTTACTGTCTTCCTCCAAGGTAGGTAGTGCTGCAAGCTCAGGTATGGGCAAACTTGGAGGGGTGGTCTTATATGGCAAGTATATGTGAATACTGTTGTTTTAGCTCAAAAAGTTGGGGTCATCTTATACGCCCCGTCATCTAGTATGCTGGAAAATACGGTAAATAGAAAACTATATGAGTAACAAAAAGGTACATTATGAGGGCCGCACTTAAAGTAATGCCTGTGTGCCATTTTGTTGATATAAATGTGATACTTTTAGGCCACCAGATAAAGCAATTTGTATTGCATGACTGACATAAGTTCTGAACTTCTGGATGTTGTATAAGCATGGTTATGAAACAGAAGCAAAGAATAGTCATCATGTTCTTGACCAAAGAAGGGTATACTGCTGCCAAAAGCAAAGATGAGTGCAATTCCACTCATTAACTATGTCATAACAGAATGAGGCCCCTTCCACAAAGCTGTATAAAATCCCACATTAGCTGCTTTGAACTGGGATATTGTTGAATCCCAGAGCAGGAACCCTTCTGACCTTAGACACCACACCAGTTGAGTATAATCAGCAAGCAATTTATTGAGGAACATATGAGAGCAAAGCCACAAAAATGATGCAAATAATATAGTCGAAAAAAGGCATCTTCAAAAAGCCATATTCAGACCATGGGTTACAAGGTACAAAGATAAAACACAAGAAACAATGTTGCAAAATCCATAAGAACCAGGTAGCATACAATCCCAAAACTTAAAACAGGAATTTGGCAAGACATTTGGAAATCCACTCGAAAGCAAGACTGTCATGAATATCCAGCGTTGACAACACTGAGGCAAAAAAAAAAACCCCTTCCCTTGTCTCTTATAAAGCCTTCCTTGTCTCATGCAATGAAAAGAACACATTTTCCCTTTTTTTCCTGAAGACGGGCTGACCTTCGCCGGACCTGTGAAGTCTCCCTTTGTTTATAAGTCTTGTCTTCTGTCTTCAAGCTCATTAAATTCTGCACCTGACAAATCGTCCTCAGAAGACCGATTCTCAGAGAAAGGGCCTCTCTCAGGAATTTGGCATTGAACATCTACACTTTGTTCGAGACAAACCTCAGGCCTCTCAGAGCCAAGCCTGTCAGGAAAACCACCATTCCCATTACCATCAGACATAGGCTCAGAACTCCCAGTATCCCCATTGACATCAGACACTTCACAGGCTGAGCAACAACAGATATATGGCAGTGTGGACTCAGATATCCCAGTTCAAAGCAGATATTGTGGGATTTTCTGCCTTGATATTCTGGTTTATATGACTGTGTGGAAGGGCCCTGAGGCCTACATTTTATTGCATGCCACATGTTAGGCTTTAAGCTCTTGCAATTATATTTTTTGAGGGGCTCTCTTTTGTTTCAGGCCTCATGTTAGGCTTTAAATCTTGCCATTATATTGGGAGGCATCCATCTTGTTCTAGGCCCCATGTTCAGTTTTACAGTCTTTGCCAGTATATTAGGAAGCCTTCATTTGGAGGTCTCCATTTGGGCTGTTGTTGCCTCAGGCTGGGACCATCCTGGAGGAGGTCAAGTGGTCTCCTCCTGTATCTGAGAGGCCCTCCAGGTTCTGCCTGCTCAGGCTCATGGCCTAACAAACTAGAAGGCATCAGATCTGGTCTTGTTCTAGAAACTGTGCAGTCATACTTTCTTGGCCTCAGAACAAGGCACAGAGACACTATTGGAAGTAAGTATACATCTTCATCATGTGGTCAACTGCTTGTTTTGGGGTAGGAAACCTGTCTGTAGCCTTCAGGGCTGTATTTTCACCTCATGCTAGGCTGCATGTTGGGCCCTTCCTGGAAGAGGCTGTTGGCTTTGCTGCCACAGAGGGTGCCATTTTCCACAGTGTTTGAGTGAAGGTGGCAGGTGCTGCTTGCTCAGGCTAATAGTCTAACCCCCTGAAAGGCACAGACAATATACACACTCAGATTAAATATAAATCTTAATTATATTACTTATATTTATTATGGTGAATATTCTGGCATGTCTTTCAGAGCTGTGGTTTTGTTTTATGCTAAGCCTCATCCCTTTGGGAGATTGTAATCCCCCCCCCCCCAAAAAAAAAAAAACTCCATAAGAAAAACTGAAGTTTAAATACAATTTATAATGTTTCCAGGTATATAGCAACTATGATAATTTGTGCTTACTTTAAAAGTTTATATTTTATTTTCTCCTAAACTATCAAGTAATTTTTGAATAATTAGGGTAACAGATTAAATGTATTTTATATAGTTTCTAAAAATGTGATAATACGATGTAAGGGTCATTGATCTTGATTTTTAGATATGCCAATTTAAAGTGTGTGTACTATATAAGCAATATTTCAAAATGCTGTATCTCTTATTCTAATCCACATTTTTATGAAATTTGAACACAGTTATAGATTTGATTATGTAGTTTCATTTACTTTTACCCATTTAATTATCTTTAAGATTTTTTGAAATATTATTTTTAAAAACACAGGAAACTAGTCATCAGAGCCGGCCCTAGGCAATTTCCAAGTGTAAGCAAGCAGCATTTTGGTGCCCCCCCCCTCCTGAAACCAATCACTGAAAAATAAAAGGTAGAATGTAGAGGTGAATAGAATATATATGTGTGTGTGTGTGTTATAGTCCCTGCATATGTGTTTGTGTATGTGTGTATATGTGTGTGTGTGTGTGTGTGTGTATGTATACATACACACAATGTGGAGAATATGTGGAAAGGTAGATAGATAAGTAGGGAGCCACAGTGGAGGAACCTTCCCAGGAGCAAGGCCTAATAATAATAATAATAATAATAATCCGAAAATACATCACACAGTCCTAGACACTTGGGAAGTGTTCGACTTGTGATTTTGTGAAACGAAATCCAGCATATCTATCTTGTTTGCTGTGTCATACAACGTCATTGTGTCAATAATAATAATAATAATAATAATAATAATAATATAAAAATCATCCCTTGCAATATCCAAGATGGCTCACTGCTACAGAATCTTGGGAGCTGTAGTTTGGTATGGTACCATTATTGGCAGAGAAAGCTAAGCTGTAGGAGTTGAAATCCAATCATTTATCCTCCCTATAGAATCAATTTTATATGCACTTTTAGCTATGATTTATTTGTGACTTTATTGTGTTGTGTTTTTATTATTGTATATGGCATTGAATATTTGCCTTTGCATTTGGAAGCTGCCCTGAGTCCTTTTGGGGAGAGAGGGCAGGTTAGAAATAAAATAGAATAACAATTATTATTATTATTATTATTATTATTATTATTATTATTATTATTAAATATCTGGAGGACTAAAGTTTGCCCATGCCTGCTCTATACTGCACTTTCCAGAACTTTCCCATCACAATCTGCTATTGAGCTGGATACATGATTAAGACTATTTCCAGCTTACTGAAGTTGGCTGTATATGTTTTGGCTGAGGGGGCAGAAATTGCCTTAAAGCCATCTTGTGCAGTTTCAAAAACCCAACACTTGAGAACATTTTGCACTATAGCCAGATATTTCCAAGGTCGTACCCAAAGGGATTGCCAAATATACCCTTTTTTGAGATGGATCTAAATCAAGCATGGGCAAACTTTGGCCCTCCAGATGTTTTGGACTTCAACTCCCACAATTCCTGACAGCCAGTATTTGAGAACACAAAAATGCTGGACCACTGTAAAAGCCACCATGTCAGACTACACAGAGAAGCCATTGAAATCCACAAGAAGCACATGGACAATTTCAACAGAAAAGAGGAAACCATGAAAATAAACAAAATCTGGCTACCAGTATTAAAGAAAAGTTAAATCAGGACAGTAAATAAATAACAACACCCAGAAAATGGGAATTCCAGACAGAAAACAATCAGGGCCAGTTAACACCTCCCAACAAAGGATTCCCCCAGGCAGGAAGCAGCCAGGCTTTGAAGCTGCAAGGCTATTCAATGCTAATCAAGGTGGCCAATTGCAACATTCACACTTGCCTCCCACAGACAAGAGTTCTTTCTCCCACCCTGGACTTTCCACAGATATATAAACCCCACTTGCCTAGTTTCCAACAGACCCCATAACCTCTGAGGATGTCTGCCACAGATGTGGGTAAAATGTCAGGAGAGAATGCTTCAGGAACATGGCTATAGAGCCCGGAAAACTCATAGCAACCCAGCCAGTAGGCTGTTGCTGAACAACCTATGCACTTTTAGCATCAAAGGAAAAAATACCCAGGATTTTCTCACTTAATATACAAACTGTTGGCATGTCTGGGGAAAAAGAATAGAATGCTTCTATACCAGGCAAGGGCAAACTTTGCCCGTGTCTGGTGTTAGGAATTGTGGGAGTTGAAATCCAAAACAATCTGACAGAAAACTGGGAGTTGTAGTTTGGCATGCTACTGGCTCTCTTCTGCAGGGAAGGCTAGGGACTTTTTAAAACTACAACTCACATGATTACATGGCACTGAATCTGTTGCAAGTGAGCTGGTGCCATAATCCTCCTGGAGAGATCTCTTAAAGGGATATCCTCTGGCTCTTAAGGATTCCCATTAGAAAGGCTTGCCTGCCTCAGGTGTTCCCCTTTAAGGCTAACTGGCTCTTGGGTAAGTCTGGAAAGAGCAAAACCAAACCGGGGAAGAGACTTTTTTCCTAAGAGGGAGAAAGAGAAAGAGGCTGGTGCTGGGTCCCTTCTTTCTTCTCTCCCTCCCTGCTTTCTCTCTCTCTCTCTCTCTCTCTCTGCAACCTCTCTCTCTCTCTCTCTCCGACCTCTCTCTCTCTCTCTCTCTGCGACCTCTCTCTCTCCCCCCCCTCTCTCTCTCTCTGCAACCTCTCTCTCTCTCTCTCTCTCTCTCTGCGACCTCTCTCTCTCCCCCCCCCTCTCTCTCTGCGACCTCTCTCTCTCTCTCTCTCTCTCTCCCTCCCTCCCTCTGCGACCTCTCTCTCTCTCTCTCTCTCCGACCTCTCAGAGAGAGAGAGAGAGAGAGAAGCAGGGAGGAAGAGAGAGCCATGCCCACTGCTGCGGAAGGTGGAAGGCTTCAACTGAGCCGGTGATCCCCGTGGGGGGGGGGGAGGGGGGAGACACCTCAACGGCGCCCCAGGGGACCCTGCGCTCCAAGCGGGGGCCTCACTGGCCTCCATGTTGGACCGGGCCTGCTAGTCATGTTACTGCTCTTTCTTCTTTCAGAGCTCTTTTTCTTCTTCTGTTTTGTGATATGGAACTACCCTTCATGATTTGCTAAAAAAGGTTTCAACCCCCTTCCCCTCCCTCCCCCGATTTTTTTTCTGGCTACAGCCCTGCTTGTATGAGGCCAATAATAAATCTGTGACATGGCAGCACCTCACCTCCCATACACCAAAGAAATTCAAACCCAGCACTCAACTCAGAAGATTATGATTAATGTCTTCTGGCATGACAGGTGGGTGGTTTTACCTGATTTCTTCAAGTTTAGGATAACAATGAACAATGACTGCTACATTGCATCACTCCAAAAACTTCAAGAAGAGAAGCCATTCATGAAAAAAACACTTTGAATGTAATGCAGTTGTACCACAATAATTCATAACATCATGCTTCTTTGGCAGCATCAAATCATATTACAAAAATGGGGTGGTCAGTATTGCCACATCTGTCTTACAGACCTGATCTGTTGTCCTCAGACTTTCACTTGTTCAGTTGGATGAAGAAAGCCTCCAGAAATGGTGCTTCAATGATGTAGCCAAAATGGAAGATGCTGGGTCAAGGAATGTCAAAAGTGGATTTGATGAATGGGTTCAAAAGTGAAGCATATGCATTGCTGATGGTGATGAAAATTATTCAAAGGTGATGCAAATGCATTGTTAGTGGAGGGAACTATTTTGAATAATATCATTTTGTAGATACAGAGCTACTTCACACACATATACTGTATATAGTTGCATATGTCTTCTGTTGTTCATGCAGGCCTTATAACCTGTCAGACATTACTTTCTGTATGACTATTGTATATATATTACATCATTATTGAATCAAAATGCTTTTATCGCACTATGCTCAAAATTGCAGCTGTCCCTTAAATACATGGTTGCTACATGAGTTCACATACATTCACTCTACCTCATAATGCATGCTATATATCAGGTCAAAGTCCAACTTTGCTATAATGTGTTCGTGAGCCAATCGTCGTCTTTCAGCCTAAATCCCTTCACAAGGTTGTTAAATGGGAGAGAAGAGCATGTGGAGAAAAAAAAATAGCTCTTTAAACTCCAGGAGATAAATGGAATGAACCCAGTTTTTTAAAACACGATAACTGGAACACTCAAGTCCTACTTATGGAGTTTCCATGGGCAACTAATTGGCCTTAGAATTTTGTGCTAGATAGGAGAGTGGTCTGATTCGACATCACACTTCCTATGTTCTTATTAATCTATAGAGAAATAGGTATTGTTCCCTATTGTTTCCTTGTTCATGCCAGCTGATTCCTTTTCAGCAAAGCAAAAAGGAAAGATGGGAATGGTAAATGATGTCAAATTCAAGGACAGTCCTTGAGTGCATGCAATCATAGGTAGAGAGCACATTGCCTTCCAGATGCTGTTGGGACTCCAAAACCTAGAACTCTCAATGGTCAGGGATAATGATTGCTACTGTTCAACAACACTTGGTGAGTCATGTGTTATTCAATCTTACTCTGCTGCCCAGGGAACTATTAATATTGTGGCCCTGTCAGCTGATCATTATCAATGCAGATGGATATAGGTTGCAATGAAAATGTCTCAGCATTTGGTTGGTCAAGACAGAAAATATCAGGGAAGTTTTCTTAGTCTGGCTTTTCTCATCGAGACCACAAATAACAATTTTCTGCCTTGGAGCTAAAACATTAGAAAACATAGTGAGAAAAGTATAGTAATAAGACATAAAGGTTGGTAATGCTGAACACAAAGCAACTATCAAAGTGGTATGGAAACAGCAGCCTGGGTTCAAGGAAGTTCAGGTTTCCTGTAAAGCTGAACACGAATGACTCCATAAAGAACATGATACATGCTTAATAATTGTCTGCCAAGATACTCAACTAATATGAAGAAGGGCTGTAGTAGAACTAGGGATTTATCTGCACTGTAGTCAGTCTGACACCATTTTAACTACTATCATAGAATCATAGAATTGATTTATGATTTATGCTACGAAATCCTAGAAGTTGTAGTTTTACACAGTCTTTAGCATTCTTTCCCAAAGAATGCTGGTGATTCACCAAACTATAAATTCCAGGGTTCCATAGATTTAAGCCACATTGATAAAAGTGGTGTCAAAGAGCATTATTCTACAGTATGCATGCAGCATAAGTCTTACAGAACTGAAGGATCAGGACCTCTTAATTAGCAAGGATGGTGAAGTCGTCCATCATTTTCAGACTTCCCTGGTCCCTCTGGACTTACTGATATGCTCAGCTTATATGCTTAGCTAAACAGAAAATAATTTCTCCGGCAAAAAATATATTGTTGTGAACTTTTCAAATCCCAATGTCAAATATTTTGGGTTGCCTTCGTGTTGATAGCACAACTAAAAGACTTATTAGCTATACAAAGATCTAATTCTGGTAGAAATGTAGCTCCAGGTTCTAGAAGTAGCTTGAAGCCATAGCTTTGTCCTTTCCTTGATGGGATATGGCTGTGATGAGTGCCTGACCATCTGACCATTCATTTGCTACCTGTTTGAAACAAATGTAATTGATGGTGTTAACATAAGTGAGAAAAGCATACTAACTGTACCCCATGTACTGCTTTCAATGGTACTTGATGCTAGGTGAGTAGGAAGAGAATTGTAGACAACAGGATGCCCGAGTATGAAGAAATGAGACTAAGACATTCGATACTATCACAACTGGTAAGAAACAGGCTCCTATGACTTCATCCCATGGGTCTTCACGATCATCCTAGGATGCTTGCAGCACTCTACAGAGTTCACCCATCACATGGTGCACACTCATTTCCAGCAGGGCTCCATAGATGAACTGTGCCACAAGCATCCTAGGGCTTTCTGTCCAAAACATGGAAGGCTTCCCATGTTCTATAAGCACTAACAGGGCCACCATGGGGGGACCCTGCACAGTGATGCTTCCCCATGTATGACGGGTAAACATTGCTGCAGGTGATGCAGGATGAGGGGCAACAGAATTGCCATGTTATCCTGTGGATTCGCCACGGAGACTGGTGAATCCCCATGGATCCAGCTATAAGTGTGATGAAGTCCTACTAATCTGATGATAAAGTAAACGTTCTTTGTCAATCTAAAATTGTCATGATGAGAAAATTTTCCCTTCTGCTAAAGAGATGGATTAAGATTATCTCACAATCCAGTCTTAACACTCAGTCAGCTTTCATCAATCATTAGGGTTTTGCTGAAGGATAAAACCTGTGGAGGTCCCTTACAGGACAGCAGGGCTATATATGCCAAATTCATTCCAATTCTTCACCAATAAATTTTCTCTTTTGCTTCGAGCAAACAACATTTCTAGGTAAAGAATAACTATTTAAAACCTGTCCTTAGTTGTGTGCAAAGGTGGATTTGTGTCTTCTACATTCCTTCCCCCAACATTTCAGCTGCTCCTCAGGATCGGAAACAATATGAGTTATGTTGCAAAGAACTGAATAGATAGAGAGTGCTTGTGATGCTAGGGCAAAGGGACCATTGCTCATACCCCACTGTAGTGGTGGATGTTTTCTTAGCTTTAATGCCAGGGGCATTACTGCATTCTGGTCACATCCTAAAATGCCTAAAATTATGGTTAATGTGTCCCATGGAGGATTGGGGTCCAAAAGAAAAGCCCCCTCAAACCTCCCATAGTTTCCTACTTTTAAAAAAATGATTCACATAGAAATGATTGCAGAGGGCAAGAAAAGCAATCATGAAGTGAAAGTGACACAATTGTGCTTCTGAGTAGACGGGAACATGGGAATATAGGGTTATGCCTCTTAGCCTGGAATTTGGCTGGCAGTGTCTTACTAGGGTTGCTAGGAAGGATTAGGTATGTCGTGAAGGGCTGTCTTAAAACATTTTTCTCTCTGTGGCAAAGATGCCTGCTCCATTGCAAATAAAAATGTAAAATGGATTCACAGCTGAATTTTACTTCAACAATGGCAATGGGGAAGTGTGCTGAACCATCTTTGGGACAATACCCTGGTTTACAGAGTGTGGGATATCATGTATGTCATGTATCAGCCGCTGAATCTACACTGTTCTTTATCCCTGGATCTGATCCTAGATGATCTGCTTTGAACTGGATATGAGTCTATACTGCCAGATAATGTGGGATCAGATCCTGGGACATACGTCAGTGTAGACCAGCCAGAGTGTCACAGCTCTGAGTCACACAGCTTTTGCATCCAGTAGAGGAGAATGGCCAAGGGATTCAGCTGTGATGCCAGCATGGGGACACTGATCTTCCAGCATCAGACCTCTAAGCAGTTGTCTCACTTAGTGCACTTTTGCCCAGTTCATTTTTATGATTTTATTGCTGTGTTTCAATTTATGTTTTATTAATGGTTGTCATTTTATTTTATGTCTTTTTAGTTTTCATTTGCGTGTCGTTCGGTACTTGATGTTATTGTACTTTCGTTTTATATTTGTAAGCTGCCCCGAGTCCCCCCGGGGAGATGGAGGCAGGGTACAAAAATAAAATTATTATTATTATTATTATTATTATTATTATTATTATTATTATTATTATTATTGCTGTTGTTGTTGTTGTTGTTTCAGTTTTTCAGATGGTAGGCTTTGTAACAATGGGAAATGCCTTTCAAGCTGTTATTCATTGTTCTACTGCAAAAGTGGCCACCATAATTTTATCATTCTGTCAACATCCATGAAAGCCGAGACAAAAATATCTTATTTTCTCAAATATCAGAAACAAGATTGTCAGGATTCTAGTGCGTTCTGTGCTTAGGTGCACCAACTGTGCACAGTGTTCAGGATAATGGTAGAAACATTTTCAAGGGATGCAGCCTGATGCACTGAAACAAATTTGAACATTTTCAAACTGAAAGTGCTCTATGAAGCTGACGCATGAACCCTTGTAGATTGGCACTCTTGCCCAAGATGATCCTGTTGTTACTGCCCGTAATAGTCATGGGAACAGCATTACTTAGGATGGGTCACACCTGAGCAAGATTCACCACCTTTCTCTTTCTTGTCCCTTGAGCGGTTGCAATTGCGTCACAACTGCAGGTGAAGTACGCAAACCGTCTCTGCCGCACAGTCAGAGCTCTTTTCCCTGCCTCGTCTTTGCTGTACTTCAATCTTATTTAGTTCTCATTTGTAAATGGGTTACAACAAAACAGGGAAAATGTAAAGCTGCTCCCCCATCAGCTTTAATTGGTACTGGGTTCTTCATTACCTGCACACCTGTTTCCCATGTACCATATGGTCAGAGGTAAATAGACTGTAATTGTTTATCCAAAGCTGGATTTTCTCCCCACAGTTCAGTGAATCTTGCCACTTGGAGAGAGTCACCTTTCTGAAAAGATTCCGGTCTAAAAGAACACTGAGGATCTCAAGGTCAGAGACAAGGAGAGAGCAATTTGCATTCTCCGACCCCCCACACATTTCCATTTTCCCTCTAATCTCTTTTTTTTGCCCCTCTGCTAATCATCTCCTTAAAAATATGAAGACAGCATTCCTCCTCTTTGCCAAGGCTTTCCTTGGCAGACTCCATGCCTCTTGTGTGAGGCACAGTGAGTTAACATGACAGCATCTTTTTCTCTCTCTTTTTTAAAATCTGTTTTATTTTCTGGGCTTCGTAACAAAAGACAAGGGGAATGGCTTATTTTCCTTACCTGCATCTGGAGCAAGTAGAGAGAGAGAGAGAGAGAGAGCAAGCATGTGGAGGAGACTTTTCTAATTAGACAACTGCAGGAACAGGAGGCATCTCAAAAAGCAATCTTGCCCATCACTCTGCCATGTTGACAGATTATATTGGTTAAAAAACAGAACATGTAAAAAGGGACCTGAAGGTCATTGCCTGCTTGTCTTGGTATTGAAACAAGTCCCCCACCTTCTATTCCTCAACTGAACTGAACTAAAGTGAGCCTGGTCTTCTGGTTGTGGTAAAGCAGTGAATGTTGAAGGGTGGTGCACACTATGATAGGCTCCACAGACCGTCTCCCCACAGAGAATCCAAAACCTCAGGCAGCTGTGTTGTGCAAATCCATTCTAGCTGTTTTCCACTGTAACTGCCCCTTCAATGTTGAACTGGACCATCCTGAACAGCAGCAGCTCCCTATCTTGGAAAATGTAATACACACACCCTCCCTAGTTCAAAATGAGCAGAGAAGTCAGAGGAAGATGATAGATGATATAATTCATCATTAATTTTCATATTAAAGAAAGAGGTAAGTGATTTTAGCAATTTTCTTTCCCCCTCCACTCAACTGGGAAAAAGTCTTCAAAACCTGCAGAATTTTCAAAGTCTGTTCACAGATCAGGGCTTATTCTTTATTTTTTAAAAATGCATGTGATTGTTTTGCACAGAAAAAAATGGTTGCACAGGAAGCAGCATTTTCTACACATTTCTGAAAAAAATGCAATTTCCCTACATAAAAATATATTCTGTTTTCTGTACAAAAGAATTGTGTGCAAATTTTGCGCTGAAAAAAATCTCAAACTACATATTCTTGCCAGTCTAGGGCTGCTCTTGTCATGTTTTCTCAATAGGTAAAGGTAAAGGTTTCCCCCTGACATTAAGTCCAGTTGTTTCTGACTATGGGGGTTGGTGTTCATCTCCATTTCTAAACCGAAGAGCCGGTGTTGTCTGTAGACACTTCCAAGGCCATGTGGCCGGCATGACTGTATAGAGCACCGTTACCTTCCCGCTGGAGCGGTACCTATTGATTTGTTCACATTTGCAATTTTTTGAACTGCTAGGTTGGTAGAAGCTGGGGATAACAGCGAGAGCTCACCCCACCAGCCTTTCACTCAGCAAGTTCAGCAGCACAGCAGTTTAACCCGCTGCGTGCCCAGTGGCTGTGTTTCCTCAATAGTCATCAATTAAAAATATTTTTCTAATATTCTTTCAATCCTTGTAGGTGACATAATTTCCCTTCTAGAAGTTTCAGCATTTTGAACCTGTAAGCCTTAATGCCTTACTGTGCCACAAGGTCAACATTAGATTACTAACGTTTTAACTGGTGGTTACTGCTGGATCCCTAACAGCAATATGATTTTCTGAGAGTGTCCAGCAAAAAGATCAGGGGAGAATATCTGTTCAGCTCCAGGATTACAAAGGAATAATTCTAATTACATTTCAGGAAAAATCATAAAGGAGCATAGTGTATCTGGCCCCATCTACCCTGACCAGAAAATTCAGTTTACCTGCATCAAACTGCATTATATGAGGCCACACAGTCCAACTCTGGGAGTTGGTGCTCATCTCAATTTCTAAACCAAAGAGCCGGTGTTGTCCAAAGACACCTACAAGGTCATGTGGCTGGCATGACTGCATGGAGGGCTGTTAACTTCCTTCCGGAGTGGTACCTATTGATCTACTCACATTTGCATGTTTTCGAACTGCTAGGTTGGCAGAAGCTGTGGCTAACAGTGGGAGTTTACCCTGCTCCCCAGATTCGAACTGCCAACTTTTCAGTCAGCAAGTTCTACAGCTTAGTGGTTTAACCCGCTATGCCAACAGGGGCTCCAAATGTAGTACTTTACATTTATCGCTATTTAAATTCATTATCTTAGTTTTGACCTGCTGTACAATCTGCCAAGGTCATGAATTCTATTATTGTCCTCTGGGGTATTTGGTATTCCTAATCAAGGATTCCTCTATTTGCACCCCATGAAGCAGTTTATCTCTGTTGGTTAGGATCAAATCCAACATAACTGTATCTCCATGTTGTTTTCTCTACCTCTTATACAAAGAAATCATCTACAAGACTAATGAGAAATATGTTGGATCTTACACTCTTGGCTGAATGTGACTTCCAACAAATATCAGGGTGATTAAAGTCCCTTTTTATTACTATCCCTTTTTAAATCATTTGTTTTAGCAAGACATCATCCAAATCATCAGGCTGGCTGGGGAGCTATACTAGATGCCCACAATAAGGACACATTGGTTTCTCTCCCTTTTAATTTTTACCCAAATGTTTTCAACCTGTTCTCCATGCTCCAAGTCATGGATATTTTCAAAGTGTATAGAATCATTTAAAGTGTTGCCTCTCATCCTTATATGTGGCATGATCAGTCTGAAAAGAACCTAATGCACACATGGGAATATATAGAGAGTTTCTTCTACAGTTATGGTAATCTATGGTAATCTATTTGACCAGGGGTTTCTTTTCTGTACTTCTGAACATACATTCATATGTATCTGAGTTAACCTCTAGGGGGAAGCCAGTCATACTGGGGCTTGGGAGAATAACCAACGTAAGTGTCTAAGTGGACCTAAGCAATGTATCACCACATGCTTCCTTCATGTGTTCATTACTGTGAACGCTTGGAGACAACTGGGATCTCCATGATATCAAGCCGGTTGGAAGAACTACTTTCATTCAGCTCAGAGATGTAGTGGTAACACTAGGGATTTAAATATTCAACAAGTACAGATTTTCTTTTCAGTTTTCTCCCTACTATAGAAAGAACAGATACATCTGTGCCTTTCTCTCCTAGTATTCAAATGTGTAAAGAATACACATGGGATTCTGTGCAAAAACAAAAACCACTGTGTTCAGATAGTTACATATATATTTGTGCGTTATTATTGTTTGTACAAAAATACAGATTTTTTTGGTGTCCTAGCACCATTTTCTCCTGTTGTTTCACCTGCATCTGTGGCTGGAATCTTCAGAAGATCCACAGATGCAGACGAAATGTCAGGAGAAAATGCTGCTAAATTCCCATATAGCCGGGAAACCACATAACACCCCAGTGATTCCAGCTGTAAAAGCCTTTGACAAAACAATTCTCACTACTGTGCTCTTCTTTCCGACCAGTGGGTTGTTGTGAGTTTTCCGGGCTATCTGACCAGGTTTGCCAAGTGCCCTATGTGTGTGTGTGGGGGGGGGGGGGGGAGGAGGTATAAACAATGTTCAACAAGGAAACAAATTACAGCAAATATTATTTCCATTCCTAAATCACACACCTTCTCTTTCAGGTTCTTTTCAGCTTACTCTTTTCCTGATGTCGAGGCCTCTGCCTTCCAGAATAGAAATAGTTGGCTCTGTCAGTAGGAAAGATTAACCAACTATTGATCTCTACAGAATATCTCACTACCAGTTCGTAAATCTCTGGAGTACTGATCAGAGTCTGGTTCACACATCAGAATCTTAGAGGTCTCCAAGACATTGGTTTCTACCTTTATTTTTCATTGCTTTTTTGTGAGCGGAATACCATGAGCAGGTCCATGGGGAGGGAAGAACAAAAATGTAGCTCTTTTTTGTACCTCTCCTGCTGGAGACTGATTGAGCAACATCCTGGCAGTAGGAAAGCATCTTCTTCCGCCTTAATCTGCAAGCAATTGGTCTTCAGTGTGACAGAGATGCTCTGTTACACTCAGAGATGATTAATCTTTGGTCAAATGAAAGCATTAATTTTAGCCCAAGGTGTGGGATAAGACAAAAGCACCATGTAGCACAATTTGAATGATGTCTCCATGCTGTCATCACACACATGTTCTCCTGACTTGGTATGTGCCTTCTCAGACATTCTCAGCACACATCATTTGTGATTCTTGTTCCTTTTTGTTAAAATGCATATATTCCTCCTTCACCTCTTCTTCCATGCCCCCTCCTTTCTCCCTCATCTATCCCTCAAGCTTACATACCTGGATGATCAGTGATTTACGTAAAAATGATATATGACCTGCTTGTTCATCGATGTTTGCAACAAATATTGGAGCTGAAATTTTTCTGCACAAAAAATAAAATAAGGGAGCCTTTCCTCCCTGGTTCTATCTATCAGCACAATGTTAGTATTTGATTGCATGCTCTTCAAAAGAAAAGATGCAATAATGATAAACTCTGGCATTGCTTGAAAGCTGAAGTAAGGTAGGGGTGTGTGTGTGTGTGTGTGTGTGTGTGTGTGTGTGTGTGTGTGTATATATATATATATATATATATATATATATATATATATATATATATATATATATATATGAGAGAGGGATTTTTATACAGGCTGGGGAACCGATCCCCAGTGGCCCATCTTCTAGTTGTAGCCTCAGGTTTGCAACAAACAAAAAGATTCTCTCATGTTATCAGACCTCTCTAGGCTCTTCCCTTGGGCTGATGTTAGCAAGAGGGATGGAGGCTATTCCCATATCTGCACACTCTCTACTGATGGGACTCCGAGAGTTCACAGCTGCTGTCAGTGGAAGTTTTGACAAGGGAATCCTCTTGTAGATCCATCATCTGCTGCCACTAAGTCCCATGGCATACTCAGTGTCCTTGAACAAATTAGGTCAATACTTGTTTGGAAATATGTGGATGAGTAGCATGATTTATTTTTCTTTCCTATCCTGCCAGAAAAGGTGAGCAATGTAAACATGGAAGGAGACCTTGATGGAAATAGCATATTGTTCAGGATGTTGAGGAATTTTGTGCAAGATGGTCACTCAGCTTGACGATTGTCTCAAAAGGCAAAACTTAGTGTGAATCTGGTACACTTCTGGGACCAGGAGGCTATTACTGGCCTGCATCCCCACTTTCACCACCCACTATTCCAGCAGAATTAGGTAGAAGAAACTTGTGGCAGGACATCTTCACTTTTAGCATTTTCCCACTCCAGTTCATTGTGCGTTGCTTGAAATAAGTGGCCACTGACAGATTGCTTAAAAAGGAGGACAAGAGAGGACAGAGGTTTACATTAAAATTGTACAGGTGGCAGGATTCACCCCCCCCCCCCCCCCAAAAAAAGTCCTGGCTACGAGCCTGCCAGCTGGTTTTCATTGCTGACAGGGTGGACAGCTTCAAGATCCCTCCTTTCCCTTCTAGGGTTTTTTATTTTTAAATTGGGCTTCTGGACCTTCTTTCCTCTGGAGAACATCTTATGAGGAGAATCCTGTGATTACCCTTAAAATGATGATCTTTATAAAAGGGGCCACCAATGGCACTGAAGCTGCTGAACTTGCAGACCATAAGGTCGCAAGTTCGAATCCGGGGAGCGCAGTGAGCACCCACTATTAGTCCCAGCTTCTGCCAACCTAGCAGTTTGAAAATATGCAAATGTGAGTAGATCAATAGGTACCACTCCAGCAGGAAGGTAATGGCGCTCCATGCAGTCATGCCAACCACATGAACTTGGAGGTGTCTACAGACAACGCCGGCTCTTCTGCTTAGAAATTGAGATGAGCACCAACCCCCAGAGTTGGACACAACTGGACTTAATGTCAGGGGAAAACCTTTACCTTTACCTATAAAAGAGGTAACATGACTACCCCAATTTGAAGAGGAGAGAGAATAGCAGAACATGATTACCTCACATCACACATTTTTAACCAAATATAACCAACAATAGAATCTGGAGACTCCTACAGTCACCCTTGTCTTTAATTTCATGCCAAAATGCTGAAGAGGGTTCAAATCCTTTGTTAGCTTTTTAAAAAGTTCTTTGAAGTTCAGCCACCCTCATTCCCAAGGGAGGCATATGTTAGTGTTTAGTTAAACTGCCAGGAATACACAATGAAATGATGCAATATGGCTATGAAAACCATGATTATATTGCTATCTTAACTAACTTTTGGTCAGTAATGTGGATAGTTAACAGAACTGTAGGTTAAGATGTCCATTTATAAGTTTATATACAGCATAGAACATCCATTTGAAAATTGCAGCCAGATTTCCAGCCTTCAGGCAACAAGGGCCAGGCTACCTCTATGCAGATACCCTCACTGACTGATTTTGCAAACTTCGTGGCTGTTCAAATGCTAATTCAAGCTTGCTAATTGCAACAGTCAACACTTGCTTGTAAAAGACAAGGGTTCTTTCTCCTGCCCTAGACATTCCACAGGTATATACAGAGTGTTTGAAGAAAACCTCCCTATTCACAATTTAATTTAATTTATAGATTCCACTTGCTGAACTGCCACCAGAACTTCTAAAGATACTTGCCACAGATGCAGGTAAAACATTAGGAGAGAATGCTGCTGGAACATGGCCATACAGCCCAAAAAACCCTCAGCAACCCAGATTTCCAGAGAAATGTGCATTGGAGAATATATGCTTACTTAAATGCAAAGCAGAAGAACCATGTGTGGAGATACATGCATGCATTTAATGTATAGACTACCTTCAAATCTACGGTGTGTTACAGGGTGGTATAAGATAGAAAACGCTGGACTGAGGCTGTTCTCATGTCCTGACCAGCCTTTAAGCCAGCATATTACACTGCATAGTGAAGGGGAACTGCTTAAATAAGAGAGTACAGGATACATCCTTATCCAAACATCTGTTTTAAAAGTGCAAGGCTTGGCATAACCCAAATGTAACAACCCAATATGACCTTGGTCTCAGTTTTTTGAATCTTTGCAGTGAAGCTGATCCTGAACAGCTTGTCCCAATGATCTCAAGGAGATGGAACTCTACCTATCCGAAGATGAAGGTCCATGTTGGTAAGTATATGAAAATTTTATTACATGTGAATTTATAAGTACTTGTGTGTGTGTGTGTGTGTGTGTGTGTGTGTGTGTGTGTGTGTGTATATATATATATATATATATATATATATATATATATATATATATAATATAAAACATATCTAACACCTTGCATGAACAATGGAGGAAGGAACAAATTTGTATAAACAGATTATATGTACTTAGTGATGTACTTGACTATGTGTTTGCTTCTTTGTTAAGCTACCCTATAACACAATTTTTGGGGAGTTAATTGAAAACAATTATAACATGAAAATTACAAAGTAAAAAAAATGGACTAAACTATAAGTCATTTAAAAGAGATTTGTGTTTTTAAAAAGACCATAGAGATGATACGAGGCAAAGATAGGTCATTCCATAAATGGCATTTCTTTACAAAAATTGATCTTTCCCTGATGGTCATCTCCTCATTTGATTTGGTTGGAGCCATCTGGACAGTATGCTGTGGGTTTCCTGAGCTGGGAGAGGATAGACTTTCAGGTTTCTGAATCTATATCTGTGTCTATATGTGTACGCACACACACATACACAGAAACACACACAGAGAAGTACTAAAATGAAAGTGGCAATTGGGTGTCAACCAGCATTTTAGTAACACATTTATACCCACCAACTTTTACAGAATCCCACTGATTGATTCCGAGCTCACATAAAATTTCTCCCAGCAGTGTGCACATCTTTCCACCCTTCTCCCTGTCTCCCACAACGAACACTCTATTGAATGCAAACTTGATTGACTCTTCTGTCTATAATGGAATTTGATCTTGGATTTCAGTTATGAAGCCCTTATTTTCAGCATTCTGTCAGACACTCATTCCAGATAAAGCATGCAGAAGGTGTGCTGGGCTGCTGGAAAATATATGCCGATCCCATCCATCACACTGTCAAAGTATCAATCAGACAGATGCAGCATAAATAGTTGAGTTCTTGGGATTCTTTGTATTTTTCCTCAACTTCTGTTTGGTAGTAGGAAGGCAAACTTTTTTGTCTGGAAACCTTTCCTCTTTGGCCTGATGTGTTTCTGTCTGTTTATCTGTCTGTTTTCTCTGTGTAAGAACAACAGTTTCAAATCACTTCTATACAGAAAGATCCAACCCTGATTTATAAACTCCTCCATTCCCTGATTTTCAAAATATTGTAGTGTAGTCATAGAGAGGAGGGTATCACATTCCTTCATATTGAAACTACGGATTGTTGTTCTTTCTGGAATTACTGATAACATTAATATTCAGGGGAGCTAGGACCATTGTCCTCTCCCCCTCCCTTCCTCCTTTTTTCTCAGTCTGAAATATTACAGGCTTTGACTAATCATTTTTAGTGTAAAATAACATGGTAATTGTGATAGTGCATGTAGACTGCCTCCATCCCACCACTGCCTTTGAATAAATTACTCCTATTAATGATGCTCAGGACCAGCTGTACTAAAATCCATACTGAGATGGCGTTGAGACTTGAATGAATTTAGGCTAGAGAAGGTGTTAGCATTATGCTCTAGACTTTGATAGCGGCCACACTCGCTGGGTTAAATCCTCCACAATGTGGTGTTGGTGTCCAAATGATGCAGTCAGGCCAAGACTGCATCAGCCCACTAGCCAATTCTCTTGTCCTCATGTCACCACTCCCACTCCTCACCAGCCATGGAGCTCTACTTCGACAGCTTGGACACTGCAGTTGCATCTGCTCATGTCATAAAGAGGTGCCTATGTGATCAACCAGAAAGAGGGGTTATTCTACTGCTGTGCTGCTCAAATGGCTACAACCCCAGCCCACCCCAGTACTCCAAAATTTCCTGAAAAGTCTTGGAAACTCTATTCACCTTGTTTTAGGTGACATCTTACCTTCCTGTCTTTGATCATCAACAACTATAATTAAAACTGAACTTGTAATTTCTTCACCATACCCACACATTCCTCATTTCTTTAGCTATGCCTATGAAGGTCTGGTATTAGAAACTTGACTCCATGCATCTATAGAAGTTGCCTTAGCCTGCAAAAGTTATGCTACTCGGTCTCTAGGGTACTACAAGATTCCTTTGCATGTAGTCTCAGAAGCAGCAAAGACTTAACAGAATACTGTTCACAGCCTACACTTACACTACTTACAGTTGCCTTCTGGGATACCACCTCCTTTCAACAGCTTGTCTGCTCATCAAGAAATCTGCCCAGTCACCCTTAGACCTGCAAGTTCTCCACAGCCTTAACTTTTGTTTATGGATTGAGGCCTCTCTGCAGCTTTTGTTACCAATAAGATCAGACCTGCTAGATGCCCAAATTTAAGCATGAATGAGCTGGCAATAGGCAAACATTTAAAGAGTCAGAGTCCTGTCATGGGGCTAAGCCATGTAGCCTCCTCAGCTGACATCCCAGTGTATTCCATGATTTCATCTAGAACAGTGGTTCCCAACCTATTTTCGACCAGGGCCCACTTTCCAAAATTAGTATCAAAAGGGTTATGAATCAGTTTTTGGTCAACTGTAGATTTGGTTTGGTTATTTGGGGTACTGATTCAGAAAATTGCATTGGATAGACCACATCAGCTCTAGTTTCTGATACAGAACATATGCCATCCAGTGGTCGCCATCTGCTCGTCCACAGAAAACCGTATGTAATCATATGGGGTCTATCCAATGCAATGGTCAGCTCTGTGGAAAGGAGCGGAAATAAAATAAATAAAATAAAATAAAATAAATAAAGGAGGAGGTTCGTGGACCAGATTTTTGTTCACATGGCCCACTGCTGGGCCACGGCCCATGGGTTGAGAACCACTGAACTAGAGGTTTCCAAGAATGTTATAATCCTCAATTTTTTAATATGGTGGTGGCTTTATGCTTCAAAACATGGTTCCAAAAAGTAACTTTTTCTCATTTTCTAGGAAGCTGTGGGAAATGTAACCTTCAAAATGCATGTCCAGTCAAGAAGCTTGCACATATTTGGGGCCATGGATTAAGTCAATGTCACCCAGACTAGTCTACATTAGAGGTTGGTTGTTAAGCCAAAATGATGGACTCCTTGGAGGGTAAGTCAGACTTAAGATGCAATTAAATATAATAGAAATGGGCTTTGCTCTCTACCATTCCATCCTATTCAAAGGACAACAAGCAACAGGCCAGTGAAGTTATCACTGTGCAGCTTTGGCAATGTGTCAGCCCTGATCATTTCAGCTGTCACCCTTCGAAAGCTGTTTGGGAAAGGCATTAAATCTGCTCGTCAATGTAATTAATTATTGTCACTGTAGTTCAAGGCAGCTTCAAGCCACCTTCCCTGAAACAAGAGAAATGCATGCCTTGCCCCAAACCACCATTTAATGTGGCAGTTTCCAACGGGATAGCTGTTTTAGTTTGCTTCAGCAAAAATCATGAAAAGTCTTGTCACATCTCAAGGACTACCCTATTTGTTATGGCATCTGATGAAGTGGGCTATAGTCCATTAAGATACAATAAATGTATTTTCATATGCCACAGGTCTCTTCATCATTTTTACACAGCATGAACTTTCACAGAGTCCACTTCACCAGATGCAGGAAATGTTATTTTGGATTATAAATGTTTGCATACACACTCACACACTCACTGCAGGGAGAGAGTGTAGATAGTGGAAATTTTAGAGGGAAAAGAAATATCAATTTGATAGGCCATAATAAGGCATCACCTTTTTCACAGAAGCCATTTACAAAGCTATTGAATTATAATACAAGCTTGTTGAGGTTGCTAAACTGTAATTTGTTAACGTGTTAATAGAAATGTTGTAATTTTTAGAAAAAAAGATTTCTTCCTTTCAGCTGAGTCTTCTTATGAACTGTAGTTCAGCTACATCATATTCTAATCTTCCTTTTGAAGATAATTTATCCAAAGTCAGTGACACACTGCAAGGTAAAGAAGCGGGACTACAACCCATCAAGAGACTTAACTCTATCTCCTCTGCCTTGAGCAAGAGCAAAAGCAGGGTTTGCACTATTCATACTAAATGTGTCCGCAGCTCACCAATACATGGATGTCAATGTTACCACATGTGAATGGCAGCTATTAATAAAACTTTATTTTCCTCTGTACCTAAAAAGAATAGTAGCCCAACGCTAAGGAGGGAAATAATATTCAAACTTATTTAAAGAATATGTTAGTAAGAATCAAGAACCCTAATGGGAAGAATTATAGACTGACTAGATTTTTCACAGTTAAGAATTTATTCTGTGTAAAATTCACATGCAGCTGCTTTTCTTAGACAGTAACATTTTCTGGGCAGATAAAGCTATATTCTGCACATAAATGGTTATGATTAAGTGGGGTTCTGCAAAAATCTAATGGGTGATTTGCATAGGAAAAATTCTACACAGAAAACAGTTTTTCTGCATATAAAATACTATTTTCATGCTAAAATATAGTTTTCTGTTTTTTGGGTGCAAAACCACCATATGGAAATTTTGTGCAGAATAAATCTTGAATTACAAATAGACTTCCAAAACTTGGTCTTTGAAGCATTTCTTGCAGATTGAAGAAAATTGCTAAAATTGTTTGCTGCTATTTTTAAGGAGAATTTTAGTGGAGAATTGCATCCCTAATCAGGACTAGGGTGTCAGATTTGTATGTCTCAAAGATTTGTCAAGGACAAACCAGCATCCTGGCTTCCCCTTTCCAATTGCTTTGACTTCCAAGGAGAGTGTCTAAATAAATCACGGGCCTTTGTTCTGTAATTTTTTCTTATGATATGTTTCTCTGGCTGGCTTCTTGTCCAAAAAGCTAAAGGAAAAATGTAGGGCTTGCCTTTGGAGTTTTCCCTGGCTTGTTGGAGGAGTAAACCAGAGTATCAACTGCTGACATATTTAGACATCACAAGAATCAAACCAAAGTTGAGCTATTCTACAAAAAGTAAGAAAAACCACCCTGAGTCCCCTTGGGGAGATAAGGCAGGATAAAAATGATGATGATGATGATGATGATGATGATGATGATGATGATGATGATGATGAAGAAGAAGAAGAAGATGCAAAAGCAATAGTTGGCACATTGGTTTGATCATTGTAAGTTGAGATTCCCAGGGAATCCTGGCTTAACATGATGTCTAAATGCACTCAGTGGTAGCTTAAATACTGGATGCAACCCCATACTCAAAAGTGAAGTCCTGGCCAGAAGTTCACCCAGGCCAGATTCAGCAGCATATGCAAGGAACTTTAAAAGCTTATCTCAACACTGAAGTCCTTCAAATCTGCCCCTAATTTAGATAAAAATGAGCTAGAGGAGAACTTCCAGTCCCAACCCCCCCCCCCCCCCACCACCACCACCACCACCCTCTGTCCATCCCCACTGGGACTGTGTCTATCACCAGCACCCCAAGTATAGTCCTTTTTTCCTTCATCTTAAATCGGTGATAGTGGGGTCTCTATGGGGATATTTTACCTGTTTCACAATTATGTTGGCTATCAACTTGCTGAAATATAAAGACCTAATGAAGGTGCAATTTTTGCAAGGACTTCTTCCAAAAGATCTTGGAGTCCTCATGGACAACAAATTAAACATGAGCCTACAAGTGTGATGCAGTAGCAAAAAAGCCAATAGGATTTTGGCCTGCATAAATAGGAAGTCAGATCCAGGGAAGTCATGCTACCCCTCTATGCCACCTTGGTCAGACCACACCTGGAATGCTGTGTCCTATTCTGGGCACCACAATTGAAGCGAGATGTTGACAAGCTGGAAAGTGTCCAGAGGAGGGCAACTGGTGTTACTGATAAGGACGGCAAAAAAGAGGACTGGTTAGAAAGCAGCAGATATCACTTTGGCTATAGGTCTCTCTGTCCTTGCTTTAATATGGAGACCAGCCCATGTTGAGAAGCAGCTATTAATAAGGCTGATGTGAGAAAGTATTATCCAAGTTAGTACGGCTGTTGACAGGCTGTGACATGAACACCATGGGTAATGAGAGTGGCTCTCTCCCCCTCCTTCCTTCTCTCCCAATCTCTTCCTTTATTTAGCAGATTAATCTTTACCTTCATCAAAAGAATCTTGTGCACATTTTTGCTACTGTTCAATCTTCTTTCTGCTCCATACAAACAGCTCTATCACTCTTCTTGACTGTCACCACCTCTGCTGAGAAGGCAGGGTGGGGAAGTGATTCTTCTTCTTTTAAGGCTCAGAGTTCCCTGTCTCTCTTGCTCTCTCTATCACTCTTTCTCACACACACTCACAAAGACACACTTCCTATCTCTGCAACCCTGTTTTTCCCTCTTACGTCTGGCATGATTAATATTTATAACTAGAGATACCAAGTGTAGCATATACTCCGACACAATCAGGCCACTTAAATTATTACACAGGGACCATTAGCTGTGAGCCCCATGCACCATGTCTGCCTCTGGATTGTGATGGCACATGGGCAAAGGAAGCTGTTGAGTAGTGCCTGATTTACCACTATGCTTAGGTGTACTTAAGCACAGGGACCCATTGGCCGGGAGGGGGGCATATTACTGGCAAAACATTTTTTTTTACTATGGATTTTTTTGTGCTGAAATTCTACATTTGAAGGCATTCTGTTTCGGAGCAATTCCAGACATAATAATAGAGTTGATAGTGTATGAGAGTGTGCCACAAAGTAGATCGTGTAGGTCTACCAGGTCTACCACCTTCAGGGCCCATGTAAGGGGCTTCATGACATAATTAGCACAGGGCCTAATTTGTCCTAAATCTGGAACTGCTGTTAAATGAATGCAAAAGAAAATGTACTGCCAGGCCAGGGAACGTGCCAGATAGTGGTGAACTGCATCTCCCAATACCCCCATCAAACTTGGGCAATGGTGAGAGATGATGGGTCTACTCATTGTGTTGACGAAGTCTTTCATGGCTGGAATCACTGGGTTGCTGTGTATTTTTTTGGGCTGTATGGCCATGTTCCAGTAGCATTCTTTCCTGATGTTTTGCCTGCATCTTCAGAGGTCTGTTGAAAATGAGGCAAGTGGAGTCTATATATATCTGTGGAATGTCCAGGGTGGGAGAAAGAACCCTTGTCTGTGTAAAGCAAGTGTGAATCTTATGATTAGCAAGCTTGAATAGCATTGAGTAGCCATGAAGCTGATTTTAATGTTTAATGTTTTCATGTTTTCATGTTTGTGTATATTTATAATTATTTTATGTCCCAGCATGGAATGCTTGCCGTATATATGTTGTACTCCGCCCTGAGTCCCCTTCTTGGTGAGAAGGACGGAATATAAATGTTTTAAATTAATTAATTAATAAAAAGTCAACCAGTGAGGATATTTGCATAGAGATAGCCTGGCTGTTGTTGCCTGAAGGCATCCTCTGTTTGGGAGATGTTAACTAGCAATTTGATTGTTTGCTGTCTGAAATTCCCTTGTTTTTGAGTGGTCTTCCTTATTTACTGTCCTGATTCTGGTGTTTTTTAATACTGGTAACTAGATTTTGTTCATTTTCATGGTTTTCTCTTTACTGTTGAAATTGTTCATGTGCTTGTGGATTTCAATGGCTTCTCTATGTGGTCTGACATGACTATTGTCAGAGTGGCCTAGAATTTCTGTGTTCTCAAATAATGTTCTGTGCCCAGGCTGGTTCCTCAAGTGCTCTGCTATGGCTGACTTCTCTCGTTGGCTTAGTCTTTCATGTTCTTTGATTCATGTCTGGGTGCTGTGTTTGGTGGTCCCTATGTAGACTTGTCCACAGCTACATAGTATTTGGTAGACTCCTGCAGTAGTTAGAGGATCCCTCTTATCCTTTGCTGAAAGTAGGAGGATAAAAAGATTGTAGATGATGTTGTCTTACTGACCCAAATAGAGAAACCTATTACTGTCTTTCAATGTTGTCAGGCTTGTGAGTTCATTCTGTACAGCTTGAGTATACTTACATTCCACATACTACGGGCTAGAAATGTTTTGGATTTTTTTTTTAATTTTGGAACATCTGTATTTCCTTATGCATAAATAATGAGATATCTGGGATAGGGAACCTAAATGTAAACACAAAATGTATATATGTTCCATTTCTACCTTAATCGCAAAGCCTGAAGATAATTTTATTCATAATGTTTTGAATAATGCTGTGCATGACAAAAAGCTCATGTACACTGATCACATCTGAAAGCAAAGATGTCACTGTCTCTAGAAACCAAGTGGACAATTTCAGACTTTGGAGTATTTTAGATTTCAAAATTCTGGATAAACTAGTAGTATGCTTATTTGTGGAAGCAGTCATTATGGGATGCTTTCCCAATCTTTAGGTGCAGTAAAACAGCTTCAGCTGTATTGCTACAACTTTTCGGTGCAGACAAGAAAGAGTACAAATAACATAGGAGTATGCAAAGTGCTGGAAAAAAGAGAAAGAGGCTAAAGGAAATGAGCATGGGCAGTGCAAGGAAAACAAGGATGGGGGCTTCAGGAGAGAGGAGAAAGATGCTGAGGGCTTTTAAACCAAGGAAATTGGAAATTTGAATTAAAACCCTGGCAGATAATGAAGTAAGAGACTGTGACTGAGAGAATGCTAAATCAGTAGATCCTTTCTAAACCATCTGGAAAGGAGGACTGCAGTAGAGCAGTTTTCATTACTGTGTTTTCAAAGGCATCCCTGCAGCCTAGAGAACAGTATATGAGTATCTCTGGGAAATTCTAGTTACTTTGTTTGTGGAAGAGAATGATGAGGAGGAATTAGTGATGATGCAGAGGCTGGCATGACTCAGGAGCAAGTAATTAGTAAGATCGCTGGGAACAATTCATAGAATTAGCAGCTCCTCTTTCTGCATCATGTTCAGTCTGAGGACCATCAGAGCATGCACCAACAACTGGAGAAACTAAAAGAAGAGTTCAAGGCACTGTGACACAATCACTTCTTCTTGTGGGTTGTACCCACGCTCACACTCATACAAAGCTCCAAAAACACATCAATCTGTTTGCTTAAAGTAGATCAAAGAGAGTAAAACAAAACAAAACATATTCACTTAAGACAAGAGGGAACAAATCTGTTCTTATTAAATTGTTATTTCTTTCCGAGGAGTGAAACAAGAAAACAAATCCAGACTATAAGACCTATTTTAGCATCTTTCCACCTATGATTCATATCCTAAGAGTGTTACTCATCCCTCAACCACAATTTTTTCCAGAAAGGTACCTTGTTCTTCACTATAAAGAGGAGCTCCTAATGTATATATCTGCAGAGGGTGCCAAAAATGTATACACATTTAAGAAAGGACAAAAGTTGTATTGAAATTGCAATTGTTATATGCTGATAACAAAAGATGAATACAAGTCATGTTTGACTTTTGCAATTACAAGAAGTGCTGAAAGTGGTTGCCATCAGCATTCAGGCATTTCTGATTACAATGAACTAGTCTGTCCACTTTTATTGCTGTGCATGCCATTTCGATTTCTTCCCAAAGTACTGTTAGTGTAACCTGTTTTCTTTTATGAATTACAGGTAAAATGAAAACTTTTCACTTTTGGTGTTTTAAGACTGTGTCATATGCTTGTTCTGTGAGCTCCTGTCTTATGTGCCCATTATTTAGTAGACTTTGGTGGCAAGTGTGTGTAAACCGTTCCAACACCATAGCTGAAGAAGCAGGACTTGTTCCTGTGTGAGGGGCCCTGAATTTTTCCTTCTGCACATCACACATAGTAACATATGTCTCAAACTGATCACAAATGTGTGCAATTATTAGGTGTGTTGCATACTCATACTTCTATTGTTGTTGTACTTCCATAATGTTCTCAGATTTCAAATACCATTTCAAAGTGATCTTGTGCTCCTTGAAAAACAACCATGTTTCTGCCACTTTCTCTGACTGTCATGCCTGTTGCATGAGGACACCAGCATTCATTTGATTAATCCCATCTTTTGAGAGCGTCTCATACTACACAGTACACACAAACACACACTTACACACACTTACAAGGTGTACACACATTCTTGTTTTGAAAAGAACTGAAAAACCAGGGGCAAAGATTAGTTGCTCATTTACAAGATGTGAGGAATTATTTAAAGTTTGGCTTGTGATGATTGGCAGTGGTGATGGGGGAAAAGGAAGAGGAGCTGATGAACCTAGGAGGGCAAATTTAGACTAGGACTGTGGATATGGAAGGTCTGTGCCTGGCAAGCATTATGCAAACAGCCCAAAGTTTCAGATCAGAAAACATACTCACCAGGTCAAGACAGGTGACAGAGGTTTATTCAATCCGTCCAGAAAGGATGCATGTATGGCTGATGCAAAAATGTACAAGCATAAACATGAATACAGACAGCATGGATTTTTAAGCAGTTCCATTTCCATTTAAGATTCCTGCTTCTTCCCCAGACTGGCTGAGAAAAGAGGCCGCCCTGAGTCTGCTCTCTGATTGGCTGGGCTCTGCTGATGTCACTGGTTCCAGGTGGGGATTCTCTTCCAGATGGGAGGGGATGGCTGTGCTTGGTTTCTGTCAGCCTAATCAGCTGTAGGAGGTGCTCTTTTGGGAGGGAATGACCCCAGGAAATTCCTATTTGGAGGGCTTAGGGGGCTTCTGACTAGCATAACAGCTTTGGGTGATATATGATAGTCAAATCTCCAGGGTAACTGAAAAAAAGGGTGGTGATCTCTGCCATCAGGGCCCAGACTGGGATGTATGTTGTGAGAACTTGCCTTTATGGTTGGCTATCTCTTAGCACAATTAGGACATTTGACTGAACATATATTGACTGGCACTTATCAGATCGGGAGCAGAATCCATCCTTTGATTCACATGTGCACACAATGGGTCCTGATTGTCAGCTTTGTCTGGGGCCAGCCCCATGTGTCCAGGATATTCCTCAGTGGGGTCAGCAGCAAGGTGAAGACTCCTGTGGCTTGCTTTGGCAGAAATCATATAGCTGAGATAGATAGATATATAGATATAGATATACTGTGTGTGTGTATATATGTATGTGTATGTGTGTGTGTGTGTGTGTGTGTGTGTGTGTATATATATATATATATATATATATATATGCAGTAGAGTCTCACTTATCCAAGCTAAATGGGCCGGCAGAAGCTTGGATAAGCGAATATCTTGGATAATAAGGAGGGATTAAGGAAAAGCCTATTAAACATCAAATTAGGTTATGATTTTACAAAATAAGCACCAAAACATCATGTTATACAACAAATTTGACAGAAAAAGTAGTTCAGTACACAGTAATGTTCTGTTGTAATTACTGTATTTACGAATTTAGCACCAAAATATCACGATATATTGCAAACATTGACTACAAAAATGGCTTGGATAATCCAGAAGCTTGGATAAGCGAGGCTTGGATAAGTGAGACTCTACTGTATATATACAGACACACACACACACAAATATATATGAGATACATATAGGAACAAGACAGGGAGTATAGGATATAAAGTGGACAGAAAGTTATAAGAAAAGATACATATTATTGGAGGGTAAGGAATGATAGTCTTTGAGGGGGAGCTGCTATTACTGGTCTGTTCTGTATATGTGCTGATACATATCAGTGCATATCTACAGACTAAAAATAAAAAGATAAAGATAAATGAACTTTTAAGGAAGAGTTGCGGCTGCTGGTCTATCTGCCGGTATTGTTCTTTTCTGGAATTGCAAAAGTTCAGCAAAAGAAAAAAAAATCCCATTTCTGTCTGGTGTACTTGGGAAACTATAAATCACAGGGGTGGGGGTGCTGTGTTCGACAACACTAAGATGTATTGTTTTCCCTTTTCACCTCTCATTTCATTTTCCTTTTGTGTGTGTCTTTTAAAACCAAAAACCTTTGGGGCTCAAAACTTGTGTGTCTTTTTGAATTGATGCATAAGTTGTTCTGAGAGCCTTTCCAGAAGCAGAATTACTGGAAATAATACTACAGTCAGCCCTCTACATTCACTGGGAACACAGGACACCCACAAAAGTAAAACAAAAACAAGAAACTGTACATTTAAAAATGCTGTTTTATTAATAATAGTAATAACTTTATTCCTTACCTGTCTCTCCTCATGGCTCGAGGAAAGTTACAGAATAATTAAAACACATAAACATTGTAAAAAAATACCACAAATACACATATTAAAAGGCATTTCTATAAAATATACACATTATAATGTTATTTCTATAAAATACATATTAAAATACACAAAACCGAGATTAAACAAAGGTCACAAATTTAAAATTCATGCTTAAAAACCGGCTGGGTAGGCCTGCCAGAGAACACCTATCAAAGAACACCTGTCTATTACCTGCGAGAACACCTGTCTAAGAATTTCTAGGTCCTCTAAGCATGAATCTTTGGTCGACTTTCCCCAGAAGTTGAATATAGAATATCACTTGAAGAAATCTCTAGGTCTTCTGCTGTGAACCTGTGGTCAGCGTTCACTGAAAATTAACTGTAGTGTTGGACTTGACCTAGAAATTCTTAAAGAGAGTGTTTTTAATAACATTTTAATAAAATCTGTGAATAATCAAATCTGCAAAAGTCACCCTCGCAAATAATGGAGGGCCAACTGTGATGGTTATACAAATAGTAATAAAATGCATTTTTGTTTCCTTTTATGTACATCATGCACTTTCATTCAGCAGCTTTCTCATGGTAGCAGAGTAAACGTGGGTTGAGTTGAGTGCTGATTTAGGGTGAAGCAATTCATTTTGCCCACATGCTGCATACCCCATGAGGCCACTCAATCCATGAGGAAGCCACAGGGGCGTGGGGGAAAGAGTCTGTCTATTGTCATGGAAAAGCTTTGAAACCTGATTACGCCAGGACTTATTGTATGACATAACAATTAGACCTAAGAGCTCAGCATGGTCCCTTCTGCAACTGATTTTGCCCTGTGTGAAATTACTCAAAATCTCTGTGGAGCGGGAATGGGGTGCATACAGGTTCCCTGCAAGCTGCCACCACCCTGAGAGCAAATAGCCATTTCCTTCCCAGGGAGCTCAAATTTGAAGGAGTTTTAAAGGGGCAACATAAAAGAGCGGCAAAAAGCATTATCATTTCAGGCACTTACTCACCATCACTGTGCTAGCAGAGCAACAACTCACAGGAAATGGAACTGTGTCATTACTCACAGCTTGGCGTCTGTCATTCATCTCCTGTCAGCCACAGAATCCCACCCATACAATCATGTAGCAGCGGAAGAAATTTTTTAAAGATACTGGGCATGATCCAACCCCTCCCACTGATATCAAAGGGATTTCAATTTGCTTAACTTTCCCTGGATTGTGCCAACTAAATCATCCACAGCTTTGAAGAAGAATTATTACTCTTGATTAAAGGTTGTGTAATCTTTGAGGGTGAGTGAGAGGAGAGGGGGAAATTCTAAACCCTTTCTTACAAGATATTTCTCTTGCAGGATAATTCTAGTTTGTATTTTGTCAATTCCCCTTCCTCCATTCTAGGACTTACATTTCTAGGTGCAACATTTCAGATAATGCTAAAACAGAGATGGATGACTTGCTGTCCATGTCTTTCACTCCACTCTGAGTTGCTGGATCACAATATTTAGCTATACTGGCTAGAACTCGTGGTTGAATTCAACAACATCCAGGAAGTTGGATGTTAAGTCCTATCTGCTTAAAACTAGAGCTTGGAAATTTTGCTGGTTTGACTATAACTCCCAGACTTCTCCAGCTAGTATCAGCTGTGGAGGATTAGGGAGTTATACTAAAAGCTCTGCTTAAGAATGCATATAACATAGGCTTCATTTATGCTGAAAGAATGAGTTGTGAGATCTTTTCACACACTGTAATAATAGCACTATGATTCCATTTTGCCATGGCTGGCTCCTCTGGAATCCTGGGATTTGTAGTTGAGTTACTGGCACAAGGGAGCTCTCCATGGCACAGTGGATTAAACCGCTAAGCTGCTGAACTTGTTGACTGAAAGGTCGGCGGTTCAAATTCAGGGAGGTGGTGAGCTCCCGCTGTTAGCTCCAGCGTCTGCCAACCTAGTACAGTGTTCCCTCACTACTTCACAGTTTGCTTCTTGCAGATTCGCTGTTTCGCAGTTTTTCAGTAAACTCTAAAATTATATTGTAAATCATAAAAAATTATAATTTACAGCCTAAGGAAGGGAAGAAGGAGAAGCCGAAGGGAGAGAAAAGGAGCCCAAGCAGCAACGCGAGGAGAAGGAGGCAATTTATCAGCACACAATTGGTTGATAAAGACTTAAAATAGTGTATAACTACTAAAATAATGTATAAATATGTAGCGTCCCTACTTCGTGGATTTTCACTTATTGCGGGTGGTCCTGGAATCTAACCCGGCAATAAGTGAGGGAACACTGTAGTTCAAAAACATGCAAATGTGGGTAGATCAATAGGTGGGAAAGTAAGGGTGCCAGCCACATGACCTTAGAGGTGTCTATGGGCAACGCTGGCTCTTCAGCTTAGAAATGGAGATGAGCACCAACCCCCAGAGTTGGACACGACTAGACAATGTCAGGGGAAAACCTTTACCTAGTGGCACAAGATGATCTTTCAGAGCTTCTTAAATTTTTTCCACTTGCAAAAGCTTTCTACCTGAGATATTTTTATGTCACCCCGAGTATATAGGTATAGAGAATAGGTATAAAATCAGACATTTACTGATACATCAGCATTTGTAAGGCTTTCTAAAAAGGATAATTTTCTCTTTTTATGAAATACTGATTAAGCATTTGCATTGTAAACAGATATACTGATGCTAAAGCTTTGGGACTCCAACGTTGAGCTAAGAGGGCCCCATTTAGGGCCAGACCCACAGTTTAAGAAATGCCCTAAATGACAAGCCTCAGAATCCTAATGGATGGAATCACAAAAGTTAAAGTGGAATTATAATTCTATAATTATGAGGTGTGAGGAGGCCCGTTATCTGAATGGGAGCAGCAGAGCGTTCTTTTTTAATTGCAGGGCCCTATTTTCAGACATTATGTGAAGTTTTTCTGGTAGGACTGCTGAAATAAATCCTGGCAATCCACAACCATATTGGTGATTTTGTAAACTAGTGCCAATAGAAAACAAAGATGGGATTTGAAGCAAATGTATTCTAAAGGCATTACAGTTTAAACAACAAAAAATAACAACCTGTGCTTATTGCTGTAATGCCCAGAAATAAAGGCTTGTTTAGGGAATTGACATGACTTGGGAATCTCGCCGCCTGGTGCGAACCTGCAGAGACAAAACAAACTGCAATTGAAGGAAGCTAGCTGAATCACAACTAAAAGAAACTGGCTGAAAGAATAGTCAGACTCTCAAGTGGTAGCTGTCTTTGAAGTTTTCACCAAAGCATGTCAGTGGACCAAGAGGCAAGCTGCTGTTCAGCTGAAAAATAGATTGCTTTTTTGACAGTTACGACGACGGCTACAGCTAAAGAGTCGAGGAAACTTCTGGCTATGTGGATGATTCCCTCCCACATATACATATGGTTTCTCTGGGTTGCAGCCAAAATCTAGTTTCATAGCATCAATATCCCTCTTCTTATATGTCTGTGACACTTAGGGTGCCAGTCACATTTTATTAATTATTATTCCTGCTTGTATGCAGCTTCCAGACCATTTCCTATCTATGCAATACTGAAGATCAAAACCCTCTCACTCAGGGGGCAGAGATGCAGGACACAGTTCCAGTTCATTCTTTGAATGCCTTACTAATCTTTATTATACCAAGGGAGTACGTGGATGAATGCATTTCTTTGTATTCAGACTGAATTCAAATCTGAGTATCAACATTTAGATAAACATCCTAATCAACGTGAGAGTGAGAACCAGTGCAGTGTCAGGTAGGAACTTGGGAAATCCATGTTATAGGTCTCACTGAGCTGTGAAACTCCTTGGCTTACCATGGACTGATCATCTCTTTGAGCCTGATCTATATAATAATAATAATAATAATAATAATAATAATAATAATAATAATAATAATAATAATAATTGTATTTTTGTACCCCGCCACCATCTCCCCAGAGGGACTCGGGGCGGCTTACAGATATAAAACCAACATACAATAATATCAAATACAAAAACACACAAATAAATTTAAAAGGCATTAAAAATCACAATCATTATAAAACACTTGAGAAACACAGCAATAAAAACATAAAATGAGCTGGGCAAAGTGCACTGAGTGGAACTTGTAAACAAGAAGGAAGTTAAGGTGCTACAAGGTCATGGGAAGAGCCTTAGACTGGGGTGAACACTGAGGCTATGTCAAGGAGTTAACCAAGAGGTACAACTGGTCAGAAGAACCCGCTAGTACCAGGGTTTAGTATACAGTGGGTGGTACTTCTTCAAAGGCCTGTTTGAAGAGCCAGGTGTTCAGGCTCTTTCTGAACACTTCCAAGGTGGCAGCTTGCCTAATTTCCCTGGGGAGCGCGTTCCAGAGTCGGGGGGCTGCCACGGAGAAGGCCCTCTCCCTCGTCCCCACCAACCGCTCTTGTGATGGAGGCGGAAGCAAGAGGAGGGCCTCCCCCGATGAACGAAGAGATCGTGCGGGTTCATAGGGGGAGATGCGGTCAGAAAGGTAAGTGGGTCCCAAACCGTTCAGGGCTTTGTAGGTCAGCACCTGCACCTTGAATTGGGTCCGGAAGGTGAACGGCAGCCAGTTCACTCAAATTGCATTATTTCTACAGTGTAAATGCACCCTAACACCACTTTAGCTGTTATGGTTCAAAGCTGTGGAATCACAGAAGTGTAGTTTTGCAAGGCCTTTAGCGTTTTTTTCCCAAAGAGTGCTGGTGCTTCACCAACTTACAAATCCCATCATCCAAAACGTTGAGCCATGACAGTTAAAATGCTGTCAAAATTTGCTAAATCTATAGTACAGTATAGTATAGTATAGGGGGCCCCTGGTGGTGCAGTGGGTTAAACTACTGAACTGCTGAACTTGCTGACCAAAAAGTTAGTGGTTCAAATCCAGGGAGCGGGGTGAGCTCCCCCTGTTAGCTCCAGCTTCTACCAACCTGGCAGTTTGAAAACATACAAATGTGAGTAGATCAATAAGTATCGCTCGAGCAGGAAGGTAACGGCATTCCATGCAGTCATGCCGGCCACATGATCTTGGAGGTGTCTTTGGACAATGCCGGCTCTTTGGCTTAGAAATGGAGATGAGCACCAACCCCCAGAGTCAGACACGACTAGACTTAATGTCAGGGGAAACCTTTACCTTTACCCTTATGGTGTAGATGTACTCATAAGGTTGGCAAAGTAGGGAGGCCATATATATCACCCTGAAATCCTAACTGAAAATGCAGAATATACAAAACACTATAAATGTAAGTAGATGATGATATGTTTCTAGAAACACATTTGATACATGTTAGTGGTGAAGAGACCTCCTGTACATGCTCAGCGTAGAAGAACCATATCCATCCTGATCCCAAGCAGGTATCAAAAGAGAAGATAAAGCCATAGCCTTGGCAGGGGTTGGCCTTCCAGCTGTTGTTACCATTAGTGGGGAATAATGTGATTACAGTCCAAAAAAATTAGAAGGGCCACATTTGACCAACCCTGAACTAGGAGGTATGTAGTTTCAGAACATCTGAACGGGCACATGAGTCCTACCCTTTCCATTGGCCCTTAAGTATAAGGTTGGTTAGTAAGTCCTTGGACACCTTAAAAAAAAAAAAGAAACCAAGTAATTCCCAATTCACCCCATATCTTTTGTTTAAAACAACATTTTATACCATTTTTTCAATGGCTAGTTGCTTAGAATGTGCAATTGATGCCAGATGCCCTTCTCCCCAGGAGGCATTATTGCTGATCTCCAAACCTGGACTTTGGTGCTGTATGTAAGAATACCTCTAAATACTTCAGAATTTGGTATTTTGCCACATGTCAATATACTGTTTATTCATCAGCAGTATGTAACCTACGATAACTTCTCAGTCTTTTATTGCACTAATGTTACTTTTGTTCCAAGAAGAGTTGATGGTATTATTACCTTTCATACAAAGCTGACAGAATCTTGGTCACCAAAAGTGATTTCAGGTCCATTTGATAAATGTTTGGGAAGCATCCATCTTCAGTCTATTGGACACCAAGGGAGCTGCTATTCTTACCACTGAAGATTATACCCCGCCAAAGAGATGAAAATATTTCCAAATGATTTCTGACTTTGGCAAATCCACTTTCAAAACTACTGTATATCAAAATTTTAAGTGTTCAGTCTTCAAGTCAGTACTATGAGGAAGAAAATTCCCTGAATATATGTAGTTGAAGGCTTTCATGGCCGGGATCATAGGATTGTTGTATGTTTTCTGGGCTGTATGTCCATGTTCTAGAAGTATTCTCTCCTGACGTTTCGCCCACATCTATGGCAGGCATCCTCAGAGGTTGTGAGAGGCATCTTCACAACCTCTGAGGATGCCTGCCATAGATGTGGGCGAAACGTCAGGAGAGAATACTTCTAGAACATGGCCATACAGACTGGGAAACTTCCCTGAATATGTTTTTCTGCAAGTAAAATAAAATAAATACCCATTTTAAAAATGTGTCATTTCACAAAAATTGTCATAACAAGGAATGGTTGCAATGGAATGGTGGACAGTTTCAACTCCCCCACACAAAAACATACAGAACGTATTTTCTGTCTTTCTCACTAATCCCCTGTCTTAAACACACAGAGAATTTGTAAACTGAGGGAATATCATCAGGGGAAATGTAAATTAAAACTAAAAGTGCATGTAATCAAAGGATGATAAATCAGATCCAGCTTGAATTGGTGTATCGGAAAATGTATCAATGCAACATTGAGGGGTAAGATGCATCACTGCCTCTGAAACAGATTTGAACCAAGGATCCTGGAGCTAGAATTTGTCTTAATTACAGAATATAGTTAAAACATATTTGTGGCCTTCATTCCCTCACTCGCTCATTCTCTCAACATAATCCAACAAAATAATAATAATAATACCATACAGTGCACATTATTCTCCAGAACAATTTTCTGTCAGGTGAATTATTTTGTTTTATACTGGTGATGGGATGCTTGCAGGGTCTCTTTATGCTACAGGACTACCATCAAATATAGTTATACTATTATGAAAAAATCTATATACAGTAATAGAGTTCTAGGGCATTCTGCATGTTTTCTGCATGGAAGGCTGTCCCAACAAGGGTTGGCTTACTGCACCTTCCTCTTGGCGTATTTCTCACTTTTGCCCTCTTCAAAATCTACAGCACTATTGGTAACATGCTCAAGGCATAGGCTTTCTAGTTCTTGATGTTTATGCTACTTTTTAAGGGTTACGTGTGTCTTGAAATCACTTTTGTTGTCCACTGGCATTCAATTTTCTTGAGCTGAGAGTAAAGTAACTGCCCTTTACTAAAGATAGTGAATGGACATTTGGACAAAGTGGCCAATCCAGTGAAATTGATCACAAAGACATTTTTAACAATATAAAATGCATATAAGGATTAATACTTGTAAACTACCACCCATTTTCACCTCTGCTTTTTGAATGTTTTATGGAATCACACATCTGTTTTTATAGGTGTTGTTTATGTATTTAGTTAATTTGTACATTATTTTTAGAATGTATGTGTTGTTTTTTATTATCTATCTATCCTGACTACTTTATGTTGAGCATTCATTCTTGTATAGCTGCAGTTAAGACGTGAGGTGATATCTGCAGAAAATAAAAACAACATTAAAAAGCTAGTTATGATATTTCACTTAATCCAATAAATGTAATATCTTAAGATACAGGATACATTAATGACATTGTAATTAAGGAAGATCAATCATTGCTAAAAAGTTATGAAAATCTTCAACAAAAGTCACTGAGAAGAGTTAGAATACATGAATAACTAAGGATTTGTCAACAAAGGGACTATGACAAATGCAGTCTGTGTGACAATATTTTTTACATTAAATGAAATACACAGGAGAAAAGTCTTGCAGTAATATATTTGTAGGAAGGAATAAGTTATAAATGCTAGCAAGGATATGCCTGGTATGTCACTATAACAATAAATATTGTTACAGAATAATTGTTGTGTTAATCTATCCGTGTGTTAATTGACTTGCAAGGCCCTTTTGTACTGCACCATTATAGTGCTGTGATTTCTCTTTAACTGCTATAGCTCCATTCTATGAAACCCTGGGATTTGCAGTGAAAGGAGGGGCCTTTTGAATCACAATCCCATAGGATGCAACCATAGCAGTTAAAATGTAGGCTTGTGCATTTTGGGAGAATCACTATCAGTTTCTGCTTGCTTCTTCCAGAAGCCCCCCGTATCCATTTTCATGCACATCCTGAAAATGGGTGCGCTCCTGAATGGGCATTTTAGTTCCACGTACGAAAAATGAATATTTTTGACCCATTGGCAGCAATGGGAGGGCTTCCCAGGCTCCCCTTGCCCTCAGTTTTAGGGTTAGAGAGGTGAAAATTGTCATACTTGGAGGGCACATTTCCACTGTTAGTCCACACAGCTTTGTAATGTTTGGGTCATCTGAATTTTAGGAATTTCTTTCAAGAAATAAAATCTCTTTAAAACATTCCCTCTTTCCAGGTTGCTGTGAGTTTTCCGGGCTGTATGGCCATGTTTCAGAAGCATTCTCTCCTGACGTTTTACCCACATCTATGACAGGCATCCTCAGAAATTGTGAGGTATATTGGAAACAAGGCAAGGGAGACTTATGTATTTGTGGAAGTTTTAGGGTAGAAGAATGAACTTTTGTATGTTGGAGCCAGGTGTGAATGTTGTAATTAATTACCTTGATTAGCATTTGATGGCCTTGCAGCTTCAAGGCCTGGATGATTCTGGTATGGGGGAATCCTTTGTTGGGAGGTGTTAGCTGGCCCTTACTGTTTCATGTCTGGAATTATTATTACTATTACTATTATTACTATTGATTATTATTATTATTATTATTATTATTATTATTATTATTATCTTTTAGAAGTATTTTGTGAAGGAGAGGATGAGAAGTAGAAAGAGACACTACAGTAAAAGTTTGACTCTCCAAGACCCCATCTATCAGGTCCCCAACTGCCAGGAACTCCCACTAAATAAAAATAATCAGAAAAATAAATTAAAAACAAAAAGATTCAACTGTGATGCCAAACAGAGGAGGAGGAGCCGAGATTAGCTCCTGCTTGCTTTCGTGTTGGGTGGGTTTTTGTATTGGGAGGGCCCTTCCTATTACATGCTCCTGAAGTACAGAAAGTACCAAAGGAAATGGAGGAAATGAAAGAAAAAAATTCTGTGCACAACCCTATTAAAATGGAATCAAACTGTTGGAAATGTGTAGTTTGAAAGGGCTCACAATGCAAATCCATACAAGTTTACTCAAAACAGAGTCCCAAGGAGTTCAGTAGTACTTAACTGATGAGTAAATATATATAGCACTGCATCCACTTTATTTTCACTATATTTTCCAAGTTGCTGACAACTATCCACTATGATAGTAGAGTTTTCCTTTTCCATTTGGCCTGAGTTGTATTGTATGAGGCATAGCTTTTTCCTTGGGGCATGAAGTCAGGATGCTTGGGGGTGTGAAGTCACAAACTCATGGACACAGACAGACATACTTCCAAAATGATGAGCTCTACACCGCTGTTTCTTTTGCAGAACCTGGTATCATGAATTAGGTTCACTTGTCCTCAATATCTGATAGTTGCATGGTTCTCTTCCCTCGGCCACAGTGCGCCAATGTCCCAGCAGATACAGGCTTACATGTGTGAGAGAAAAGGAGACACTTCAAATGTGGAGACATGCTATACATTGCACAAGTGAGCTTGTATTCTTTAATTTATGGACATTGTTGGCATATCATGTTTTTAACTATTACTATTATATTATCTTATAAACTGCATTGTATCCCACCTCAAGCCATGAGGAGAGACGGAAAACAAATAAAATTTATCATCACCATCAGGGAGATACAGCCTTTCATAAAGCATCTCATGTAACTGAAGAGTCTTTGTATGCTTCCTTCCTTTTTATTTTGTGATTAAGATGTGTGGTAAATTTGAATTTTGTAAACATATTCTAACTCAATGAACCGCATGGGATTTTTTTTTAAAAAGAAGAACAGATTCATTTCAGCTCTAACAAAAAATAAATGAAATCCCCAGACAGCTCATTAAGAAGGCTTGAGAATGAAAAAGTCAGAAGAATCTGGCCTAGTTCTCTTGGAGGTAACTGGGGGATAAAATGCTGGTATGTGTGGTGCTTCAGATTGTAGAGGGAGACTCACATTTAACCTCATGTGGTACAGTCCAAAACCTGATCTAGTTCCTATCTGCAGCCTAGGGAAGTACAAACCAAAAATGCTTTGCTTCTAGTAAGACTCATGAGACATGGAATTAGTAAGTGCCACCTAGTTTTTCTCTGAGGCTGTGTATTTTGTTGCTTCATTTTAACAGGGGGGGGGGGGGGTGCAATCTGCAAGAGGGAAAAGACCAGAGGGGAAAGGAAAGGCTTCTGAACGTTTCAGTCTCCTGTGATTTTTTTAAAGATAGAAATTACTAAGCCCCAGCTTACAGGGACCATATACAACTTCGTTTTTCATTTTCAGACAATAAGGAATTTGAGGGATCACGTAGAATTCCAAACAATTCAAGACAAATTTAACTAAAGCTTGGAAAAATCAGAAACTGAAGGAAACAACGTGATAAATTCAGTCATCCCTTGTTGTAATCCAACACATCTGGAAGACTTCAAGTATGCTAAAATAGACTATTTCTTGTCCAGACTTTAGATCAAAGGGAAGCAGCCCTATGTTATGGGATACTCTCGACACTTGACTGACATTGATTTCCTTATGCTTGAGTCATAGCCTTATTCCAAACCCTACGTGCTTCACAGACCTTCCCCAGTGACAGAAGCATGCATTTCCCTGCCCCAGCTTTCCAATTCAAAGGGGATGAAACAGGTATTTTAATGTGTGTGTAGGGCGATTCCTCTGAGATAACAGATCTGAGAGAAAAGCTTGGGGATGGACTCACAAGAGTGATCTTTCTCAAAAAGCTATTGACAAGACAAGCATAGTAAGAAGGAAAAGCTTTCTGCTGGTTAATATAAAAGTTATATAGCTTAGAGTGGCAGTACATTCCTCCACTAGTGTTACGTTTCATTGCAACTGTTAATCCACAGGGTGCATGTGAACATGATAATTGACCTGCCTCAACGAAAAGCTTTGTATTAAATGCCATGAAATCATTACCATGCCAGCAGACAGGATATGGAAGAAATTCTATATAGGCATAGGAGAACCTAGTGAATTTGGAGATCAGGCATGGTGGCAGCTTGTAATGACATTTTCACAGCTGAAATTGAGCCCTTAAAAGGAGTATCTGCCTTATCCTCAACACCTTGGGCTACAACTATGTCTACACAGTCCACAAACCCTTAATCAGGCCCAAAGTCACTCCTTGTCCAAGAACTTCCACCCCACCCCGTTTTACCCCCACATTATCAGAAGGTCGGGAATGCTCCAGCGAGTCCCTGAAGCTTCGCAGCAGCTCTCAATTTCAAGGTTAGGGTGAACAGCTGGGTTGGTCCTAACTTGGATTCAGTCCTGGTGTTCACATGGACCAGTGTTGCCATTTCATTTTCCCTGCACTCTGCCTTATGGAGGGAAAGAGATGGCATGGCACCTAACTTTGTCACTGCAGTGGCAGTCATGGAGTTCCAGATTGCCTGTGTGATTTAGAGAGAGGAGCCCTCCAAAGACACAACAAGGAAGGGTGGCCATCCAGCAGAGCCTGGATTTGGGATGACTGGACATTCAGGACTCTGCTCCAACCACTGTTGTGGTTTGGCATCTGACAGATGTAAACAGCTCAGCAGAATCCAGGGCTGGTGCCCACAAAGATGGGCCCTAAGGCTGCAAAAAAACTTCTAATCCTGTTTTAAAGCCAGGAAGTAAATTAACAGGTGTTTCTAAAAGGCCATCCATTGCCCATGGCACAGACATTATAGTTTTTGCTGCAGAAGTAGCCAATCACTTTGTTCTTGTTTCTATACAAAATGCTTCATTCTTATATTGGTAAAAGATGGTGTTCCCCCCCCCTCCCTAATGGCTTGTTTTTCCTTTTTTATTTGCAGTTCTTGACAATGTCAAGAGAAAGGGCAGCGTGGTATTGATTTAGCATTTGGGTGGGGAAAGGAAGGGCGTTTGGTAGGTGTCCCAAACATCAGATCAATATGGCAGCTCCACCTTCATTTCGAGCCCAGCAAATGCTGGAACGAATCTTCAGCAAACACCCATAGGTGTAGAGGTTACTCTTCCAAAAACGAACACAATTTTGAGGTGGGCGGAGGCAGAACAGGAGTGAGAGGAGGGAGAGGTAAATGCATTGTGTTTCAGAAACATAAAGCTGCTGGAAAAAACACAAAGTCAACAACTGCTGTGGTCTTATCTTCAGAATGTGTACCATCAGCTTTTTCTAAAAATGTGATTTCAATGGTAGAAAGAGCAAGGAGGTTGAACTGGCAGCTCCCATCGGCCTCCTTTCATTTCAGATTCTCCACTGAACCATACCAAACGAGGCATGGCTCCACTGGAGCACACTCCACTTTCTTGACTTTCAATTTCAACAAAAAAATGTGGGGAAATGGGCAAGTGAGGCATGACCCTTCAGGAATAAATGATGCACCAGAGGGATCTAGAGAAATGTGAACTGACCCAATCCAGTGGCAGCAGAGATTAAAACCACAGTCCTGGAACGGCAGTGGTGCAAAGCATGTGGCTGGTTTTCCTGTTCACTGGCCAAGCCAAAGGTTCATTTCATACAGACGCTGAGCCAGATATGTTCACAAATAGCACCCATGAATGATGCCGACAGCAGTGCTGGACATGAGGTGACAGGAAAGGTGACAGAAGAGCAACACAGTGCAAAAGAGCATTCTAGGTAAAGAAAAATTAATCTCTGGAACAGTCATTTGAAGATGTCAGGAAACAAAAAAGGATGTTGAACTTACAGAAAGAATGGTACCAAGGGAAAGCTATTAAGGCAAGGGTAGATGACTTTTTGGGGTCAGGAGAACACATTAAACTCCCCCAAAACCCTATTGGGGGATGCTCTCTGCAGCTGCTACTGCAATACTTCAGCAGCAGTGACAAAAGGTACCTTTTTAAAAAGAATAAATATCTTATGTAATGTGAAATGTTGGTGGCATAATGGTGCAAAAGAAATACATGCTTCAAAATAAAAGAGAAACAAAAGTGCATGGGAAGCCTATTCTTCATTTTAAAGCTTAAAAGGGTACAATTATGTTTAAACATGATGCACACTTCAATCATGGCTTACTTTTTAAAGAAACAGAATTCATTTTTATGCTGCTGCACCACTAAAATTTAACAACATAGCAGCAATGGCAGTAAGTGTTTGTGAGATTGCAGGGAGAAAGGAGTCCTCAAAGTTTGCGTATTGACCACTTCTGTTACAAAGGCCTGAGTCTTGGTGAATATGGAAGCAGGAGGGATAATTTTTTGTTATATAGGTCTCATCCACTTGTAAAGTTGGAAAAACATGCCATTGTTGTTTAACCTATTATAGCAGAGGGACTAAAGACTGTGTTATAAACCAAGACATGCTGGCTTCATAGGTTACCCTTGCCCTACACATCAGGTAGCCTCAGGCAAGCTGCTCAAGGGATCTTCAGACAAAAGTCCTTATGTATTCAGTGAGCATAAGAGAAGGATGTGTGACCAGACTTTCTGTGGCACATAACCCTGAGACAAGTGCACTTTACCTTGGCACTAACCCGAATGGGAGACCGATGAGCCAGAGTTCAAGGTCAACCAAAGAGATTTTGCTGTCTGAAACAAACTACAACCTGTTACTCTTTTCCCTGTTGCATATATGCAAATGCCTGCTGCATTTAACTTCAACACAAATGACAGCACAGACATCATCACCACAACTGATGTGAACAGATACAGCTATGATTGTCTTTGCAAAGGTTTTGGTCAAGGAAAAAGACCATGGTGTATTCATCTTTGCGACGATAGCTCCTTTATCCATTGAACATAGATTGCAAATCCTGGTGTTGGGGCACATCTTCCAAGTGTCTCAATTTAGCAGATAGAGCCCCAATTCATTCCTAACCATCATACTTTTTCAGCTGCATTTAACATACCCCAGTTTCTTTCTCCTCCTCCTTTCCCCCTTTTACCTTTCTTCAATTGCTGCAAACATAGTTCAAATTTCTAATGTAGTTTATACTCAATTAACTCAGCAGGAGGAAAGGGGAGGTGAATAGGGGAAAAATTTCACCTTTTCCAGAGGTTCAGGAAAAAGCAAACTGCTGCTACTTTTCCTTTCTTATGTATTTTACCTCATGAACAACTTTTATCATCTTGACTTGTGATTAAACCCTTCTGCCAGCTGAACTGCTGACCTGAAGGTTGGGTTGCTGACCTGAAGGTTGCCACTTTGAATCTGCGAGATGAGGTGAGCTCCCGTCTGTCAGCTCTAGCTTGCGGGGACATGAGAGAAGCCTCCCAGCAGGATGGTAACACATCCGGGCATCCCCTGGGCAACTCTGTAGATGGCCAATTCTCTCACCCAGCAACAACGTGCAGTAGATTCTCAAGTCGCTTCTGACATGATAAAAACAATCATCTTGATGACATTCTGGCTTCAATCTGTCAAATGTTGAAGGGTATGGTATACAGAGGGTATGGCCAGCAGGCAAAATCCTGCCACCTTTTTACACACTTCATTAAACACACTTCATTAAACCTTTTGTCTGAAGAGACTTTATTTTCTGAGAAAGTCTACTTGTTACAGAGACATAGTGATACTGAGCCCCTTACAAGTTCTTATATGGCTCCCTGAACTCATGAGTACCTAAAAAGCACTGTATGCCTATTTCACTGCTGCTATAGTTTTTCTTCACTTCAGATACCAGTTGTTTCATGAGGTTGTGGCCAAATACCCCTGTTGGTACTGTATTTTGATAACTGCAGTAGACCCACTTAATCAATAGGATCTACCTATGTATTGATTCATTATCCAACAGTTGATTCAGTGGTCTGCTGTAGCTGGAACAAAAGCAGGTGGATTTAGGCTGCAGTGTCCTGAATCCATATAGTAAAGCAAAGAGAAAGAATAATAGCCAAGTATTTAGGAACATGTTCATTTTATAGCCCTACAGGTAGCTTACTATCTGTTCACAAGCAATTGCAAATTGCAAATGCATATCCCACTGTGAATCTGACAAGTACTCTTCTATACTGTAAGGTGCTGGAAACAAGTTGGTTCTCACTGGCAAATCTTCTCACTTAGTCCCTGGAGCTGCTTATTGTCACAAGCACCTCTCACAAGTATATGCTTCTTCAAACAATAAATCCATTCTGTCTTGGATAACTGTATTTGTAGTGGTCTATGTCACATTTGGCAGTAGAGGAAAAAGTTCACCATTGAGTTACAGAGAAGACAGACTACCTACAAAGGCCCATCAAGTTGCCCCTTACATGCAACTACTGGGACTATTTCACTTCAAGGATATCACACCAGTTGGGTATTATGGTTCTGAGTTCTCAGTCTACTGTGGAACAGAAGATCAAACTAGGTCAGATTGAGGCCCCTTCCACACTTCCCCTATATCCCAGGATCTGATTCCAATGTATCTGCTTATCTCAGATTATCTGGCAGTGGGGAGTCATATAATTCAGTTAAAAGCAGATAATGTGGGATTGGATCCTAGGATAAAGAGCAGTGTAGAAGGGGCCCGAGAAGTCTTGCAAGGACACCCTAAACGATGAGTTAAATGATAGATATGGCAAAGCAACCATGAAAATCTGAGAGCAGCTTATCAAATATATTATCTTGTCAGGACTGGGAATTGTGAGGCCCTTTGGATGTTGGACTGCACATTCATCACCATTGGTTATATCGGCAAGGGCTGTTGCAAGCTGCAGTTCAACCATATCTGGAGGACCACATGATTTCTCCACTTTTCACTTATGACCACAATTCATGCCCTTAATAAATGGATGCTTTTGCGTCACTTTGGCTCAAAGGCCCTGAAGTCTTTCACAGCAGAATTTGATCCCTCTTCCTAACCCTCTTTCAAATTGCACCTCAGTTGTATTGCTGGTTTTACTTCTGAGATCAATAGATAACTATTGCAGGAGTGGAGAGAAGCTTTAAACAAAGCAAAGAATTGAGTGAACAATGCTTCAGGGGAAGGAATACTAACTAGAAGAAGAAAAAAAGAGAAATGGCAAAATGAAGACAGCAGGGTTTATAGCCACTTTGTCTAGGACTTCTCAATGCTATCCCCTGTCCTTGTGCAGCCACACAGACACACAAGAGTCTCAGATGGCAAGAAGTAGCAGGATGCTGCTGCCCATCTATTAACCAGTAGCACATTGCCCAGGTCGCCTTAAAGCTGGCAGCAACCCTATTTTATACTTAGGATCTATGAGCTATTCATAGAATCATAGCACTGGAAGAGACCACAAGGGACATCCTAGCCCATGTAGGATACACAATTGAAGCACTTCCAACAGATGAATATCCAGCTTCTGTTCAAAAACCTCCATAGAAAGAGATTCCACTGGACTTTAAGGCAACATATTCCACCATCAAATAGCTCTTACCACCAGGAGATTTTTCCTAATATTCAGGTGGAATCTCCTTTACTGTAATTTGAACCATTTGCTCCACTGTGTCCTAATTTTTAGAGCAGCTTGTTTCATCGTCAACGTGGTATCTTCTCAACTATTTTAATGGCTATCATATCACCTCTTAACCTTCTCTTCTTAAGGATAAAAATACCCAGCTCCTTCATAGGGCATAGTAACTATTTCCTGCTTCTTGACGGGGTTGGACTGGATGGCCCATGAATTGTCTTCCAATTCTATGATTCTACACAAACTCCTTAGGTTAAACTTCCATGTGATCCTTCAAGTCCCTCCACCACACTTAAGTGCTGATATTAACCCAATAATGGTCAAGAGAATATGAGGATGATATGCTACCAGTTTTACTTCTCCTTTTCCTCTCAGTTTTAATCCTGGCTCATCACTTGATGCTGGGTCCCTTCTTTCTTGAATAGATATTTTCTCCTCAGTAGACTTCACTACTTGGTTAGACACCTGGAAATACTGTCACCTTTGCTCTAGGGCCAAGAGGGAAGGTTTGGAGTGGCATGGGGAGGCAAGGTTAGGAAGGCTCAAAAAGACATCCTCGAACCCTTCTACACTGAACAGTCATGCGGGCCAATTCAGCATCCTGGACTCCATATCTAATTCACTTGACATTGAGACAGGGACTCTCTCTCCATCTCGGGTTCGACATCACTGGGCAACATCCTAGCCTACTCCCTGTGTCATAGCTGGGGACAGCCACAACATGGAGGATGCTGGGTTTGACAAGGGAATACCATCCCAAGTCCTTGGGCTACCTGAACCTGCAGACAATTCCAGTTAGGAACTAGCTCAGCTGTCTTGGCACCTTGATGTTGGGTTCATAGCTTAGCCTGGGGGCAAGGCCACCTTATTAAGGTGGCCTTGCCCCAGTTAAGCTGGATCAGCCTCATGCAGCATTTAGCTGCCACAGGGCTGATCTGATCACACATTGAAGTAGTCAGTGTAGATGAGACCCTTGTGACAGAACACTTCAGTTTGCTTGTTGACAGCTACCTTCACCAGGTCCTCTATGGGACTGGGATTTTCTGAAGTATCCCGGTCCTTTCCTGGGTTTTAAGGGTTCATCTAACTGCAGCATTTAAATGCTATGGAGTTTTAATTGTGGTTTCCTGAGACCTTTAACCTTGTCTACCAAATAGTGCTTGTGCCTCACCAAACTACAACTCAAAGGATTATATAGCTTTGAGCCATGACAGTAAAAGTCATGGCAGAGGTGGTGCAATGAGTTAAACCCTTGTGCCAACTGAATTGCTGACCTGAAGACCTGAAAGTTGGCAGTTCGAATGCACAAGATGGGGTAAGCTCCCATCTGTCAGTACCAGCTTCCCATGCGGGGACATCAGAGAAGCTTCCCACAGGATGGTAACACACCCAGGTGTTCCCTGGCCAACATCTTTGTAGAGGGTCGATTCTCTCACATCGGAAGCAACTTGCAGTATATTCTCAATTTGCTTCTGACACGATAAAAAAGTAAAAGTTGAGTTGAACTACATTAATTTTACAGAGTAGATGCATGCTAAACCAGATGGGATTGTAAAAATTCCAAGACAAGACTGTAGACTACAACAGTGGTTCTCAACCTTGGGTTCTCGAGGTATTTGGGAACTGAAGTCCAAAACCTAGAAAACTACAGGTTGGGAACCACTGGATTAGAAGACTCTAACCATTATAACAAATGTTGACAGTGGTCTTAGTAATGGTATTGGGGATTTCTGCCCTATTTCCACAGAGACCAAAGAATGGCAGTGTTTGTGTGACCTCCTCCCCAGATTCCTCTGATAAAGACATTTCTTGCCCAATCGTTTGTATACTGTATATAAATAATAAATGTATATAACATGTGAAAGCAACTTTCTGGTAATAAAGGATTTAATAACCCACTGTTCTATGTAGAAAGAAAGCTCATTTGTTTAATAGGCTGCTGTTTGGCTTTGTCGTGTTCATTTAGTTTTTAATGACGCACAGTTGTGCCAATATTGATTTTAGCTTATAGGGAATTTACTATCTGGAATTATCTGAAATTTAACCATTTTATCTTCCAGTCAGGAAGATGGATTGCCTCCTGCTCATTCTCTTGAGTTACAGGCTGCGTACCATGGTTTATGATGGAGTTCAAATAATCCCCTTCCTCTGCTCACCTAATTCGTTAAATATCACCCCGTCAGGTACTGCTGAGGTTGCTGGAGGGGAGGGGCAGTGGTAGTTGATGTGTTTTTCATCTGGCAAAGAATAATGGAATTCTGTCAAGAATAGAAGAAAGGAAAGTGAATTTCCTCTGTTCTCTCTCCTTCACTGCGTGTGCCGTTTTAATCTCTCTCCCTATATATAATTCTCTTCACTTCTGTCTCTCAACGGGATGTTCCTTTCCCTTTATTGCTTTCTTGGTGTGTACACAGAACTCAGCTGCACCTGATGTTTTGGCTCTGAAGCCCCTAGCAACCCTCCGGCATGACTCAAATTCTCCACTCCGTGTAAGGAGATACTCCTTTGAGTGAAGGATCTAAAATATACATAGGAACCAGGAGTCACCCTTAAGGCTATTCTGCCCTCTGATTCAGACAGAGTAAGAAAAAAACAAAACAAAATGTGCTAATAACAATAACCTTCACCCAGATTTATTATTTTATTTTATTTTATTATTGCAGTCTGTGATTGGCAGGAAGTGGCTGGAGAAGGTATGTACATCAATACAGACACAGCGGGACGGAGAGCCCTGCTTTGTGCATGCAGTCCTATCCAGGCAGCAGGTGATTGTTCATTCAGTCTAGGTCACATGGGCAGGTCAATTTATTCCTATTTACATTACAGGAGTTATTTCTAAATTTGTATCTATAGAGATCAATTAGCACAAGCTAAACTTGACCCTGTTTTATCCTTTTTTCATTGAATGCTGTGACAGATCTCCTTTCTAGGTTAAATCCATCATTGCTACCATTGGACCCCTTTCATTCACCTTGTCCCTTTACCCTTAAGGTCCTTCTGTAGATCTGGCAAGTGGCTTCATAATTGGACCAAGTATCTTGCACTGATCCGTGGGCTTGGTGTAGTAATGTATGACCAAATCTTTCTAGTTAATTCTTAAATGAAAACATTCAGACAGAAGGCACATCCAGGTTGATTGAAAAATCCTTTCCAATTTAATTGTTGTCATTGCTAATTGCCTTCAAGCTGATTTCAATTTATGGCAGCTCTCTGAATGTTGTTGGTGTATGCTTCCAAGCCATTTTCCAGTTCTACCATGGGGTTTTCTTTGCAACATTTGTTCAGATGAGCTTCCTCTTTGCCTCCCCTTCAAGCAGAGAGTGTGTGACTTGGAAGGCATGATTTCTACTTCTACTTCTTATAGTGTGTGGGTTTGTATGCACATATTTTTGGCGCTTAGCAAAACAGTATACTGTGTAATAGTAGACGTGGCAGAATGACCATTCAATCAATTTTCATAATCACTGTCTTCACCTTTTTGTTTTTAGGAAGGGTTTAATTACTAATTTTAGCAGTAATTTTTAGAACAAATCTAAGTGGAACAGAAGTGGGGTTCTGCTATGAAGCCACCACAGTAGCTAGGACCAAAATAATCAGGTCAAGAGACTGGAATGAATGGTACCCTGTCAATTTTTTCTTTAAATGGGTCACTTCTATAAAAAAAAATATTTTCACTGAATCCTATTCCACCATGAAACTGGCAGAAGCAAGGGTCATGTTCCCAAGGCCTTACAGGGAAACCAAGTTGGATCTAGGAGACGCAAAACTTCCCCTGTCAATTGTTGCATCCACAAGAAAAAAAACCTTCCTAAAAGGCACTGCAGACTAATTCAACCAGAGAAGTCAGCCATAGCAGAGCACTTGATGAACAAACCTGGACACAGCATATTATTTGAGAATACAGAAATGCTGGACCACTCTAACAACCACCAGTCAGACTACACAGAGAAGCCATTAAAACCCACAATCATGTGGGCAATTTCAACAAAAAAGGAAGAAACCATGAAAATGAACAAAATCTGGCTACCAGTATTTTTTAAAAAAAACCTCTAAAATCAGGACAGTAAATAAAGAGCAACACTCAAAAAACATGGGAATTCCAGACAGGAAACAATCAGAGTCAGCTAACACCTCCCAACAAAAAATGCCTCCAGGTAGGAAACAGCCAGGCTTTGAAGCTGCAAGGCCATTCAATGCTAACCAAGGTGGCCAATTGCACCATTCACACTTGCCTCAAACAGACAAGAGTTCTTTCTCCCACCCTAGAGCTTCACTTGCCTAGTTTCCAACAAACCTTACAACCTCTGAGGATGCCTGCCATAAATGTGGGCGAAACGTCAAGAGAGAATGCTTCTGGAACATGGCCAGACAGCCTGGAAAACTCAGAGCAACCTAGTGATTCTGGCGATGAAAGCTGGAACGGATATGTTTTAATGATGTGATATTAAAGTTCATATTGTTAATGTTGCTATGTGTTCAAGGCATCAAATTGTGCCTTTGTTGTAAGCCGTCCTGAGTCCCCTTCAGGGTGAGAAGGGCAGGAGCTAAATAAATTAAATAAATAAATAAAGATAAGCCTTTGACAATACAAACCTTCCTTCTGTTTTTATTTCTATCCCACCAGGACGAGTGAGAATTGTCACAGTTCAGGACTCAGTCTGCAGAAAATTTACATGTTTGTTTGTCTGCTTTGAAAAAAAGCAGCATTTTCTATGCCAAAAATAATATTACTGTGCGCAGAAAAATGCTGTTTCCTGTGCAAAACGTATAGTTTTTGGCAAACACAAACTGAAACATATATACATTCTGCAATGAGAAAATCCCTAACTGCAAATAGTTCCTTAAAATTTTTCTGCATTTATCCCAGAAATGTTAATAAACTTTATTTACAACAGTATGAAAATAGATAAAAACATATATTATTTCTTTTAAGAATGAGATTTGTAAAGAATTGCATCCCTACTCCAGGAGGGAGATGTCTCTCACTGCCAGAGTTTGTCTTCTCAATGTAGGTGCATCTACAACCCCCTTTTATTTATTCTCAGATAGCCACCAGAATCTGAAATGGCTGCTCCCCTCTAATATTCTTTTCCACAATTTTGCCATAGGTAGCTTACACCTTCCACTCTTCTTGGCCCCTTCCACACAGCTGTATAAAATCCACATTGAATTAGATTATATGGTAGTGTGGACTCAGATAACCCAGTTCAAAGCAGATATTGTGGATTATCTGCCTTGATATTCTGGCTGGTTATATTGCTTCTCCTTGGACCAAATTGACTGGCTCTGGCTGTCTTTGTCTATTAATGCTTTGCAAGTTACTCCAAACAATGAAATTCGAAAGAACAAAAAAAGACTAGTCTGACAATTGGTTTTCAAACAGAATCTGTCATTTATTGAAGGGGGGTGAATGCCTAAGACAATAAGACTGGAATAAAAGACGTTGTGTCTATTTCCATACTAATGCTTTCAAAACATCCACAGCTTTCTGCAATTTTAAAGCTGAAGGCTGTCGTGACATTTTACGAGCAGAAAGAGGTTGATAGAGCTACTGCTGCCCACAGTACAATCATACATATTCCAGCCTGGCGACACAAGTTCTTTATGAACGTCACCCTGAACTGAAGAAAGTTGGCCTCATTCTGCCTCTTGGAAGACTGAATAAACAATGGTATGGAGACGGGGAGGAAAATTAATTGACAGAGGTATATATATATACACACACACACACACACACACACACACACACCTAGCAGGGAGATATCATGGACAGAGGTTTACAAAATTATTCACGGTATAATAAAAAATATGAAAAGGTGTTTATTTCTCCATAACACTGAAACTCAAGCTTGTCCAGTGACATTTATTGACAATATTGGATTCTGATGAACCATCTTGCCTAAGGGAAACAGAAGAAGAAACGTGACAACTCACAAAGCATCTAGAAACACTCCACTCTCAGGCCCCTTCCACACAGCTGTACAAAATCCACATTGAACTAGATCATTTAGCAATGTGGACTCAGATAATCCAGTTCAAAGCAGATATTGTGGATGATCAATCTTGATATTCTGAGTTATATGGCTGTGTGGAAGGACCCTCGGTTTTATTTTGTTTTTTATCGTGTCAGAAGCGACTTGAGAACATACTACAAGGAACCATGGTGGCGCAAACTCTTGTGAACGGCAGACCTGAAGGTTGCTGATTTGAATCCTGTGATGGGATGAGCATCTGTCTGTCAGCAGTAGCTTGTGGGGACATGAGAGAAGCCTGCCAGTAACACATCCGGCCATCTCCTGGGCAACGTCTCTGTAGATGTCCAATTCTCTTACAGTGATGGCTCTTCTCTCACAAGCCTTCCACTAGAATGTCTGATGAACTAATTTTTCTTAAGGTGGAGAGAAAATTAAGCTCAAGCTCCAGAGGAGAATGCAAAACAGAGAAAAAGAAAATGCAGAAGAGAAGATCATAAAGGTCCAGAAAAGGATAGCCAAGGAGTAAGATAGATGCAATTCAAGCCTGAGAATTATCCCCATCTACATAGTCAAATTAGACAACAAATGCCACCATGTTTCCTTCCTTCTCTATCCCAGTCCCTGCTCTTTCATCAGATCTCTTCAATTATAATCTTGAAGTGAAGGATGTCCTCACCCCAAGCATAGTGTAATTCCAAAAAGAACCTTGCTAGAACAGCTCCTTTTGTAAGTATTTGTCTCACTTATCCAGAACTTGTGGGGTGCCATCAGTGGTCCTGAAAATCAATACTGCTGGCTTCTAGGTAGACCTAGGAAATACAGTTTTACTGAATCTTACTGCAGTTCATATGCCTTACTTCAACAAACCTGCCATATTGCCTCACCAGGATTTTAATCCTACCAGAACTGAGGGTCAGTGTCTAAGGAAACTGTTGTTCTAATGAGATCCTCCTTGAAACAAGACAAGAACTTATCTAGTTTTTGCTACTCTGGGATATTTGAAATGCAGGGTTAGCGTTATTAAATAAATACGTAAGTGAATTCCAGAGAAACAAAAAGGGAATTACCCACAGCAGCAGGTGAATTAAATTGATCTGAAGAGAGATTAGATAAATTCAGTTAGCAGTTACACATAATAAATGTTATCTGGACTTTTAAATTCAGGCCCCTTCCACACAGCTGCATACAACCCACATTGAATTGGATTATATGGCAATGTGGATTCAGACAACCCAGTTCAAAGCAGATATTGTGGATTATCTGTTTTGATATTCTGGATTATATGTGTGGAAATGCCGTCAGGGGTATTTTGCTTTCAAACTCTGAGGGTCCTCCCGATGCATCTGGTGGGTTATTGTTGGGAACAGAACTGGTAGATGGATTGGCATTGATTCTGGTATTTCAGAGCCCTTTCTTGCCCTTTAGTAAAGGTAAAGGTTTTCCCCTGACATTAAGTCTAGTTAAGTTTGACTCTGAGGGTTGGTGCTCATCTCCATTTCTAAGCCCAAGAGCCGGTGTTGTCCATAGGCACCTCCAAGGTCATGTGGCAGGCATGACTGCATGGTGTGCCATTACCTTCCTGCTGGAGTGGTACCTATTGATCTACTCACATGTGCATGTTTTTGAACTGCTAGGTTGGCAGAAGCTGGGGCTAACAGCAGGAGCTCACCCTGCTCCCCGGATTCGAACTGCTGACCTTTCAGCAGCTCAACCATTTAATCTGCTGTGCCACCAGCGGCTCTAACACCTTTAACACCACGGAAATCACATCTCAGAATTCATATCCTCCTTGTCAAAGTGGTCTTGCAACATCTTGCAAAATAGCACCCATATGCAAAAGATGAACACATATGCACCTTAAAACATATGTGGCATTTGCATATGCAAAACAAATTATGGAAATTACATTATTTCTTTCCTCATATAACTATATCAAGCTAATTTTATTTCCCAAAGAATACAGAATTTTATTTCCTTTGTCAGCACTACAGGTGGCATCTGGTATCTAAATGAATTTCTAAAAGAGTTAAATGGTTTTTTTTACTTGCAGTGAGCCTACAACTTTGCCTGTCCCGTAGCCAAGGCTAGAATTCTACTCTTATCCATTACATTTATGAGTCATCCATTTTTAAAACCAGACTGAGGCTAAGACAGCAGGCCAGTAAAAGAGAAATCAGTCAAACACATATATTTTAAAAATATATGTGTGCACAATCCTAAGTCACAGATGTTTTTATTACTCTTTTGAAGTTTGAGAATTTGCTTCTAATATGACTTTTCTCTCAAATCAAGTGACAGCAGTGGGCATATGGCTAAGGACAGAGGCGGTCCAACCATAAGGCGAACTAGGCACTTGCCTGTGGCGCCATCATCCCGGGGGTGCCATTGTCCTGGGAGGAGGGCACCACTCTCCATCTCCTTCTCTTTCGGGCCTTCCGGCGGCCACGCTGGGCCTCCCTCTGCCCGCGCTGGGCCTTTCGGCCAGCGCAGACCCACCTTCGCACCACGCGAGCCCACTTTTGGGGCCTTCAGAGATTGTGAGGTCTGTGGGAACTTGGAAGCTAGGTATGTGGGGTTTATATATCTGTAGAAGGTCCAGGATGGGAGAAAGAACTTTTCTTTGAAGCAGGTGTGAATGTTGTAATTAATCACCTTGATTAGCATTTAATGGCCCTGTGGCTTCAAGGCCTGGCTTCTTCTTGCCTGGGAGAATCTTTTTTTGGGAGGAGTTAGCTGTCCCTGATTGTTTACTGTCTGGGTTTCTTCTGTTTTCAGAGTGTTGTTCTTTATTTATTGTCCTGATTTTAGAGGGGTTTTTTTTCAATACTGAGGGCTATCTGGGTTATCTAAGTCCACACTGACCTATATCCCTGTTCAATGTTTAGTGCTAAATTTGCAAATATAGTAATTCCTACATAACATAAACCATGTATTGAACTGCTTTTTCTATTGATTTGTTGTAAAACATGATGTTTTGGTGCTTAATTTGTAAAATCATAATGTAATTTGATGTTTAATAGAATTTTCCTTTATCTTTCCTTATTATCCAACATTTTCGCTTATCCAACGCTTTTATTTTTCAGTGATTGGTTTGGAGGGGGAGGCGCCAAAATTCTGTTCGCCTACACTTGAAAACTACCTAGGGCCGGCTCTGGCTAAGGAAAATGCTCTCTGCCTCCTAAAAGCAAAATGTTGTGGCCCTTTAGCCACATATGTTTTAAGGTGCATAGGAGAGCCTTGTGGAACAGTTAGGAAACAAAAGGAACTTCTTTTGCCCACTACGACGTCTCCATGCAGTGCCTCCTCAGTGACCCCACTCAATTTCCACCTGCATTTTAAAACTTTCAGTTGCTGCATCACTGAAGATGATGCACATAAGTAAGACATGAAGAAGTTTCTTGAGGAACCTGTGGCATCTCCATCATGTTACACTTTTAACATTCAGACTGTAGAGGAATTAAGAAGCTCTTTGTTGTTTGATGTCTGGCCTCCAAGGCAGGTTATAGATTAGATGGTTTTGTTCCACTCTCTTCCTTACATCATCTACACTCGACACATTCTGGCAGACTATCTTCTACTTTTCTTTCCATCTTTTATATAAAATAAAAAGGCCGGTTTAGATAACATTATCTATTATCTTAGGGAGCTTTTCTCCTTCTGTAGACACATTTGTGATAAAAACGTGTTTTTCACAACTCCCTACCATAAGCTTTTAGCAATTAGCATGACTCAATGTTTCAGAAGAAAACCATTTTTTGCTATCCAAGTTTAGCTCTGGGGCACATTCACATGTGAATTTAGGAGTGGTGTACACTTAAATCATAATACGCTTCTACTTATCCTGAAGAGTCTTCAACATACCCTTAGGGCAATTGTTGGAAACAGAACACTCCATGATTGATTCCCCCAAAAAGGTCATTGCAGAGTTATTAACACACTTGTTTCATCAGTGAAGATATTTTTACCATTTATCTCAATGGAAACAAAGACATAAGAGCTGCATTCCTAGAATGAAACAAAAGTGAGTAAAATAAATATTCTGTGTTGTACATTCACATGGCAAAATTATTGTACAATAATTGCTCTTTAACTGCCACAGCTGTATCCCACAGAATCTAGCTGTCTATAGTTTTGTTCAGAGGATCTAAAGCAGTGGTTCCCCAATTTTGGTCCTCCAGATGTTTTTGACTTCAGCTTTCAGAACCCCTAACCTGCTTGGCCAACAGTCGGGATTTATGTGAGCTGGCATCCCAAACACAGAGAGTCAAGGTTTAGGAACCTCTGTTCTAAAGGAGATCTTTCTTCTCTGCCCATTAGAAGAAAGTGAGTTTGCAAAAAAAAAAATTAGTAGCCTTGACAATTTATTCTATTTTACAATTGGTGGCTGCTGGCCCTCTTCCCCCAAAACATTTCAGAGAATGCAAAATGATGGCCAAGCTGCCAATTTAGATGCTATTGTTGCCCCTTGTTCTAGCATCTCAAAACAATAACAACAATGTAGAGACATTTAGTAAAATAAGAAAGACGTGTATTAAGGAAATGAACTTCTTAACTGAACCAAGACTCATCTACATCCAGTCAAGCTTGCAGCTTTTAAAGTGGCCATGGCTAAGAACCATGGAATGATCTTTCCGTTGTAGTTTTTGTTCCCACTGTAGCATTCAATTTAAATCCACATTAAAGTCACCTATTCAAGTGGCTATCACAAGATCTGGCGGCAATCAATTTTATAAGTTGATTATGAATTGTATGAAGTACTTCATTCTGTGTCTCTTGAACATGTTCTCTTACAATAAATACAATTCTCTTATCTTCTGGGTGACCTTGAGTCCAAGAGTTGCTCCCAGGAAAAAAAAGTCCATTCTTTTCTATTTCCTCCTAATATTTTATAATTTTATAAACAGTTATCACTGTTTCCTTGAAGCCAATTCCAAGTTATTTTTATTCCTGCGTGATTTGCTTCCAAGTAATAAAAAGCAGAATATTTCATCTTCAGTTTTTTAAACAACCAAGAAAAGTCTGAACCCTTTTGACACAATGCTAATTGGACCTCATTGCAAACAATACTCCTTTCAATATCAGGTTTGCTTCCCAAACGTAAAGATGTCAGTAGTGAAAAGACATGACATCTTTAAATATAACAATACCTAAGATCGTTTGCCCCTCAGAGTGGTATATCAATGAGTTCACTTGCTACACTGCATTTATGCATGGGAAGAGAAAAAATAGATACAACATTTATCATATAAATAAGTCATTTGTTGTAACCTAAACCCCAGTGTTTATATCTCACTATCACAATATCTTCGATCTTAACTTTTCAGTCTTCATCAGATTCATCTGGTGTACAGACGTCTTCTGATGCCTATAAGACTCTGCTTTTTGTCCCTCTCTGCTCCACCACATGCTTGGACTTCTCTTTATGTGACCTCTCCTCCACTCTAAACCACTCCTCAAAACCCATGCTTCCCTTGAAGATTTTGGGACCGTCCTATAGTTCCTACTGTATCTTATTGTAATCTAGCTCCTAAATAAACCTAAGCATGAGCAATTCAAACAATCACACAGTTATTAGTAGGAGTATTAGTATTTCTTGTTATGGATTTGATGATGATAAATGGAAGATCTTATGTGTGCCTGCGATCCAGAGTCACCCGCAGAACAATAACATGCCACTCAGGTTTGCAGAGCAAAGAATACAGGAACTTTACTAATTCTAAAATATCAAAAACAACAGTATTTACAATGGTACCTCTGATCACTTACAGAAGTCCACAGTCATAAACAGTCCTTTCTCAGTCCAAAAATCTGCTTCAGAGAAGAATGCAGTCCTGGTTCTTCTCCCTGTTTTTTCAGCAGCAAACAGGCCTCAAAATACCAGGGCCTCTCTGAGTACACACTGCTCTTTAGCAAAACTCAGCCAGCACTGAAAAACTTGCCCAAACTGGTTCTGCAGCAGCAGAACAGAAACAGTATCAGATCAATCCCCAGGTCTTTGCAGGCTCAACCTATCAGCTTCATACACTTCATTTTCCAGTTAACACACACATCATAGTGTCTTTGCAAACCATGTTGTATGCCACCTTTTCCTTAGATTGAGACTCAAAGTGATGTACAACAATTAAAAAGACATTAAAAACCTGCAGGATAGAAAATGTGATTAAACAACTGAAAAACATTTGAACCAGTTTTTCCTCTTGTGACAAATTATAAAGGGAATTTGTTTGGTTCACATTCCAATGGGAATTTTCCAAATTTGCACTTTTCCAAACCTGAATGCAAACAAAATTGTATTTAGCTATCTATAATTAAATTCTGCTATGGGTAAAAGAAAAAAGGAGTGGGGGAGAACAGTGTACCAAATGCCATACATGCCATCCTATACCTGCATTGCCTTGGTAAGTTCTACACTGAACAAACAGGACAGTCCCTATGCAAGTGGATAAATGAAAACAATTCTGGCATTAGAAACTCAAAAGCCACTTCAAAAATTGCATGAATGGAGTCTCAAGAAATTCAGGTTATTTTTCAAATTTGATAAAAAAAATGTTCAGAAAAATTATGTAAAGAAATCCATATCTAAAATACAGATATCACATGCATCTGTGCTTTTATAACTTCCCTGAATTAATTTTGTCTCTCTCAGCATTTTTATTATATGATTTGTAATCCACACAGGCTTTATTGTGAAAAAAGAGATTATATAGCTTAAGCAGGATTGCTATGATACTGGATTTTAAGTTACATTTAATGAAAGCAGCCTAACTCTTTCTCAGGGTGAATGTTTTCTATGAATACAAGTTCAGTCTCCAATGTATCTATCTAAAGGGATCACAGGTGGCACCAAGTCTGTGAGTGAGCGCAGCTCAAAAGAAATCTTCTTAGGCCAGACTAACTGGCCACACAAAGCACAAAAGGTTTCCAAAACCTGGAAAAGTTCTTTTTTTAAGACTACAGTTCTCATAATCTCCTAGCCAACATAGACACACTGATGGGAGATTCTGGAAGTCGCAGTCCAAAAAATAACTTTTTCAATGTTACTAAGGAATAATTGGCCACCAAAAGAAAATTCTGTTGTTACTTGACTATAAAGTAAAGGTTTTCCCCTGACATTAAGTCTAGTTGTATCCAATTCTGGAGGTTGGTGCTCATCTCCATTTCTAAGCTGAATTGCCGGCATTGTCCGTAAACGCCTCTAAGGTCATGTGGCCGGGCATGACTGCATGGAGTGCCGTTACTTGACTATAGAGCACAATTTTATGCTGAACCCCAAGAAATATGCTCCCAATGCCAGGAAATGATGAACTGGTGAGTATAATAGTATCATTATGACTATGAAAACAGACACCACTGGAAAATTGAATTCCCTCCCCTCTTTGCATTCCTGTATAGCTCCTCGCAGATCGGGTCCAGATTTGTGTGATGGGTGTTTTAGAGGCTACAAAGAAGAGGATAAATAGAGAAGCTTCAAATGATGTTGACTTATATAATTTGAATTTAGCCCAGCGTGTTAGTAATTCCATCCATCGGTTTTACCTTGCCTGCAGAATGAAACAGAAGTTTTTCAGTCTTTGTATAGTCTCTCAGCTGTCAGGAGGCAAGGTAAAAGCTGTGGCAGCACAACATCTTTCAGATGTATTTTTGGTTTAAAAAAAATGTTATTCTGATTTGCACTCCATGCTCCTTTCTCAACAGCATCAACAATAAGAACTGGCCTTTTGCACATCCCATAAATTACACTAATAACTTAATTTACCATGAAAATCAATTTTCATCTAAGGCAAACTACTTTTATTGATGGTTACATTTTTCCTGTTAATACATTTATTGTGTTTAAAATGTGAAGAGAAACCAGCCATCTCTGATGTTGTGTGACTATTTTAGCTTCTTGGAACCTGCTGTGTAACATTCAATTAAATTATGTTAAACACAACTTCCCAGAATCAAATTGGGTGATAAACAGTTCTTTTCCTCCATTCTCCCTCTTTCTTCCCCCACTCTTTCTCTAATAAATCAGCAGTTTCCACATCTTTCTATTCCCAACACCTGAACCCATTAGAGTTGATATTGTGCAAAGTGACAGTTGACAACAAATTTTATTGACAGAGTCTCATTGAACATAATTACTGAACAAGAAACATCCTGAATCCATTAGCCAGAGTTTTAAGTCAGCAGGAATTTTGTGACACACTTGGATGTGCAGACAATAGGCAGAGGGGTCATTGGGCTTTTCATTATGGTCCCTGCCCACTAAAGTTAGAAGGACATTGGTCAGAAGTCACCCCTGCTGAATAGATTGGCTTATTCTGCCTACCATTTCATCGGCGTTTCGGAATGAATTCTTTTTATGGAAAAATATCTGTCTTTGAATGCATTACACTCTGTATTGCATCCAAACAAGTGGGTTGATATCTACAAAAGTTCATGCAAATATAAAAACCAGTTAGTCTTAAAGGTGCTGCCACATTTCCTTTTCCTCTCCTCCCTCTTCTTTTCTTCTTTTTCTACACCATTAGTCATTGTTTTCCTCTTGTCTTTGATAATGTTCTGTGATGCTGCCTTGGATTTCTAGGAATAGAATTATAGATCCTCTATGCCTAAAGTCTCCTGAGAGATTACTCCCCGACTTTCATGTTGAAGTAGTATATAAGCAAGGAGAAGAAGCAGAGTGAGCCATGCACAAGCTGTTTCACAAAATCTTCAGGCATTACATAAGTGCCAATGATGCTTTGTTCAAACATTTGCTGGTATATTAATTGCACCCATTCCTGAGACTTAGCCATGGTTTTAGATCCATCACTTACACCTTGTTTGAGCAACGGGCACTAAACTACAAAGTGTACTCAGATTCCCTTACATAAATTTTCTTTGAAAAAATAAAATTCTTTCCATTCCAAACATGAATGAATTTTCAAATGTTGGGGAAATCTTATGAAAACTGAACTGAACTTTTCATCCATTAGGATTTTATTTTTAAAGACAAACTTTGGAAAAATGAAAGCATAAATGCAGCAAAAATGATCCAGAAGCAAAAGAGCCGGCTGCAGCTTTCAGTTGTCAAAAGAGCTATGATTAGCTATGCCTTCCTATTGATGATTAGATTCCCAGCAGCCCTAGCCAGCTTAGTCAATGATAAAAAATACTGGCAGTTGCCATTCTAACACCATCTGAACAGCTGTAAGATTCCCAACCCTGCTCTATTAATTGCAAAAATGTGCTTTTGTTGTTGTTTGTTCGTTCAGTCATTCCGACTCTTTGTGACCTCATGGACCAGCCTACACCAGAGCTCCCTGGCGGCCATGGCCACCCCCAGTTCCTTCATGGTCAAGCTAGTCACTTGACAATACAATACAGTGTAATACAATCTACCCATCTTGCCCTTGGTCAGCCCTTCTTCTTTTTTCCTTCCATTTCCCCCAGCATCATTATCTTCTCCAAGCTTTCCTGACTTCTCATTATGTGGCCAAAGTACTTCATCTTTGGCAAATGTGCTAGAGACTGAAAATAGAGTGTACGTTTACTTGGAATGCCCAAGTTGTGAATACTCCTAAACTGAATGAAGAGCAGAAGACAGACATGTTAAATCTGAATATACAGAAGCACTTCACATATTCAGTGGCAGGAGGCGGCAGCACTCTGCTTCGCTGCAAGGTGTGGGGAAACCGGCACCCCATGCCTCGCCTGCTGGCAGGGTGATCACATGGAGGCAAACATGGAGTGTGCAGCTCCCCCACATAGATTGGGCAACACGGAAGCCTTCCATGTTGCCTGGGCAGAGGCAGTGGCATACCGCTTTTGCTCTTCTGCGCCCATGGAGCCAGCACGACACAGTGTGAACAAAACCGACTAACTCCATCAGTGACCGGGGCTAGATCGGCTTTTGACATCAAATCTAGCCCCTTATGATAAGGTTGTAAGTCTAGTTGTTGTACAATTTCTCCACTTCCCACGCATTAGATATAGTATGCTTGTCTTTGTTGTGGTTTTTCTCATATCATCCTGCATTGTGAGTCAGTAAATATAGTTCTCACTCCACATTTGTGGGTTTAACTTTTGAAGATTTGATGATTCAAGAATTACTTCTTTTCACCATTGCTACTTCCCTATATCATTTTCAATGGGAACTTCAATAAAACCAGGGTCCATCTTGAGCTATTTTCAGTTAAGTTAGGTTTAGGGCCCTTCCACAACCCAGAATATCACGACAGAAAATACCACAATATCTGCTTTAAACTGTGTCATCTGAATCCACACTGCTATAAATTTGAGTTCAAAGAAAAATTGTGGGATTTTATTCAACTGTGTGGAAGGGGACTTAGTCTGTAGGTGGAGGGCAAGGGCAGTGGGAAGGGGCTATGGCAGTGCAATTATAGGGGCAGCACTTCCTCTGCTCACGCTGTGCCTATTCACCTCTTCCCTTTCTCTTCCCCTGTTCCCATCCAAAAGAGTGTTTGTAGGCACAAAGATTACTGCAGACGGAGACTGCAGCCAGGAAATCAGAAGACATTTACTTCTTGGGAGGAGAGCAATGACCAACCTCGATAAAATAGTGAAGAGTAGAGACATCACACTGGCAACGAAGGTCCGCATAGTTAAAGCAATGGTATTCCCCACAGTAACCTATGGATGCGAGAGCTGGACCATAAAAAAAGCTGAGTAAAGGAAGATAGATGCTTTTGAACTGTGGTGTTGGAGGAAATTTCTAAAAGTGCCTTGGACCGCAAGAAGATCCAACTAGTCCATACTCCAGGAAATAATGCCCGGCTGCTCACTGGAGGGAAGGATATTAGAGGCAAAGATAAAGTACTTTGGCAACATAATGAGAAGACAGGAAAGCTTGGAGAAGATCATGTTACTGGGGAAAATGAAAGGAAAAAAGGAAGAGAGTCCGACCAAGGGCAAGATGGATGGATGGTATCCTTGAAGTGACTGGCTTGACCTTGAAGGAGCTGGGGGTAGCGATGGCCAACAGAAAGCTTTGGCATGGGCTGGTCCATGAGGTCATAAAGAGTCGGAAGTGACTGAACGAATATACAACAACAAAAGGAGGGAATGCCCAGCCACACTATTAGTAATCGTATTTTGTGTGAGTGTGGTAAATGCAGGCCCCATCTACACTGGCATACAATGCAATTTAAACTGCATTATATGGCCAATGTAGACTCATATAGTTAAGTTTAACTGCATATGGCAATCTAGATGGGACTACAGTTTGAGGAGGGGGGTAGAGATATTCACATTTTTCACATTTTCCCCACATTTCTGAGGTCTTTTGTACAAAAAGGTAGAAGTATGACTGTATATTATTATTATTATTATTATTTCATTATTATTATTATTATTATCAACACAACGACGTTGTATGGCACAGCAAACAAGATAGATATGCTGGATTTCGTTTCGCAAAACCACAAGTCGAACACTTCCCAAGTGTCTAGGACTGTATGATTTATTTTCTGATGATGTGTGCAGATCCCAGTAGGGTGGCCTTTTGCAGTTGGCAGATGGTGATTTTGTCAATGTCTATTTTTCCAAATGCCGGCTGAGATCTTTTGGCACGGCACCCAGTGTGCCCATCACCACCGGGACCACCTGCACTGGTTTCTGCCAGAGTCTTTGAAGTTCAATCTTGAGGTCCTGATAGCGGCTGAGTTTTTCCTGTTGTTTTTCATCTATGCGACTGTCACCTGGGATGGCAACATCAATGATCCAAACCTTGTTCTTTGGATCATTGATGTTGCCATTATTATTTCATTATTATTATTATTATTTCATTATTATTATTATTATTATTATTATTATTTCATTATTATTATTATTATTATTATTATTATTATTATTATTATTATTATTATTACATTATTATTAATTATTTATTGCATAATTCCGACCAGAAAAATCTGGCCAGCAAAAAGTAGATAGGATGGGGCACTAAATAAATAAATATCAATAATGTATATTATTATTATTAATGCAGGCTACGAATGACATTTAACAAAAGAGGTGCACCTATTTCAGACCACCGTATATCTCCAAAGATTGCCCTGATCTTTCACCTTCTCCAGTTCACTGTGTTCTTATTGTTTGTTTTACAACATTGACTGAAGGCCACAGGCCACACAGGACAAACTAAGCAAATAGCAGAGCAGCTTGGTTTATAGCTGCGATTCACTCAACATTTCAGACAAGACCAGAAAAACTATATTTTGCCAGGTGCCTGGGTTCACTTGGAGGAGAGTGTCTCTTTCAGATAAAAGTCTTAATTTGCAGTATCCCTCTTTTGTCAGCTTTACTATACAGTGCTTTTTTCATGCAAGACTCTTTTTTCCCTACTTTGTCACGGAGCAAAGTAAACTGGCTGGAGTGTACCGTTGTTTCTTTTTGGAAAAGAGTAAGTAAAATAACAGTAATCGAGAAAGATATTTATCCACAGTCTCCTAGTTGGTCTAGCACCAGAGATGCTCAATAGTTTCAGGCAAATGGGGCTGTGCATCACAAGAGAATGCTGGTCCGACACAATTGCTTCCCTAAGACTGGTGTCACCCAGTGTGGTAACTCATAGTATCTCCCCCATGCACCCAAAACTCAACAAAAGCAACAACTATTTGAAAACCAGTGTGTGCTTGTAGTACCTGCAGATTCAACTTTGTGATTTGTGGGTAATAATGACATTTTCATCTGCAATGCATATGCATGAGAAGGTTCAAAACGTAGCCTTCTGGGTATATTGATGCATACACATAAGCTGGACTATGAAAAATGTTTTTGTCTGGAGCATATGCACATGAGAAGGTTCAATAAGTAAATTAGCATCGAGTTTTAGCCTTGGAGTTTTAACCTATTGATACAATACATGTAAGCTGGGTTGATGAAAAATGTTTTTGTTGTTACAGATTACAGCAGGGATTCTCATTATAAAAAAGAATACCTTCTTGCTGAAAGACTGAGGATTTCACCCATTGGGGTTTGTACCTTCCCCAACACACACTTTGGGATGCAAATACGCACTTGATTTAGCCAGCCATATTTTGTCTCTGGGCCCCAGAAATAGATAGATAGATAAATAGATACTATGGCTCAAAACGGCGCTCCATGCAGTCATGCCGGCCACATGACCTTGGAGGTGTCTACGGACAACGCCGGCTCTTCGGCTTAGAAATGGAGATGAGCACCAACCCCCAGAGTCAGACATGACTGGAAACCTTTACTGTTATAGCTCAAAATAGTTTCTCTCGATGTTCCTTTTTACAAATTCCCCCTAACAGCACCAAATTGAAGTCAAAGTTCCTAAAGGTAAAGGTTTCCCCTGACGTTAAGTCCAGTAATGACCAACTCTGGGGGTTGGTGCTCATCTCCATTTCTAAGCCGAAGAGCCGGCGTTGTCCGTAGACACCTCCAAGGTCATGTGGCTGGCATGACTGCATGGAGTGCCGTTACCTAAATTTCCTAAAACTATCTAAATTGCGGGGAGAGGAAGAAAACAGAAAAAAGTAAGGGTAACAGCAAATGATAGACAATCCCTAAGTTATGAATGAGATAGGTTATGTAAGGTTTGTTCTTAAAATGAATCTGTTTGTAAGTCAGAACAAATACATTTTGTAAGTGTAACTCCAGCCATACACACACACAAATGCATGCTTTGGTTAGCATAGGGAAGGGTTAACAACCCTGTGGTGTTTATTTTGCTGTCTGTGCCCCTATTCATATGATTTCACCTCACTTTCTATCCCTGTGATAACTGGACTTTTTTTAAATGACTTGTTGTGGAAACAAGGATGGGTGAAAAGGTTTCAGTGGAGACACCTTTTCCCCATAATAACTCTTTCAGTAGTGAATTTCCCTTCTTAGGGGTAGATTTCTCTCAGTTCTTGTTGTCTCACCCCCGTTCTTAACTATGAGTCATTTGTAAATTGGATGACTGCCAGTAGTTGACCCAAAATGTCCCAGGACAGCTGATAGATTCCATATCAGTGAAGCAGGGAGTCTTCTCTGGGATTTAATTTGAACTTTAAAAGAATTACTCAAGGGACAATTTTGGGAATAGCGTTCAGCACCTTAGATAGTCCCTGTGCCGTTCCAATTATACCCCAGAGCAGATCTGCCAAGCTATTAAGTGGAAGTCACAACCTGCTACTGGAAATGCCATTCACACAAATGCCAATTGCTAAGAAAGAATGTCATTCAGAATTATGCACTCTAAGCTTAATTCTCATAAACAACTCAGGCTATATAGCAAAAGAATATGACGGGGGGAAACTATAGGAAAAAACTTTCCTACGGCTGGAAAAAACACATTCCTAATTTCTCGTGCATGCAAAACTGGCATGTCAGTAAATAAATAACATGCTCTTTCCCTCTGGCACCAGGCCATCTAGGGATATTTGGGGAGGGGATTTAATATTGCCATTCCTCTTTTTCAGTAGCCATTTCAGCACAGGTTTCTGACCTCATTGGCTTACTGTGAGAACTAGGGCAGAAATGCCAATGAGTTCTTGCTATTATCCCATTTTTCTAATTGCATCTTGTTTTTATTTGTATGGCCTGCATAGCTGGGATTCCATGGGGCTTCCTAACTAGAATCTTTTCAACATAAAAGCAGCTTTCCAATACATTAGTGCTATTGTCGCTGCTGGAAGGGGTGGTGATGATGACGGGGAAATAAGACACTGTAATTCAGCAGATTTATTTCTCTAACAGAGAGCTAAAGGAAAGCCATGTCCGGATAAACAGCAGCTCAGTAAGCAAAGCTTTTATTTCTCATCCATCCACCCTGCACCCAATATTTCAGATGATATCAAACACATTTTTAAAACTGAGAATTTTCTGTTGCTACTCAAATCATCTGTGAAGTTAATAATGACCACAGATGATGTATGCTTCATCTTCTAAATGTTCCTCAGTCTCACACCTGAAGTCTCCCACAGATCTTGGAGTTACTCATTTCTTGGAATTAATTATTTTTACTAGTGAATTCAAAGTGGGTAGCCACGTTAGACTATTAATTAATTAATCAATTAAATAATGCCTTGTACAGTAGAGTCTCGCTCATCCAACATAAACGAGCCAGCAGAACATTGGACAAGCGAAAATGTTGGATAATAAGGAGGGGTTAAGGAAAAGCCTATTAAACATCAAATTACATTATGGTTTTACAAATTAAGCACCAAAACATCATGTTTTACAACAAATCGAGAGGAAAAAGCAATTCAATACATGGCAACGTTATGTAGTAATTACTGTATTTATGAATTTAACACCAAAACATTGGAATGTATTGAAAACATTGACTACAAATCAAGATAGAATTGCATAAAATGAACTTACAGTAACAACATTGTCAGAAGTTAAATCTGTAAAAAGTTTAATCCTGTGAAGATTTCAAAAAATCTGTGATCCTTGCTTACCTAGAGAAACAGCTGTGGATCTGAGCGGGAGGCAGACTGTGTTCGATAATACAGAACGTTGGATGAGTGAAGGCTGGATAAGCGAGACTCTACTTACTTTAAAGGTGAAGACAAGTATAAGCATTTGTGGACTACAATCGCCTCCATCAGATGTATCTAATGCAGTGCACTAGAAACTGCAAATGTCTATGCCAAATAATATATATTTCTTCTTAAGGTGCTCAAATGTTCTTTAATTGTTTTGTGTGTGTATGTGTGCGTGCGTGCACCTCCAAATAATTTCTGATGTATTGTGGATCTAAGGTGAACCTATCATGGCATTTTCTTGCCAAGATTTCTTCAGAGGACGTTTGCTCCTGCCTTCCTTTGAGGCTGAGAGAGAGTAATCGACTCAAGGTCACCTAGTAGGTTTTTGTTGCCAAACAGGGATTTGAACATTGGTTTCCAAATTTCTAGTTCAACACCCAAACCTCACTGGTAACTTCAATTAGTAACATGTAAAACACAACATCATGAGGGACACCACCTTTTTGGGAGTATATTGATAGCTTCTAGTAAATGAAAAGTTAAAGTAACAGTTATTTTTGAAAAACTGAAAATTCATTTTATTTATTTGATTTATATCTCACTGCGCTCTTTGCATGGGACTTGAAACCACAGGCTCAAGGAAATCAAATTGCTTTTTAAAAAGCATAACAGCACCTGATTGTTCTGTATACCCTTGAAATGTATCTCTAGGCTTTTCCAGCCACTTCTGAAACTCTGGTTTTCCTAATGAATTGTTTCAATATTTGATTGGTGCCACTTCCTCTTTAAAATGTGGATGGGATTAATGTGATCTGAAAGTGACAGTGCTCTCAACTCTCCCCAAGGAAAGTTCAGACATTCACCTCCCGCATTTTCATTTAAAAATGCACTTCGAACGTGCAACATCCCCAAACAGCTGAAAATTGCCCCCAAATTGTCCAGAAGATACTGGAACATCTTTTCTGGTTCCCCTAAATGCCATCATTGCAGCCAAATGAGCCAATGTAATGATGGAAAAAACTAAACGTGTCCTTTAGCCTTCCACACATTCTCATTCCTGCATCATCATCATCATGTTTATTTATTTCCCGTCGTGTTTCAAGGCTTGAGGTAGGGTACAACATAATTAAAATACATATATAAAACCATAAGACCCTTATAACACATATATTAAAATACATAGACCTAAGAACTTGAGCTGATATGAACAAGCTTCTGGATACTTCCTCCATTTGTATAATTCAACTCACATGCACATTTTATTCAGGAACTATTTTCCTATGTTAAACATGCCACAATACAATTATGGATTTGTTTACATATATATTGATTTTTTTTGTATTCTTCAGTCTGACACATCCTCAAGGAGGCCTTCATCCAGATTAAGCTGCAGAGGATCTGATTGGTTATGAACATCTAACCCTCTAGATAGTGCTCCACAAAATGGATTTCATAGCAACTGTTCAAGAGTGGGCACCTTCAAAGCAATATGATTACTGCTGATAATGTACACCTAGGATTAAGGGAGCATTTCTAAAACAGGTTTTGACAGAAACTTCTTGGGTACCTTTCAAGTTGACTCCAATTTATTGCAAACCTCTCACGGGGTTTTCTTTGGAAGATTTATTTCAGAGGATGTATGCCATTGTCGTCTTCATAGGCTGAAAGAGTGTGGTTTGCCCAAGGTCACGTCATGGGTTTCCATGGTTGAGTAAAAATTTGAATCCTGGTCCAACCACTATACCATGTTGACTCCTTTTACACCATATCAGTATTATTTTTAGAGAAAATTACACTATGTAACATGATTTTTGTCCCTGGGTTATGAATGTCATTTCCTAGTTGGTTCTATAAAAAGCCCCTTTTAGCTTATAGGAACAAATATGTTTTAATCTAATTTTCATAATTTTTATTATGCTGTATTGTGTATTTTATATTTATTTATTTTATATTTATTTATTGATGTGTTATTAATTGTTTTCCATTTTCTGTATTCTATTTTATCACACTTATTGTATTATCTATGTTGTAAAGGTAAAGGTAAAGGTTTCCCCTGACCTTAAGTATAGTCATGTCTGACTCTGGGGGTTGGTGCTCATCTCCATTTCTAAGCTGAAGAGCCAGCATTGTCCATAGACACCTTCAAGGTCATGTGGCCGGCATGACTGCATGGAACGCCGTTACCTTCCCGCTGGAGCGGTACCTATTGATCTACTCACATTTGCATGTTTTCGAACTGCTAGGTTGGCAGAAGCTGGAGCTAACAGTGGGCGCTCACTCTGCTCCCCAGGTTTGAACCTGGGACCTTTTGGTCTGCACGTTCAGCAGCTCAGCGCTTTAACACACTGAGCTGTCCTGAATCCCCTGAGGAGGGGGGGGGTATAAATAAATATCATCATCATCATCATCACCATCATCATCATAAAAACATGGAAAAGGTTTATTAAAGTGCAAAAACTTGGTTTTTGCAGAACATCCTGCAGCACATTTTGCTATAGCTTTTCAATTAATATCTGAGAGATTTCCAACCAATGCAACATAGTTTGTGGCAGCCACAAAAAGAAAATTTCTGGAGTATAACAACTGCTTTTAAACTTAGTGCCACACAATTAAACAGGAAATAACACTTTGAAACCAGGAACAGAAAAAAAATACAAATTTTGTTAAATAGTGTTATCAGTGTAAAATTACCAGACAAGATTTAGGGATGTTAATTCTAATGAAGAGGAAAAGCAGATAGAATATAACAGTTCTCAAATTGTGAAGCACTTGTGATAAAACATTAGAGAACACATAATCTCTTTGATCACTGTGGAGCATAATGTGCTTCAATTTGTCGTAATGTAGTTCCATTGAGAAGCAGGTAAGATAATTTTAGACTTAGACTTAAACCATCTTGTGGGGTCCAGTGGGAAATGGCATGACAGGTTACATGGCAAACTTAACAATGAGAATAATCAGACATGGCAATGAATTTTCTAGGGGCATTGAATCCTCCATAAGTGGGCCATTGTGAAACTAGTTCAAAGAATTGGATTGTAGTTTAAAGAAACCACACCTCCACTTTGAGGAACAGAACAAATGAACCCTAATAAATCCACTTGATGATATGATTCTTCCATGGCTGTCTTTGGATAAGTAGGTCTTTGGGATTTGGTTCCAGGATGCCCTGTGGATATCAAAACCTCTAAATGATCAAGCCCCGTTATGTACAATGATGCAGTAAAATGCTGTCCCTTATATCAAATAGCAAAATCAAATATTTCCCTTTTTATCTTATTGGCACTGGCAGCAATATTTTCAAACTGTGGATGCTTGAATCTGCGGATTTGGAATCTGTGGAGATGGAGCAGCTATTGTACTGTTGTTTTCCACTTTTTGACCATCTTTTTGGTTTAGGAGGACGAATTTAGCCTTTGAAATATAAAGAGTTAATATGCAAATTCCTGACCTAAATGTACGAAGGGAAAGTATGAGAGTCGTTCTAAAAGCTGTCAAAGTGAATCAGTAGAGTAAGCCTTGACTTGATCACTCTCCATCGTTTTCTTGGTGGGCGGCAGGTAAGCAGAGGTTCATGCTGAGAGTTGCATACTGAAACACTTGTGAGTGGCCACTTTGAGGACTTCTTAGTAATTTTTGAATGAGAGGAAATAAATCATTCCCAGGTCCTTGTGCTGAAAACTGCAGAGGTAGGTAGGAAAGCCAAGGGGAGAAAAAGCTTTGATAAACAAATACCCACATCTATCAAGGCAACACTTTTTTATCATGTCAGAAGTGAGCAAGTTGCTTCTGGTGTGAGACAATCGGCTGTCTACAGAGACGTTGCCCAGGGGATGCCCAGATGTGTTATCATCCTGTGGGGGGCTTCTCTCATGTCCCCACATGGGAAGCTGGGGCTGACAGACGGGAGCTCGCCTGTCTCATGGATTTGAACTGCCGACTCTTAGATCTTCAGGTCAGTAATTCAGCCGGCGCAAAGGTTTAACCCATTGCACCAACATGGCTCCTATAAGGCAACACTTATCGATCCCTATATTCCATCCTTGGGGCTTCTTTACTCCTCACCCCTGTTAACTGGGACCCTGAAGAGGCAGACTCGGAGATACCAGTATCTGTGTTTACCATTGTTTTGCAGGTGGCAGGACAAGATACTCTGGTGGGACAATTTATGAGAAACTCTGGATAAGAGAGGACTAGCAATATGTATACATTGAGTATTCCTTATCTGAAATGTTTGGGATTTGGATTTTTTTAATTAGTAGTTTGGAATACCTGTATATTATGCATATATAGAGATGGGATATAAGTCTGAACACAAATTTAATCAATGCTTCATGTATACCATATACATATAGCCTGGAGGTAAATGTATACAATATTTTTAATATTTTTGAGCATGAAACAAAGTTTGTGTTGACTGAATTGTCAGAAAGCAAAGGTATCACTACCTCTGCCACCCATGTGAACAACTTTGGATTTTGCAGTATTTTAAATTTCAGAATTCTAGATAAAGAATGACCCACCTGTAGCATCTTTGCATTTAAAAATGGTCATAGACAAATAGAGGAAATATTATTGACTAAAAATAGAACAAACAAGTTGTACCAAATTCACAGCAGCATTATTTATGTCTACTTGTTTAGGTTTTATGACATGTACCTTCCTTGCCAAATAATGTTCTCTGGGCAGCTTTAGTTCAGTTTTTAGACCTACTCACATAGAATATACTAGACAAAACCAAAACAAATGCTTTTAGCACCCTTCTCCGAAAATACAGCATAATATAGCTGAAGGTGCATTTCAGTACGGTTTTAGAAAAAAGAGTCATTAATTTGCTTATTAATTGTTTCTCATCAATTACCACTGAAGGCCCTTTGCGCAGCAGAAGTATATGACTATCAGTATTCAGGATCTGAGTTTCAAGTTCAAAGGCTATTTCAAAGCTCAGTTCTACCCCTACAGAATGTTTTTGAAGTTATATCTGAGTGTCAGAATATAACATGTATGACAGAAGAGAATGAAGACTAAAGACATGACTCTAGAGACAGCTCCAGCTTTTCCAGATGATTAGTTTTTAGAACAATAACTCACATACATTTAGTATTCCTTCGGTGCTCATGTTAGTGCATTTCCCCAAACCTGGGTGTGATTTATTTTGTTCTCAGAGATGTGATTCTTCAACTACCATCCTCACACCTCCAAAATAGCATAGTCCTGGATATTGCTATGTGGAATATGAGGTCACACAAAACGTAAAGCGTCCCATTGGGTGCTGCCATAAAGGTTTGTTGAAACAAGAGACGTACATTATAGTCCCCATATCCACGAGGGATACATTTTGAAACTGTGAATAATAGTGAATCCTATTATTTTTTTAATAAGATGAATGGCAGAGGCATTGAGAAGGGGTATAGCTTGTACAGGAGGCCCTAACTGAATTAGTGAAACTGTGTACATCAATTCTACAGATAAGGGAATCGTATTGTTTACTAGCTATGGCAATCATACTCTTGCTTGTGACTTATTTAGAGGTTTGGAAAAGTTTCTTGCTATTCAAACATAAGCAAGAAGACTTTCTAGATTTCAAAATAGCCAGTACCTTTTCCTTTTTCTTTGTAGTGTACTGTTTGTTTTGAAAGCTTGGGGAGTTCCCTTAATCCATGAACCGTTGCACTTATTTTCCTATATTTGATTGAATTTTCTGAAGGTTGCACATTGGTTCTCTCTAAGGCTGTATTTGTTTAGTTTTTGATAGTACTATTTCCCTTCTCCACCTCCCCTTCCACCTCCATTATATGTAGCCTGGATAGTCTGTTGTTTTTTGAATGGATTTAATAGGACTGTCACATATATTGGCTGAAAGGCATTTGAGGCTTGTATTCACTGATAATCAGGATAGGCCAGTCAGAAAGCGTAGTAGAGCACACTGTAATTTTCACATGACATGTGCATATAGAAATGAGTATAATTCATATGCTTACCCTGCCTTTAAAAAAATAGAAGATGAAATGCATCATAAAGAAGTGATCATAATGATACATTCTGGCATCCTTTCTAGCACATTTCAACACTTTCGGCTCTTACAACCTCAGACTCACTCTTAGGGTATATTCAGGCGATCAGATTAAGTGATCGTACATTACAGTTTTGCCATGATAATTGGAACTCAATTAGAATGGAATTGCCTCAATGCATGAAAGGTCTCCTCTCTTTTATTAAGTCAGCTTACTACATAACCATAGAAGGTAACGCTGAACGCGATAAGAGAGAAAGCACACTGCTGATGGCTTTTAACAAGAGTTTCTCCACTAGCTACAATATAATATTATCTGGTGATTCTGCTGCAGTCTTCACAACTGGGTTGTCAACATTTTACAGTTCCCTTCTCTGGCTCTTGATACGCCTTGAGATGTAGATATTAACAGGTGAAAGCAAACATTTTCAGACTAAGAAAATGGTCACTTTAGTAATATTTTGCTTTATAAATAGTGTTCTAAATTTATAATTCTTCCTGACTGCTGTGACGTAATTTAGGAGATGTTGTGGCTGTTTGGCAGAGATGACATGTTCCAGTAAAAACATCAGCACGCCAATGTTTCTTGAAACTTTGTCTGAAATTAGACAGTGCTCACTTTCTTCTCCTGGCAGGGGGAACACCCTCCTTCTTTCATTCCAGTGGGCATTTGATGAAGACCTGTCTTAGCTGAAATACAGGAAAGGGTGTAATGTTTTTCTCCCCTTCATTTATAAAATTGGAAGTAAAATGCCAATTCTCTGAGAGTGTGCTCCTCCTTGTTCCACACCTGGGTGTGCCAATTCCTTGGCTGCCACCCAGTCCCTTTCCCATTTCATACACTTATGCAATCACTACTGGAGAGAAGAAGAGTCTGTTTTTGGAACACTCAAGTGGTTATAAACAGCCCAGGAAGAGGGTGACTAAAGCTTTTTTAGGTCTTATGGGTGACTAAGTAAGTAACACAAAGGATGCCAACTTCTTAAAAGTGACATGGAAAGAAAACATACAGCAGTGAGTGGTTTCTATGATTCTACAGCAGTTTTCAGAAAAGTGTGAGTCATGAGCTTCATGCAGTCCCTAGAGCAACTTTTGTGAATCCTGGGAACCCCAGCCTCCACAATGGCTTGACCCCAGATACTCCCCAAGGAGATTTTTTTATTTCCAGGTAACTTCATTTTTTTCTCCTGGGCTCAAACACCATCCCCCCACAAAAAAAAAATCAGGAAAATCCCATAGGGGGCATTTTACAGTTGTTTCAACTTTCTAAGGTCTCCTTAGAGTTGCCTGTTCCTGAACCCATGGATGTGACCATAGATTCTCCTCTACTACATCTAGTAGTTTAAACTCTTTCACGTCTTATGCCACCCCATGTGTGCTTTAAGATGGTTTCTTGCACTCACAAGCCTTTACCCCTCTCTTTAGTGGAGGCATGTAGGAGATCTGCCACCTTTCCCCCATTCAGAAGGCACTATCCATATGTATCTTTACAGAAAAATCTTCAGCTACCTCCTAAACTAGCAATATAGGGTACTTCTTTGTCAATGAGTGGATTCAGAGCACTGGGATTCACTATCTGACCCATGCCACTTCTGAGAAAGTTCTTGAAGAAACAGACCAATGAATGTCAGGCAACAATAGTAGCCATAGCACTGAAGAAGAGATTTCTTTTGCCAGTTTCTCTCTAGTAATAGGGAGAGAGGGCTCTCATTTTCCAATGCACATAGAATAGAAAGCACAGCAACCCTGTGGAGCCTTATGGAGCAGTTCACTTTCTTACTGGGCCACCAGTTCATTCAGGAAGAAGCTGGGTCATAGATTCACTGAGGGGAGAAGAGATGGCTTAAATCTTGATTCCCCATCATCTCTCTCTTGCTATCTTACATGGGTGGTGTGAATGTGTGGGTGTTTGGATGGATTGTGTAAGAAGATGGGGGGGGGGAAATGGAGGAATGGCAAATCTGGTTTGAATTCTGGTTTTATGAATGTATGTATATGTACTCCTCCCTCAAGAATATAGAGCTTGGGACAAAAAAGCCACTATTACCACTATCCTTCCAGTTATCAACTTCCATTGAGAGTCATGAGTAGCTCAGCCCTATGAGGAATCAAGAGGAATGAAGTGGTAGATCTGCCATTGCTTTAAAGCTCTTTCCAGATTATACTTCTCTTTCTTTGCAGCAATTCCATTCACTCCTTTTGTTTCCACAGGAGTAAAACTATCAGTACTTGTGTTGTTGAAAGCTTTCATGGCCGGGATAACAGGGTTGTTGTATGCTTTCCGGGCTGTATGGCCATGTTCCAGAAGTATTATCTTCTGACGTTTCGCCCACATCTATGGCAAGCATCCTCAGAAGTAGTGAGTTATGGAGAAACCTCACTACCATACCTCACAACCTCTGAGGATGCCTGCCATAGATGTGGGCGAAACGTCAGGAGAGAATACTTTTACAACATGGCCATACAGCCCAGAAAACATACAACAACCCTATCACTACTTGCTCTTGGCTAGCAAAAGGGCCAGGGTCTATAATCAGGCATCTTTAGGAAAATGAATGCAATGAAGGCCCTTGTTTTGGGGCCTTTCAACTGTTGGAAAAATCACAGAAATTAAATAGCCACAGAGCTTTCTACAGACAGACTGGAACCATTTGGACAGATTTAGCCCTACCAGAGAAGGGACTCAGCAGCTTAATGTAAGCCATAATTGGCCCTACCATTGGGAAGCATGAGGCAGTTGCCTGTAGGTATGGAAATAAGGCAACAAGTGGCTAGTGACTTAACTGGTTTTGATTTCTGATTTACTTTTTTTTAAAAAAATCCCAGGGATAATGAGACATGCTCATTGTATTTTTTGCCTATTTTATTCAAACCATTTGCTCAGTTGTGCATATTATATTCCACTGTACTAGTGGATAGGGAAAGGAGTCCATATGCTTTATTGCTTGATGCAAGAAAATGTCTTAGGCAATCGCTGAATCACTTCCATCCAGTGCCTCTGGAATTCAGAACTGGCATTCTTATGTCAAACCCCAGTATCAGACTAGCTCTTAGCTGAGGGCAAAACCAGAGTGATGATCTTAACACAGACGGTAATCTCCTATGGACGTTTTGGATTGGAAGTTGTGTATCTGTTCCAGCCAATCATCCCCAGAGTGAAGTGTCATGCTGTTACAAATACACAAAGTTAAATGCCCTTTTGGAAATGTGATAACTCCCAGCATGAAAGAACCTTTGCTTTCTTACCATGAGGTGTTATGAAGTCTGGGTTCTGACCTTAATAGAATAAAAAAATTACATTCCTGGCCAAATTCCCCAGCCAGCAATCTCGAGCTAATTCCTCCAATGTCCTCTGACCTCTACCACAACAAGCTCACTTTCTCTTCCACACCTTAGGTCAGCTTCCATTTTCAAAGCGAGCGTCTATAAAATTGTGTTGACTTTTTAAAAAAGATTCTCCTTAAAGGTATAGATGTAATTTGGGGGTGGCAATGGGGGTTTGCGTAAGATCAAGATTTGATCACCCAAGTGGAAACAATTCATAAATGGAAACAAGCTTTCCCTTCCCTTTTCTGCCACATTGTAGATTATCAGTTTTCAAAGGATTTCCAGCCCCATACTCAATATAGACTGAAAGACTCTACAATCAGGTGGGGAGGGGATCCAATCTATAGCCTTCTGTGAAAACAGTCATTGAAAAACTCACAAAACCAGAAATATAATGCCCATGTGTGCTTAAAGCCTTTTTGTATTTCTTACCTGATGCCTGTCACCTTCTTGGTGAATCAAAAGCAGAGTTTAGAAAGATGCTTTTAAGCCAAAATTTTATTCATTCCTCTTAAAAGTAGTTTTAAAGCCTGGAATGTGTCTTAGGGAGGGACTGTGGTTCAATGAGTAAAACATATGTTTGTCTGCAGGAGGTCCCAGGTTCAATTTTCAGCATCATCAGATAGGGCTAAGAAAATATAGTACAGCCGGTTTCATCTACCCACATCTGACAAATTATGTCTTCTATCTTACATAAGTCCTTCATTTCAATAGATTTGTTAGTATCCGTGGTTGTCTACATTCACAAGTTCAATACCATATCCCCCGTGGGTACAGAGGTTAAACTATATTGTGCCTGGAACCTAGGGGAGAGTAGGTGCCAGTCAGTGTAAACAATACTGGATTAAATGGAGATATGGGGTAAGTGCCCAAGGTCCATCTGTTTTATGTACATGAAACATACTAGCGAGGGGGAGAAAGGTCCTTGAGCCCTGACAGTTTTTACTAGCACCTGTGCTTTGCCCATCTTCAGTCCCAGGGACCAACAACTCTGGATGTTCCAGTGATAGTATTTATGTAGCCACCAGTCCCCTCACTGGTAATAACAGTTCCTTGCAGGGTCTACCAACTGGCAACTCCACCAGCCACCCCTGCATTATGTGTTAGCAGTATGGCTCATTTAATGGGCTCCTACCAGTACTGTTAACCCATTCATTCATTTCTGGGGAGGGGGCTTGTGAGATAAACACCCTCCTACTTGTCATGAATGATGAAAAAAATATATACTCACACATACATAGGAAAAGAAAGAGCGGGAGGGAGGGGGAGAGAGGGGGTGGTCCCAGACTCACAATGACTTCAAATGCACAAAATGAATTGGTACGACTCCACAACCCAATCCTATTCCCACATGCCTGGAAAATAAAAATAAGACCTTAAATTGGCCAAGAATGGAACTAGGTATGGTGGTGTGGCTTCTAAAAAGGTTGCAGGCAGTGAAATTATCTCCTGTCTGCTCTGCAGTTGTTCTGCCCTGCTTTAGAAAGAATGGGTCAATTATTTAGATTTTTTTAAAGGAAGCTTTGTGAAGAGCTTTTGAAAACAACAAAGAGACAGTAATGTATTATCCTAAAGATGCATTCCTTCCTGTTTATAAATGTCCACATTATAACAAAATAGGTTGATTTAACCAATTGTCACAAAGAAGGCATTGAATGCAAAGACTCCCAGCCCTTTGGTTGGCTGGTTAACAACACAACTTCATTGAAATAATTTTCAATTGAGCCTATGTATATTTCCATTTGATTAGGATTTTGGTTCTGAGAAGAACTTCTGTTCAGTCTACGAAACATTCCCTTCCTCCACTTTAACTTCATGACACTCTTTTAATCCCGCACAGTTGTGTGCTTTGGGCTGTTTGTCTTAATGATGGCAATTCTTTTCTCCTCTCCATTGCTTTTCGTAGGGAGGGGTGGCTGTGTGAAAAAAGGTGCTCTGACAAAGATTTCTGATGGGAAGAGTTCTCCCTAATTGGAAAAAGACTGCACCAGCTGAACGGAGTAATAGAATTGCATTTGAACAGATAATGTTTTCCCTGTCTTGAGCACCTTTCATCTGCCAGTCTCAAAGTGCCTCAATACACTAATTCTCGGTGCTGTTGTACTGCTCGTGCGCTGAACTGTGGGTTGCTACAAATTCCCCAGCCCTGTCCTTTCAATCTATAATATAATCTTGCATGTACTTTCTGGAGACCTTTACAAGAAAGTCAGGCTGGACAGCAGTTGGCAAGCAGGAAACTTTGGAGGCTGGAAGGAGACAGATATAACTTTAAGTCACCTTTTCCAGTCTAGATCACTCCACTAATATAACGACACTTCATGGCTGGAGTTGTTTTCATCCTTTTTCTCTATCCTGAATGTCTGCAATGAGCCTAAAACTCCCCTGAAGGAAACTATTTATCCTACTTTTACACAGGACAGGTCTCAATTTGAAGAGCTGTCTAGGAAAGTCCTCCTTTTAAAAGAAATTGTATTTGAAGAGCTATTCATAAGAAGAGAGAGCACAGACCTTATATTGCTTTTAAACCATTAGCACAGGAGTTGGCTAGATGCCTACAGACTAAAACTTTCATCAGCTACAAGCAACATAGTAGGCTATGGTGAGGAGTTCTGGGATTTGGAGTCCATCAAGTCTGAAAGGCCAAACGTTTCTGACCCCGTTGAGCACTTGAACAGTAGATTAAGCAGGCTCATGAGGTCACAGACCTCTCCACTGTCATTTTTCTTTGAGAATTTAGAATAATGACTATTTCTAACTTTGAATCTAGGCATATACATTAGCATACACCTAGGACGTTTTCTCTCCAGCATTATAGAATGGAGACTATCATCTGCCAATCATCTGTGTTGCTCCTGCAGAATTCTGGAAAATATAGTTCAGGGTGGAGCCTTTGGAATTCTCAGCTAAAGACATCCTTGACTCCCCTAAACTACATTTCCCAGAATTCTGCAGGAGCAGATCAGATACTTAGCAGACGTTAGCCTCTGTTCTATAATGCTGGTGGGGAAATGTCCTTGATTTATTCAAACCTGTGTTCTCATTTTGGAGATGGATACATTGCTCTCAGCTTCCAGGGGGGCATGAAATACAGGAAAAATCATTGAGAGAAGTACAATGTTCCTTAAAGAATGTCTCTTGGTGGCAAAATATGAATTGAGAGAATGCCAAATTCTTTGAAAAGCCGGGAGGCTTCTCTTTGACATTGTTATAGTCTTCCCTAGTTTTCTTTTTTATCAAGAGCATGGGATGTAATATTAGACAAGGGAAAGAGGAAAATTGCAAGAATATATAAATTTCTATTGGAATGGAGCACTGAGAAGGAACAAATAAAGGAGTGCATGACAAATTGGGCAAGAGATCTAGGAAGAACTATATTATTAGAGGAATGGGAACTTTTATGGGGGGGAAAATAAATTACACATATGCCTATGAATTGAAAGATCATACCTACACATGTGGTGGTCTTGTGAGAAGGTAAACCATACTGGAGGGAAATCCATGATAAATGTCAAAAAATCTTAAAGATAAAAATACCACAACTCCCAGTATTCTTTCTATTGGGCATGACAAATAACCAATGGGGAAATAATTAAGACAAAATCTTTACACACTTAACAACAGCTGCCAGATTAGTTCTTGCAAGATCATGGATACAGAAATTAATACCAAAAGTGGAAGAATGGATTAAAAAAATATGGGATATAATGAATATGGACTACCTAACGTTCTTGCTATCAACAACACAAAATAAGCCAAAAAAAAAAAAGGATAGATTGGAGGACTGGATGATGAAAGAAAAAAATTGAATATTGTTATAAAGCCCTTAACATGAAGGAGAAGTGTCAACTGTCGACACAAAAAAATGAATGATACCAACAACAAAAACAATACAAATAGTTATGACAACTTTATAGAGAAGAATGGAAGTCAAGAATCTACAAGGATCCCGACCCCCCCTACCCTTATTACCCCTTTCCCCCTCACTTTCTACCACCACCACCCCCTCCCTACCACCCATCCCTCCCCCCCCCCCATACTCTCCTAACCCACTAAGGTGGATTGTTTTATTTTCAAAATTTAATTAAAAATTATTTTTAAAAAAGAGCATTTCTCATGTTATCCTCACAACAAATCTGTGAAGCAGGCCAGTTGGGTAGATTGAGAGCCAATGAACTTCATAGCCGATCAGAAGGTTCTGATCAGTTTTGTAACCCAATAACACTAAATTGAAATTCTTGGCAGATGTCCTTTTGAGATTTTGCCATATCACTTGCTGTAATGTAGAACTTGTAAATATTATGTTATAAAAATAAACAACTTTGCTCCCCCAAAAGAGAAGCTTTGAGAGGTTATATGATGTATTTTATGCTTTGGAGCTGTCCCAACAAAGGTAATGCTTCATTGTAGATGCTGGAGTCTGTTGTTTAAAACATCACTAAGTGTTTTAATCCTAAGTTACTGACTGCAATCCTAACTTAATATTTTATTGTTCAAACTTCATTATGTCCTTATTGGTAAAAGGGAGGGGGTAACTTGTTAGTGTTGGAAAATTCCTCCATCTCTTGCTGTTAGAGTAACAGGTATTTCGCTAGAATAAGGCATTTGGTTGAATCACATCTAGATACATCAAATACAAATCTACTTAGTCCGTCCTTGGCCCATGATTCCAACCTAAGAAATAGTTGTACTTATCCATGTTCGCCACTCCTATTCAGTTCCTCCTCAAATATATCAACCGATTCCCCCCTCTCACCCCTTCAAGAATCCTCCCCCTTAGGATCCCCCCAAACTAGACTATCTTCTTAGCAATGAAACAGAACATCTTGTGCTATGTGGTTTTGAATTGGATTGGAGAGGTTAGACATTTCTAGGATGAGAAAGAGTCATACTACTAGGTGTGTGCTGTTCTCTTGTGCTTGAGACCAGTTGGGAATGACAAATCACCCAAAATTAGCCTGGATTATTTAAATTGAGATTTAAAAGTGGGGGGTGGAGTGGGTTTAGACAATCTGTCTGACTGGAGAAGTCCACAAAGGGCATATTTGACCAGACTGCTTGGGATTGCATTTGCCAGTGAACTGAATTTATGAAAGTTCATAATGTGTGAGAGGTTTCCAAGGGATTTTTGAAGAAAACACAATAAACATACATGTTGAATTTTCTCTAGAGTGAGGATGTTGGGATCCTTCAATTAAGAGGACAAACTGGGTCACTGGCCCATTTTCTTTCCATTGTGTTTTTTAATACATTACCGGCACTTTAATTGAATTGAATCCAGCAGCTTGGAGTGACCTGTTAATAGAAAGCACTGTTAGGAAGAGTTGTAGTGGATCTCTGTACAAAATTAAGTCTTCAATTGAAGAACATTGACTAATCATTCTCTCCTGGTGTGTTTGATTCCAATCCCCATCCTCCTCAGACAGCAAAAAGTCCATAGGTTTTAAGGCAATGGGGACTGTAGTCCAACACATCCTAGGAGGGATCAGGCTAGGGAAAGCTGGCCTAGAAAATGTTCCATATTCCTCCTCTTATCTTTAGGACCCTAAAAAACCTGGAACAGAAGGTTATTTTATTAGCAGGTGGGAGGAAAAGGATTCTGTTTTTCTGCTAAGCGACTGTGCTAGAAAAGTTAGGCCTCATATAGCACACTGCTGGAAATGTGCAAACCTACAATTAACGTGGCAACTACAGATACCTGGCTGAAGGCTTGACTCCATACATTCCCTATCCAGTTTTTAAACACCATCTCCCTCGGTGATTGCAAACCTCCTCCTTTCTTCTGCCCTATTAAAAAGCCTGTTATTTGTTAACCACATGTCAGTGTGAATGTTGGAATCCAACAGTTTGAATGACGTCTTGGATAGCACACACTGGCAGTTAATGAAGTTGTTTTAAGATTGGTTTAATGTATTGACTTCAACCTGTGCAAATCGAAGAGTGATTGGTGAGTGAGAGCAATGTACTAGTTTGAATTTTCAGATAAGTCTTCTGGAGACACTTCACAATGAAGAACGAACCAGGTTAGCTAGTAGTCTAATCTGGGGAACACCAGGACATGACTGTCAGTGGCTGAAGGCCAAATAATATGTGAAATGCATTTTTTCAAAGTGAGAGTGAGGGAGCTCATGAAAGGATATGGAGGAGGAGGAAGAGGAGGAGGAGGAGGAGGAGGTAGTAGTGGTGGTGGGATTGTTAACCCTTTTCTGCAAAGTCACAATTCTAATCATTCTTTTTCCCAAACTGGAATACTTCCTAGAAGTGAAACACTTATTGGCTGCTTGGGGAAATTTGCTTCTGGAGAAGGAGTATGTGTTTCACTGTGACCATGACAATGTCTAGTTTAGCCCCTGTCTAGAGTGTCCCTGTACAATAACTGTGCTAACATGCACATTTTGCATTTGGGGGTGTACGTTTGAAATATTTTAGGGAGGGAATACCTACATATGTAGTGGAAAAAAGTTCCCATGATATCAAGTTATACAACCTATGAAAAGCCTTCCCTGCCTGGGCATTCTGTATCATCCTTCCCCAAGAAGGTATCCTGCAGATGTCTTGGTTTACAAATATTACACATACACAGACAGTATGACCCATGGTTGATGCATCTAGAAGGCACCATATTGAGGAAACTGTTGCAGGAGATTCTTTTCACTGATGGCTCACAAACAGCCATGTACGTGTGTGTGTGTGTCTGTGTGTGTGTGTGTGCATGTACATGTACTTTCAATCTCTCCCAAGGCACTGAGTGCTTAAAACTCCAAAGGGAGTGTTTGTTGCACTGCTAATACTCTTATTGTCTCCTGCATCCCCAGGGAAGGGATCACTATTCGACTTAATATGTCTTCCATTTCATTCTGTTCTTTCAGTCAGTGACTGCCTGAGCAATTTGCAGCCTGTTTTGCTAGAGCCTGGAACATCATTGCCTGTGTGTGGTCTGATTAGCGGTATTTGGCTTGTGAGGCATGGAAGATATCATCCACGTGACGCAAAATGTACATGCAGGGGATTAATTTCTGTCTAAACACTGGGATAAAATCTAGTGTAATAGTTCCCCACACAGAATTGCTAGGCCCACCCATTACCATTTCCCAACTAAGAGCTTTGTAACCAAACTCATCTGCCCTCTGCCAGGTGCACCCCCATGTACATAAAACATGCTGCTACTGTTCCAGAAATAGCCTACTACTACTTTTAGGGCTGAACTAAATACTACACTAGAGTTGTGTATGTTTATCTCTATTGTCTCCCCTGCTATTTTTATATATTAAAGACCAATTCTCCCTTTCTCTACCCCCTCCTCTCTCTCTCTCTTTTTCTCTCTCTATACATAGATAGATAGATAGATAGATAGATAGATAGATAGATAGATAGATAGATAGATAGTAGGCTTGTCCGATCGATGGAAAAAATGTTTCAATTCTCGTTTCTAAAGTAGGGGGTGCCGGCTCTTCGATGTAGAAATTATTTCTAAATGTTTCACCCAAAATTTTTGGATATTTCCAAAAATTCGTAATGTTTCTAAAATGTTTCTAAAATGGCGGACGCGCATGCGCAATCGCCAAAAAACAGGAAACCGGGGAGGACTTTTCTGGGGGTCTCCCGCCATCATTTCTTGAGCTATTCCCATCAAATTTGGTACAGTGGGAGAACACATTCCACACTCTTTGCTCAACAAATTGCAGAATGTTTCCTGTCTCCTATGATTTTTGGTGAATTTTCATAACTTTTTATAATACACTATTTTTCAATATTTGAAGAAACCTGTTCCTGGTTTGAAAGTCTTATTTCCTGTTCAATTGGGTTCTTATCACTGTAAAAGTCCCTCTTCTACTTGTGTAGACTTTGGATTAGAAATGCAGCACATGCCAAGCAATGCCTTGACAGGATTGGCAACGTCCTTTGGAAACTATAAATTGCCTTTGAACCTTTTGGTCAATGGTGCCACTGGCTGACCTTGTGATTGCAAAAATGAAACTCTGGCTGAGGACTTTGGATTAGAAATGCAGCACACACCAAGCAATGCCTTGACAGGATTGGCAACCCTAACTGTGGACCCTCTATTGAATCAAATCAGTGTCTGACTTTGTGATTGCAGAAATAAAACTCAGCCCAAGGCTTGGGAATAGAAATGGAGCGTGAGGGAAGCAATGCCTTGGCAGGAGTGCCCACGTCCTTTGGAAACTATAAATTGCTGTGGACCCTCTATTGAATCAAATCAATGTCTGACTTTGTGATTGCAGAAATAAAACTCAGCCCAAGGCTTGGGAATAGAAATGGAGCGTGAGGGAAGCAATGCCTTGGCAGGAGTGCCCACGTCCTTTGGAAACTATAAATTGCTGTGGACCCTCTATTGAATCAAATCAATGTCTGACTTTGTGATTGCAGAAATAAAACTCAGCCCAAGGCTTGGGAATAGAAATGGAGCGTGAGGGAAGCAATGCCTTGGCAGGAGTGCCCACGTCCTTTGGAAACTATAAATTGCTGTGGACCCTCTATTGAATCAAATCAATGTCTGACTTTGTGATTGCAGAAATAAAACTCAGCCCAAGGCTTGGGAATAGAAATGGAGCGTGAGGGAAGCAATGCCTTGGCAGGAGTGCCCACGTCCTTTGGAAACTATAAATTGCTGTGGACCCTCTATTGAATCAAATCAATGTCTGACTTTGTGATTGCAGAAATAAAACTCAGCCCAAGGCTTGGGAATAGAAATGGAGCGTGAGGGAAGCAATGCTAATATATAATAATATATAATTTTCAAGCTCCCTCCTTTTAAGGCTTGGAAAGAAAGGCTTATGGGGTGATTGCTTTATTCCAAAAAAGGAAAAATAGAAAGGCAAAAGGTCTACCTCAGGAGAAGGAACCAACCCAAAGCTCAGCACTAGCAGGGAGGGACGCAGACTCCTTTGGAAAAAAAATTCCCAACATCCACAGCAAGGACTCTGCCCCAAGCCCCAAGCCAATTTCCCCCCAACACAATATCTAAGCACTGCAGCAACCCTCTACCCCCAGTCACTTTGCCCTCTCAGCTTCACGGCGCGCGCGAACCACCCTCTCTCCTCGGTATCCCAACCCAGAATGGCTTGGCTCCGTGCGGAGGCGATTTTCGCGGAGGACGCTAGCCCCCACCTTTTTTAGCCATCGTGGAAGACTCTGATTGGCAGGGAGTGGGAGCCATGTTAGGCTGCGCTAGGCTCCCGTTCATGTTAGGTTGCAGAAACAAAAATAATAATAATAATAATATTTAAAAAATATTTAAAAAAATGTTTTTGGAGGAAAAAAATTAACGAAAATTTTAAGACACAATTACAGAATGGGCCAACGATGGATCGTATTACATTGCCAGTAGCGCCCAGGGAAAACGTTTCAATACTCGTGTCAAAAAACGGGAACAATACGAAATAATTACGGTAGGGGAATTTTTACGACAATATGGACAACCCTAATAGATAGATAGATAGATAGATAGATAGATAGATAGATAGATAGAGGGTGGGGAAGGGAAAAGACACACTTTCCTCCTCCACCCTTATTTTGTAATACAAATCTGGGGTAAGAGAAGAGATAAATCCCCCCCCCTCTCTCTCTCTCTCTCTCTCTCTCTCTCTCTCTCTCTATATATATATATATATATATATATTGGGGGGGGGACAACCAAACACATGTTGTGCATGTATGCTTTTCTCGCTTCAAGAGAGAAATTCAGGGATTGGGAGGTGCAATTATTGGATTAAGTCCACATCAGGAGGTGGGGAGGGGTGGAGAGGTAATTTTGTAAAATCAAGAAGCAATTCTCACCTCAACATAAACGGTGTGTTTTACTTAGGCGATCCCTCGTAGGCCGAGGATGATGGTCCTCCGTTTCTGGTGTCTTGGGGGTGTGTCCGTAGGTGGCTGAAGAGACCTATTCTTGACCCGCATATTCTCCCGCAGTGAGGATATCGGTTTCCAGGTGGAAGGCGGTCCCGGTCAGGGTTGGCTTGACACTCCTTCCTCTTGGCACATTTCTCCCTTAAGCCCTCCATTCGTGCCGCTTCGAACTCCACAGCACTGCTGGTCACAGCTGACCTCCAATTAGAGCGCTCAAGGGCCAGGGCTTCCCAGTTCTCAGTGTCTATGCCACAATTTTTAAGGTTGGCTTTGAGCCCATCTTTAAATCTCTTTTCCTGCCCACCAACATTCCATTTCCTGTTCTTGAGTTGGGAGTAGAGTAGCTGCTTTGGGAGGCGGTGATCAGGCATTCGGACAACGTGGCCAGTCCAGCGGAGTTGATGGCGTAGGAGCATCGCTTCAATGCTGTTGGTCTTTGCTTCTTCCAGCACGCTGACATTTGTCCGCCTGTCTTCCCAAGAGATTTGCAGGATTTTTCTGAGGCAACGCTGATAGAAACGCTCCAGGAGTTGGGTGTGATGTCTGTAGACCGTCCACGTTTCGCAGGCGTAGAGAAGCGTTGGGAGGACAATGGCTTTGTAAACAAGCACCTTGGTACCTCTACGGATGTCCCGGTCATCAAACACTCTCTACTTCATTCAGAAAAATGCTGCACTCGCAGAGCTCAAGTGGTGTTGAATTTCAGTGTCAATGTTGACTTTTGTGGAGAGGTGGCTGCCAAGGTAGCGGAAATGGTCAACATTTTCTAATGTTACACCATTAAGCTGTATTCCTGGCATTGCAGAGGGATTAGTTGGTGCCTGTTGGAAGAGCACTTTGGTTTTCTTGATGTTCAGTGAGAGGCTGAGCTTCTTGTATGCTTCTGCGTAGGTGTTTAAAGTGGCTTGTAGGTCTTCTTTCTGAGAAGAAGATCTTAAAACAGAACCACCAATTTCAGTGGCAGCCTTGCATGGCTTAGGAAACATAATTTGTCTTCTTGCTTGTGCAACATTGATTAAAGTGGTGGTGGCGGGGAGAAGGGCAGAGAAAGAAAAGTAAGTAATATAATTATTTGGCCATGAGATCATGGGAGACTTGGGCATAGAAATAGCCAATACATACATGACATTCATGCAAAGATGTTTAGAGAAATCACAAAGGCAGACAAATAAACAAAAATGTATCTGTGATACATATTGATGCTTTTTTCTCTCCTTCAGGCACAAAACATGATGCATCCAGTACTAGGGAAATGCAGTATCATATGAATAGAGAGGTGTCTGCTGTGTATACCAAATGTGTGTGTGTGTGTGTGTGGGGGGGGGGGGGGGTTGGGGGTTGTGCTGAAAACAAATGGGCTTGAAGGTCATTTTCTCATGTCCCAGAGTCCTTCTAAATATACCTCTCGTTGGCTCATCCCTTTGCTATTTTTGGAGGAGGAAGCAGCGGTGAGGTCAGTGAAACATACATTCCTACAAATACACTTGTCCTCTGAGAAGCCAATCAGGTTTCAGCAACAACACATCGATTTCCATTTTCAGTTCTTATCAAGATTTATTTATCATTCCCACAGGTAAAATAGTGACCTTGGGCTAGCTTCATTTGATATTCACAGTTTGGGTCAGTGCATCTCTGTACAGACCACAGTGTTTGTCAATACCAGCTTATGGCTGATCTCTCAAATCAATCAGAGATCCTCCTATTTGTAGGAGGGAATGGGGTGGAGACTGGAGAAGAGTGGGGCTGTTTATCTGCAAAAAGATCTTCTTCTGCTGTGGAAAGGAAGAGACAATCCTTTCCTCAAACAAAGGTTTAGCTTGAAAAATCACAATTTAAAGCCACCTAAGCTCCCAACAAACATGGAATGATAACTGTAAAACATAGTAAATTACATCCAGGTAGCAGTTGGTTGCGCCAGCATCGTATAGTGGTTTGAGTGTTCAACGGTGATTTAAATATTAGGGTTCAAACCTTCCATGGAAACCTCTGGGTGACCTTGGGTAAGCAAAGTGAACCCACTCTGTACAAATTTTCCCAAGAAAATTCCATGATATGTTTGCTAGGATAGACACGAGTCAGAAATGTTTTGAAAGCATACAACAACATTAGTAATGAGAGGTGTTCAGGCACATTTCCTTGTTCTTACCAGTCCTCCAGGATGGATAAGTGGGAAACTGGGGCAGTTCCAGAGACTGATTTGCTGTCCTGAGACCCCCAGGGGACTACATAGACTGGCCTTAAGGAAAAGAAAGAGAGAGAAAACAGAAATGGCTGGAAAATTTTGAGATTTTTTTTAAAAAATGTTAAATGGTGCAAGAGATATCCTGCAACCTATTAGATTCTTTTGTTCTTAAAGACTCCCAAGAAAAGGACAACACTATTTTTCTGACCAGTAAAAAGGGCAGTTTGTGGAATCTAGAGGGGCAAGGGGGCATATTTTGCTCAACCCAATGTATAGTCTATTGATGCTTGCTTTTGGGTCATTTCTGATATATGGTGGGCCTAAGGCAAATCTATCACGGAGTTTTCTGAGAATCCTGGTCTCCAGAGTCAATCACCATCTGATGTGTATACTAGTAAACTCCATACTGGCTCTCTGTATACCATAAATAAACAATGCTAATTAAAGTGTCTAATCCAGTGCCAGCCCATGAGCTGCCAGGAAAAAAATGAAACAAATGGGGCCAAATAGAGTAATGGTCTCTTGGAATCTGAGAAGTGTTTTATGGGAGAAAGGGGGGGGGGGATCAACACTACAAGGCAGGTTGTTATTGAAGCTCCCTATTTACAAACACTTGCAGAGATATGGTAAATTACTTCCCCTGTCCATTATTATTCAAACACCTTAAATACAAAGACTCTGATATGCACAAGGTGTATGCAGAAATATCTTCTGTGTGTTCAGTTTAGCAGATTCCCAAGTAGGATAGATTGCAGGCAGCCTTTATTACTCTGAGGAGGGCTCAATGATAACAGCTATATTAATATTTCTTAGTGATTGATCATTTAGTACACATCTGACTGATAATTCCTATGGAAGCTCAACTACATAGAAGTCTTGGTGAATTAATTTTGCCAGGGCATAAAAGGGGGGGGGGGTAATCCCCCAGCCTAGTCTAAATAGGAGCTTGAACCCCAAACCAATCCTCTGTTTAAAGTCTGAAACACTTGAGGGGACAGTGCTGTTCCCATGGAGCTGCAGTGGCACAGTGGGTTAAACCCTTGTGCTGGCTTGACTGCTGACCTAAAGGTTGGGTTGTTGACCTGAAGGTTGCCAGTTCAATTCTGCAAGACAGAATGAACTCCTGTCTGTCAGCAATAGCTTGTGGGGACATGAGAGAAGCCTCCCAGCAGGATGGTAACACATCCGGGCATCCCCTGGGCAACGTCTCTGTAGACAGCCAGTTCTCTCACACCAGAAGCGACATGCAGTATGTTCTCAAGTTGCTTCTGACACAATAAAAAAACTGCTGTTCCCCTACACCAGATATCTTGATATACTGCCCCACAGAATAGTGATTCAGAACACCATCTTTTCAAGATATGCCTGCAATGGCAGACAGAGATTCCCAAGATTCTTTGATTACCATAGAAACTCATGTATAAGTTATGGGAAGATTTTGGGACCAAATTATGGAGTCTGATATAACCTGCGGATAAGGCAAAGGTCAATCCACAGAATGGTGAGAGCACTATTGCCACCTCAGGGGGCATCTCTGGCCACTACTACCATCTCCCCACCCAGGCATTCAAAAAGGCCAGAAGCAGTGCTCTGGATGAGACCAGGGGGGATTTTATTATCAACTAGCTTGGGTACCCAACAATGCCTGGGTTATTTGAGAAGGGCCTTGTTTGTTTTTGGGTGTTAGGTAATATCAGTTTGGTCATATGTTACGCTATGTCTTAGAAAAAAACTGTATTTTGTTTTTATGAATGCTCCCATTAGAAAATGCATATGGATGTGGGGGAACTACAATTCCCCAAAATCTTAGGTCAACCCTCCCAAAACTCCCCCTGTATTCAGAGTTGACCGTGTTGGGCCCAGATCCATCACCTGCAGGGTTCAGTATTCTCTGGATAAGGATAAACTACAACTCCCAGATTCCCAGGGCAATCCTCCTGAAATACCTGCCATTATTCACAGTTGGCCATGTTGGGTCTGTGTGGCAAGTTTGGTCGAGATCTGTCACTTGCTGGGTTCAGTGCTCTCTACATACAGGTGAACTATAATTCCCAGATGCTAAATTCAATCACCCCCAAACCCCACCAGTATGCAAATTTTGCCATGTTGGGTCTGTGTGCCAAGTTAGTTCCAGGTCCATCATTGGTGGGATTCAGAGTGCTCTTAGATTGCAGGTGAACTATACATCCCAGTCCCTACAACTCCTATAAATCATGGTGAATTCTCCCCAAGCCTCTCCTCCTGTATGTTCAGTTGCTGATCAATTCCTCTGTTTGCTATGTGCCATAGGAAAGGATAGGAAAGGGTTAAGGGAGAGGCAGTGGGCGGGCTCATGCAAATGGCGAGGGAAAGGAACACTTGGATGTTCTCGCTGTAACCTGCAATGTCCTGGAAGGGAGTGACTTGGTGGCTTCTCAGCACTGGGAACTATAGCCTGTTTGTGGAGACTCAAGGCTGTCTGTGTGAGTGGACACCCATACCATATACACACATACAGATTTTCACTTTTATTATGTGTATAGATTAATAACTAGTGGGTGTTACTAATTGATTATAAATATTGGGCCATCAAAATATGATGGCCTCAGCTGCTGTCCAGAACTCTTAAAAGTTCTATATACAATATAGAAACCCCTGAAATCCCTTCCTATTATATTCTCACAACGAACCTGTAAAGTAGGGCAAACCAAGATAGAGTGACTCATCCTGACACACAATACCCTTGATTATTTGTTTGCAATAAAAAGTTTTTAATGTTCTGTCTCTTACCCACCCAGGAAATCTAGCTTTGGGTGCATGTGTTTGAATCACAGACGCCTTAAAAGTGTCTTCAAAACAGAGTTTATTGAAACAAAAGGAAAAGGAGGCAGGGATACTTAAATGCAGTTCCACTGGTCAAAAACTCAAAAAACCAAACCAGACCTGGTTCAAAAGGGTAAACAGAAATGTAATCCAGATCAACTGGATGCAAAAAACAACAAGTCAAACAAAGTGCTCTAAGGCAAAACAAAAGGCACAGTACACAAATGGTTAACAGTTGCAAGAAGAGAAGCGTCGTCAGCCAAAGTCCAAGGTCGAACCACGAAGAATCCAAAGCAGCGTTGCTCCAATGCCTGAAGAAGCAGCATCTCCAGCCAAACCGGTTCAGGTCCAAACTGCAGATCCGAACATGAAACAGGCAGCAGCAAGACTACAAGAAACTTTCCCAATACCCAGCACACGAACGCACATCAACACCTGGCCTTCTGCAAAGACCCCTCACCCCTGAACCCACTTTAATCTAAAAACCATCATCAGAGGATGAACTGACCACCGCCCCACCACCATCCCCCACAGCTGCTCCCAGCTCTTCACGTGAATTCCTTTGACTCTCCCTCCAATTCCTTCATCTCCTGTCAAGACTTAGATCTCCCCAAGAATCAGTTGGAACCCCTGATTGCCAGTCTTCACTCCCAGAGAAGCCCATAAAGGTACCACTAGTTGTTGGTGCCTCACAAATAGCTTGCACTTCTCTTATCTTAGTCCAATCCATTGTGTCTCCTTCTTCACTCATTGACCCATCATCCCCAGAGAATCCTCAAATGACTCCTCATCTGTAGGTGCTGTAAGTATGTCCCAGATCCTCTTTCTCTGCTGCTCTTCATCAGATTCCTGCTCCCGAGTAACCCTTTCCCCCCTTCTGACACCCATACTACTGTCTGCAACATCATCATCCCCAGAGAATCCCTCAAATGACTCCTCATCTGTAGATGCTGTAAGTATGTCCCGGATCCTCTTTCTCTGCTGCTCTTCATCAGATTCCTGCTACCAAGTAACCCTTTTTTCCCTTCTGGTACCCATACTACTGTTTGTAACGTTACTCACAGGCTCTACTACAACAGTGCAAGTGGCCCCATCTTTCATAGAATCATAGAATCATAGAATCGTAGAATTGGAAGAGACCTCATGGGCCATCTAGTCCAACCCCCTGCCAAGAAGCAGGAAATCGCATTCAAAGCACCCCCGACAGATGTCCATCCAGCCTCTGCTTAAAAGCCTCCAAGGAAGGAGCCTCCACCACAGTCCAGGGCAGAGAGTTCCACTGCTGAACTCTTTATGCCGGGAGGACAACTTGATGAAGGCAAGACAACTAGAGTGACCTTCTGAGCACTCTAAGCCACTGGCTGTCTTGTCCTCCTCCTAGCATAATGCCAAGAGGACAGCTTGAGGATCAGGGGAGGAGGATCAAGGCAGTTGCCACGTGCCTTGCCTTTCTTCCAGCATAAGGATGGGGTGAGTAGCCCCATCTTTATGATGAGAGAACAACCAGAGGATGACCGCTGCCTTACCCTTTCCTGGCCCTCCTTACCCAATATGTGCCCAGCCCCTGGCTCTCCTGGCCGGGCTTACAATGTGGCCACAAGGCAAAAAAAGTTTGGCCATGCCTGGTTTAGTGGTAGACAAAACTTATCGGTGGGAGGTAAGCATTCCCACCAAAAAGTGTTTTTTTTTTTCTCAGATTGATTTTTTTTTAAATTAAGAAAGTGTATGAGTATACCTTCCACTTAAGTATATCCATATTAGTGCACCACCTTAATAGAATGAATCTATCTATCTATCTATCTATCTATCTATCTATCTATCTATCTATCTATCTATCTATCTATCTCTCATTACATATGCATAATGTAAAAAACCATGCAAAAAACCAGCATAGTGACCATGGCCATGTTGCCAAAAGTAATAGGAAAGATAGGAAATGTATACTATATCCTAACAGTGACATGAGTTTGTTAAGAGGAAATGTGTGGCCAGTTACAGTGAGTTCACTACAGTGTGTGTGGCATTAATGGGGTCATTGCAGAGTTAATGTGGGCTGGGGAAATACAGTGCCTAACAGATTTTATTAATACTCTGATTTCTTTTTAGATCAGATAAATCTTTCAGATTTTTTTTCATCAGTGTAGGCAAGCCCTTAGTCTAGCATATTAACCAGTATGCTACCACTACAGGTTCTGAAAGCATAAGAAAAATGCTTCAGATGGAAAAAACAGAGCTAAGATTATATTTGGACAACAACTCCCAGAATCCCTTGTGCTGGGCAGGAGATTCTGGGAATTGCAGTTCAAAATGTAACTCTTCCAAACTCTAACAATGTTCGCACCAAATTTAGGGAAAAGATGGCTATACACAGTGGCAAAGCTGTGTCTTTTTTGAAGCCCAGTTAGCCCAGAGGTTTGAGGGGAAGTCAGAGATTAATGCTTTGCTGCTTTCCATTCAAACCAGTTCTTCTTCTTTGCTGTGATAAATGCATGGTCAGATTAATATTGGCCAAACAGCACAAATCATTTGAAATGGAAGCTAGCTTGCTTGCTACTTTTCATTTGCTTTTCAGTCATGCTCACAACGTCATTTCCTAATCATATCATAAAGGCAATAGGCTTTTGGTTTATTTTATCACTTGCTTTATTTGCTTATTTTGGCGAACATTGGTACATTGTGAGCTTGATAATAACAGAGCTTGAATAAATTAGTGTGCAAAAGCTGAATGATCACAGATTCCCTGGGATCTGGGAATCTAACACACACAAACTTTGTTTGGCGTGCAGGTGGTTCTATGGAGCCTCTCTTTGGTTTTCCATGGGGCCACCCCATTCATCTGTTTTGTCCTATATGTGATTTATTGGCTTTCAGCATTTTCTCAAAAATGATTCAATATCTATTTTCCAAATGTTAACTATAATAGCATGTACTGTGACAAAATTGGATGGTGGTGATTTTCATGCAGTCAAGCTGTTCTGATAAAATTCCACAGCTTTTATGAAAAAAAATCATTTGAAAATATCAATATCCCCATGCAATGATTATAGTGTATACTCAGTCACTCTATAGTATAAAAGTCTTGGCCAAGGTAAATCAGATTTTGCACCAAGAATATCGGAAAGCTGCTATTCATATTCGTTAGGCAAATTATACTAAAGTGCTTATATTTCCACCCTTTGCCTAACCTCTACTACTTTTGCTAATGATAGGGGCAGGCAAAGCAGTGCAAGGCAAATGAACTCCACCTTCCAGCCACTGAAAACCACATTCACTTACCATGCTCTGACTTCTAGGATTTCATCAGCTTGTACTCCCAATTGTAAGGGTAGAAGCATTCATGTTTTTAAAATGGATCTTAATAGCACAGAATCTGTGGCTGATATTGCATTCTGCATTTTTATAGAACCCCAGCCTATTCACAGTACACTTTATGGCTGGGCAACAACCACAACCAATAGAGGACATGCTTCCTAGCATTTTTCTCATTTGTACCATGCTATGGGCCTTAAGACACCAGATACCATCTGATCTTGTGAGCTAAGCAGAGTCACCTCTGGTTCATACTTTGGTGGAAGATCGCCGATTAAAACCAGGTGCTGCAGGTTATATTTCAGAGGAAGAAACTGGCAAAATCACCACTGAATATTCTGACTAAGAAACATAGAATTAGTGGGGGCATCACAAATTGATAGGCAACTTGAAGGCACCCGGTTGCACACATGCAAAATGTTCCTTACTGGACCTTCTAGAATTCCTCAGCAATATTACTGAAGATGCAGGATCCCTGCCTTCTTTGTGTACCCTCCTTGCTGTGTGCTCCAATCTAACTAAAGCTGTGACACTGTTGTTATCACCAAATGACACCAAGGTGAGAGCTATTAAACAGCCATCTGTAGAGTTCATTGGGTTGCAGAACTGGCCTTATTTCAGAGCTGAAGGGTAAATATTAATTGGCATAGAAGCAAGCAGGGACGGGGAGCTCTGAACTGAGAGGTGAGGAGGACAGAGGGGAAAGAGACTGCTCAGAGCTTTGCTTACTACACTCATCCTTTAAAACACGTTGCTGCCTCCTTTTCCTTCCCCCTTTCCTCCCCTCCTGTCAATATACATATATATTTATATATCTGAAGCCATCAATTATTTAGCACAAGCCTCAGTTTTGAAACAATTAGTTCAGAGGGTTGCCTTCAGGTGGAGTAGGGCAGCAGTCAAATGCAATTCTCCATCTGATGGGAGATGGGGAAATCTGTCAGCCTGGTTTTCATTTTTCAGAATGCCTCCAGCGCTCTTGTCTTGTCCAACTTCTGGCTCTCCATCGGATTGCAAGGCTTCATCTTCCAGTTTCCATACACACATTTGGGTGCATGCTTTCCTCAAAATACACATTTTATTTCAGTGTTTTTCTTAACATTGTAAATGTTTCTTACGAAAAACATGGGTCCGTTTTTGCTATTGAATGAAGTGTGTTTACATGCCTTATTCAAATCTACACCTTTTTAGCCAAGTACATTAAACTAGCATACAATTCAAAAAAGAATAAGAACCCGATGTTAGCATTGTCCTCATGATGACGAGAAAACAAAACATTGCATAGAACTTTTGTTAATAGCCTCACAAAGCACAAATTTGATAAATCTTCCTTTAAAAATGCTATTGATGTGAATTTCTTTTCCATCTCTATGTCTGATACAGCAATTTTCCTAGCCAGCAGCCATGATGACTGTGTATGCTTCTGGTGCCACTATAACAAGAATCACTGAAGCTTGCATTTACTCTCATAAGATAGGTTTTCTTTTTCCCTTTTAATATACATTTGTTTATTATTTTTATTGCCATTCTGGTTTAGACTCACTGTTCTCAGATGTAATTTGAAATTGTTGCCACAGGGATGAGCACCAACATGTCCCTCATGGAGAATTCAGGCTGAAATAGCATCTTGGTTAAAATTAGTTTTAACCAAGACTGTAAACTCACATTTCAAAATGCTTCTTTTAATAGAAAACCTTCCAACTGTCCCAATCTGGTAGGGATGGTTCAAATTAATCCTCTACCATCTCACTTTTTAAGCTGCTGTTAAAATGTCCCAGTTTCTCCTTCTGCAGCAGTACTTTCCCCCTTTGCCCTCTACTTGCTTAAGTTGCTGTAAATCCAAAGTGTAAAGCTAATTTATACTCATTTAAATTAACAGATTAAATCCTTTGCTGTTTATTCTTCCCCATACTTTTTACCACCTTGAAGTCATTTTTATGTTGCTTGGCAATACTTGGCATGAGTTGATTCTTGTCCAGGATCGGTTTGATAATCAAGTGAGCTGTTGGATGGGAAACAGAACAAACACATCAGACACCTGGACATAGTCTTCCCTAAAATGTCGAAATGTATTTTATTTTTACCCGAATTATAGTAATTTGTTTTAAATTTGTGTATCATTTCATGCACTGCCTTTTGTACTGTGCTTTTTTTGAACAAATAAAAGGAAAGAAAGAACGGTTGTAAAGTGCCTGTTACAGAAGATTCCACGATGTTAGGCCTGGCACCTAATTTTATGGAAAGTTGTAACTCAGAAAGAAGCTAAGCACATGCAGAAAGCAGAGCACTGTGGACTGGCCGAACAATTTGGATCATGAAAACAACTATCAAAAAGGGATAACCTGAGTGTTCATTGGTGTACTGTAGCAAAAGTCATTAGACTTAGAATTTGAGTAACCACATCAGGGTACACCTTCACTGTAGAATGAATGAAGTTTGACACCATTTTAACTGCCATGGCTCAGTGTCAGGGCTGTAGCTAAGGGAGGGGGGGATTAGGGGTTCAACTCCCCGCCAAAATTTTTCAGGTTTTTTAAAAAAACCTGGTTTACTCATGAATGTTAACTGGTTAACCAAATCCACATGAGTGTCCACTGAAGTTTATCTGTCTTGAGTGTCCACTGAAGTTTATCAATGGGGCCTGATTTCTATATTATTTTGCATTATGGAACTACTCTTCATAATTTGCTAAAAAAGAGTTTCAACCCCTCCCCTCCCCCCCCCAAATGTTTTTCTGGCTATGGCTCTGCTCAGTGTGTTGTGACAGTTATGGATTTAAAAGACCTACATCCTTCTCTACCAAAGAGTTCTAATGCTTCACCAAACTACAACTCCCACGATTCTATAGCATTGAGCCATGGCAGTCAAAGTGATGACAAACTGCATTAATTCTACTGTGCAGATGCACCCTTAAAGAAATTCAGTGCCATTTTTGAGATTAAAAGGGAAAAAAAGTTTCTAGTATAATTTTGTGGTTTGTAATTCGTCTTTGTGCCTAATGAAGTGAAAATACAACCCATGAAAGCTTATGCTTGAAATGTCTTTTTCCCAGTTGATTTCAAAGGTGCTACTGGATTCCTTTATGCCTTTGATGCTAAACAGATTAACAGAACTGTTTGAATTTTACATAAATGACTCAGACATTTTAGGAAGCAAAGAAACAATGTGCAGACCATAACATGTTTCAGCAAAACTGCAGAGGAGGCAGCCAACTAAGTCTTCCAGCAAATATTGGGCAGGCTGAAGTGGTATATAGATCATGATATCATTTCTTCAGGAGCAAAACACCAATTCTGTTTCTGTTGTTTGCAGTCACTTTGGCTTCTGGTTTAAAATGACACTTTTTTCAATCTGTGAGAGAGGGCTGGAACTCGCATTGAAAACCAATTTTGGCTCATGTTGTGACCCAGCAGGGGCCACCTTGGTGGCAGGACGGTGTCCCTATTGACCAGCCATGTTAAAGTCATTTTGGCACTGCTGGACAGGGGACCAACTGCCACTACCCCCTTCCATCCCTGTCATTGTCAGCTACAGCACAAGGGAACCTACCTGCCGCTGGTCAGCAAATACACAGCCCTGCTGCAGCTTTAGCAAGGCGGGACAGAGATAGAGAAGATAGGATGGATAACATTCCCGTGTACCCTGCCTGACTGAGTGTCAGGACACCTGCAGGTGGTTCTGCATAGGAACTCGCTGCACATGTCTGCACAGCTAAAATACAGAAGAAAGCCCAAATCCTGGTGCTTTCCCCTGTGTTTATTTAATCCAAGGTGCAGTCGCATTGAGCAGGTTTCCCCGAGTTAAACCGAATCATTTTGTTATCACCTTCAGGCTGATCAAATCACACATTCTAAATGGTCAGTGTAGACGGGGACAGATGTGAATACATTTACAGAGAAAGGTGATACTAGTATGGTTTTTTTTTGTGTGTGTCAGAAGCAACTTGAGAAACTGCAAGTTGCTTCTGGTGTGAGAGAATTGGCCGTCTGCAAGGACGTTGCCCAGGGGACGCCTGGATGTTTTGATGTTTTTACCATCCTTGTGGGAGGCTTCTCTCATGCCCCCGCATGGAGCTGGAGCTGATAGAGGGAGCTCATCTGCGCTCTCCCCGGGTTGGATTCGAACCTGGCAGCCTTCAAGTCAGCAACCCAATCTTCAAGTCACAAGTCTTTAACCCACTACACCACTAGGGGCTCCACTAGTATGTTTTGAATTTGGTGAATGGGGAAAGAAATGTCGCTTGTCTGGTAACTAATACAGAATCTGATTAGTGGGGGTAGGGTGGGGGGTTAAAATAACTTACATAATTGCTTATGTCAAAAATGGTAATAAGTTCAGCTAACATATTTATTATAGTACATTCCTATACATTCAATATGTTGGGAGTTGTGCGCACAGCATAGTGCCTAAAACACTAGCCTAGTAGTTCTCAACCTGTGGGTCCCCAGGTGTTTTGGCCAACAACTCCCAGAAATCCCAGTCAGTTTACCAGCTGTTGGATTTTTGGGAGCTGAAGGCCAAAACAACTGGGGACCCATAGGTTGAGAACCACTGACTAGCCAAAAACTCTTTGCTTCACTTCACCTGTGGCATACTTACCCCAGGAGCCCTCAATTGGGCCCTGACTCATGTAAATGTGCACTATCTCTGTGCTTCATTGGTGCACCTTCTCTTGTGCTTAAACTAAAACAAGAGGGCTGCCAGCAGAGCCATCTGCCTTTACTGCTGGGAATGCTTCAATTTTATTTTATGTTACATTATGTTATTTGGGAGTCTTGCTGTGACGAAGCCTAAGCATTCCTTTTTTAAAGTATTTAATTTATTAGAAGAGTAACTAAAAGAAAAAGAGACTTTATAACCTCCAATAACTTAAGCAGTAATGCCTAATTATAGACAGGAATTATTAACTATGTTGGAAATAATTCAAAGTAATAAAGTGAAATGAAATTCTTAGAAGAGACACAGAGAGAGAATGAACATCAACTTTTAAAGCAACATTTGATGAATATGCAAATGAGAATGCTACACAAAGCTACTGAATTTGCTTGAACGTGGGAGTGATTGTGTGAAGAAGGGCGTACATACATTGGACCTTGAATCCTAAAGAAGATGTGATGCTTAATTGTCCCTTTCGATTACTAGGTGTATTGCTTGCAATTTCAGGAGAGGGCCAGCTGGGGCAGTAGAGCTAACAGAGCTTCTCCAGACATTGTCCATCCCAGAAGAAAAACTGCTAAATGTAGTTTTTCTCGTTCCCAGTGGTCCACCTCTTACTTACTTCTAGTTGCAATTCTTGTAAAGAGTCTTATCATATTCAACCAGAAAGCCACTTTTGTGCTTATATCTGTGTGTAAATGCAAACTTATGATAATCTAGCATACATGAGATATGCTTAACTCAAAGATGGGGAACATCTCATTTTCCAGATGTCATTGGACTGTATTCCTTTCACTCCTCACCATGGGCTTTTTTGGCCTGAGCTGAGAGGAGCTGTTGTCAAACAAATTTGGAAGATCACATGATCCTAAGGGCATTTTTTAAGATGTTTTTTTAAAAGATACTTTTAAGATGTTTTTAAATTGATGATTTAGCCTGTTCTTGTAAGCTGCCCCGAGCCCTAGGGGAGTGGTGGCATATAAGTTTGAAAAATAAATAAATAAATTTATTCCCTTGTCAGAATTTCCTCATGCCTTTATGAAAATTTTCTTCGATCCTGACATTTCTGCCATTGCAATAATTTAAAAATTTTAGTCAAGCATTTAGAAATACAGTTTAGACATTCAAAGAAAAGGGATGTAGCAGAATCCTGCAAAACCCCAACACTAAAACTTTGTAAAGTTACCAAAAGTATTGTACGTATACAAGGAAGCCTCTTAGTTGATGTACATTCTGTATACTGACAGACTTGCTTTTGGTGTGTCTGCAGCTGTGCTCGAAAATTCATTCTCAGCTTTGACACACAAGCTGCCTGACACCATACAGGCATATAATGTTTCATCAGAGAAAAGCAAATACAATATTCCAAGATTTTGACAGTAACATATTTGAAGGAATTTCAAGTGGAATGTTTCTCTGAAAGACTTCATTAATAGATCTGATTGTTGACATTGACAATTGTATTAACTGCATCAGATGAGAGCTAAAGTTTCTCTACTCGCTCAAAATTTTGCATAAATGTATCACAGGATGGACAAAACCATAATTATACACACACACACACACACACACACACACGTTGAGTGCAGAGAAAGAGACTGATTGGTTATCCTCAACAGCTGCCAGCTACATCCATTGCAGAATCCATAACAATAATGGTTTTCCCTGTTTACCTTAACATAGAAAGTAAGTGTGGAGTGGAAACAGATGCATACAAACAAAGAAGATTGGGGGGGGGGGGTAAGTTTCGGCCTCGTTTAGGCTGCTTCTACATCGTAGAATTAATGCAGTTTGCAAGCATTTTAACTGCCATGACTCAATGCTGTGGAATTCTTGCAGATGTAGTTTAACAAGGTCTTTAGCAGTCTCTACCAAAGAGTACTGGTGACTCGCCAAACTATAGCTCCCAGGATTTCATAGCAGTTACCCATGACAGTTAAGTGGTGTCAAACTGCCTTAATCCTAGATGCATCCTTAGGGTAAGATGATAAGACTTATCTGATCTCCAGGATTCAAATAGTGAAAATCAGGTGTAGAACAAGTTGTAACCAAAGAAATAACACCAAAGAGATGAAAAAGAAGAGTAACAGCAGCATCAAAATATCAATGGCCTTATATGTTTCAGTGAAAACTTTTCTCATGGACATAAGATTATTATTTGCAAGAATACTCCAGCAGGGCCATATATCTCAGGCAACAGTAGCCAACAAAGTCAAACACAGCCCACAGCCATGTATTGTGGTGGCCTGCCAAGCGCTTGGCAATCCTCCTGTTTCTATAGCAAAAACAAGGATCTTCGAGTCCCTGGTAGGCTGCCACACATATCCAGCGGATTATGTTTGGTTTGGTGACTTCTGCAGGCCCTGGAATAGAGCAAGATATCCAGATGTACTTGCTGTTATTGGATCATGCATCTTCTAGAGGGAATAGTTGTTTGCATTCACTAATATACAGGCTTTACCAATATTAAGGAAATAGCACAGATGACATTTGAATTCTTGTGGGACATTGGAAAACAATAATTGTTTTCTGCTCTGTATGGCAGTCCTGTAGTCAGGCTACAAAGCTTCTCCACTACACCCACTGCTCACACATACACAGACATAGTTTTCTGAAACATCCAACATGAGTTTTGTGTGACTAAGAGTGGCATCTTCTGTTTTAAAGACTAGCTGTTCCAAATGAAAGGTATTGCCTGAGTTGCCTGGGATTTTTTTTTCTTACTCTGTTCTGTTGGACTTTGATCTGTGTGAAGGACAACAAAATCCTGAAAGTTTTGACTTTCATATATAAAATAAGCTTTCCTCTGTTATGGTTTTAGATAAAAGCTTAAGGTGTTCATTGTAAATAACAGAAGCTAATGAGTATCTGAGCAGGGTTTACAGTATTCAGGAAAAATATTTTTCATTGTCTACAATTTGTTGCCCATCACCATGAATTTTAGTTACTGCTTCACATACATCTGTTTTATTGTCATACTCATTCTGATTGTAGCTTTTCCACTCAATGAAATTCCAAATTCTGCAAAATGCATCAAACTAAAAATTGGACTAAAGCATTTGCTCAATGCATCATATGTATCATATGTATCTGCCAATATCCCACCCCAGGAGAAAGATGGGGTATAAATCTAAGATATAAAAATAAACCCAAATACTGTAAAATGTAGGGATTATCGGCAAAGAAAATATTTATATTTTAAGACTGAAATCTTTGGCCTTCAGTTTGATACTTCCAGAAGATCTACATAGATTTTTTTATATATATAAAAATGGATTTTTATATATAAAAATGTATGTATGTTAGCTGTTAGCACAAATTCCTTCCTTTCTAGAATGTATTAGGGTGGACTACTCTGCAAACATAGTAGCTGTAATTGTGGCTAATAACTGTAGTTTATCACACTTAAAGAAGTTACAGAATCAGAAACAGGTGTAAGAAATCCTGAATGTTATTGTTTGCCTTTCGATTAATATGAAACTGTCACCCACATTCAAATCCTCTTTCAACTTTAGTTTTTCAAGTGCTGCTGAGTCACCTGAAGTTAATAAAATACCAGTTCATTGTTGCCAAGCGCCTAGACATGGGATGAGGGTCCCTACTGAAATATTTATTCATCTCTGAGTTGGACTGGCATCTACAAATTCAGTGGTGGTTCCTTTTTCAAAAATAAGTAATAAAATAGATGTCTTTGCCTTTCTGTTCCAGACTAATTCTCCCAACCCTCTTAATGTTGCAATAACACGGGAGGATTGATAAGATGTTGCCCACATTTGCCATTTTACAATTACACTCACTGCTTTTGTCTGACTTGCTGATGGCAATATTAAGAGGATGAATTAAAAAGCCTCCAATACAGCATACAAGTTCTCCCTTCCAAATGCAATTGCCCTGTGTGCACCATGCTTACCTCTGTATGTGTATCTGTGTGTCATACAAAGCCTCATTATCCCTATAGCATCTTCTCAGCAATTTAATTGCCTGCTGGCTGTAAAAGAAGATTGAACTCTGAAAGGGTTTTTAAAAGAAAAAGAAAAACTGTAGTAGAGGGGGAGGAATGAGATGTTGATCTACCAAATTCTTGGCTAAATGTAGGTTCATCCTGATTTAAGTAGCTTGGCAATGCAGGGGGGTGGTACTACTTTCTTGATTCCAGCTCCCAGATTCCTCAGTCAGCATGTGTAAACAAAAGAACGGAGAACAAGTAACAGCAACAGTGTGGATTGGAGGTAGCTTCAACAGAAGTGAATATGGTGTTCACTATTTGCTGCTTTATCAAGAAAGAAAATGCAAGCTGAAGAGAAAAAGGGTGGACCTCAAATGACTTTGATATGTGACACAAAAATGCATTATAGATCAAACAGAATAATATTACATAAGACACTTGTAATGAAAACTGTATTAAAAGATACAGAATGTTGGCACAATAATAAAATCAATAGCCATGCATATCACAAAAGGTGAAACAGTCTGTGTCAATATAGTGATTCAGCAGTAAGTGGAATTTAAATCTACAGAAAAGCACTTCAACATCTGGCTTGTATTGAGTCAAATCATTAGTCCATTGAACTCTGTACTCTCTACACCAGGCATGGGCAAATGAAGGCCCATATGCCGGATACAGCCCTGCTGGCCTTCTCCTCCAACCCTGCACCCTCCTCTCAGCTGGAGGATTTAGAGGCAGAGGCAACGAGGAGAACAGTCCTTTGCCTTGGCCATGTCAGGCAGCTGGCTCCCCTGTGCCTGCTGCACCCTGCAGATGACGGAGGCAGTGGCAGCAGAGAGGTGGCTGATGGTGGCACTGGAGCTGCCCTGGAGCTCCTGCTCGGTGCCCAGGCCCAGCCGCCTTTCTTCCTGGGGGGAAAGGAGCAGTAAAAGCAGAGTGCTGCCACTGGAGGGAGAAGGGGGTGGCATTTGTCCATGCCTGCTTGACACTGACTGTCAATGGTTGTCTAAGGCTTCATTTAGGGGTTCTGCTCCCAGCCATACTTGGCATTGCTGAGAGCAGAACCCAAGATATCCTGCATGGAGTTTGTATGCTGAACTACAGCCCAGCTTCCCTTGCTCTAAAATTATAGAAACAGGCAGCCAATGGGTAGTTGAAATAAAAGTAGGCGCGTATTTGAAAAAATGAAGAACAGTTTAGGGCATACAATTCAAGACTAGATGGACTGATTTCCAGGCTCCATTTAGATTCAGTTTATATATTGACTTGCTTTAGCTCACTCTTAATCTGGTGATGGTAACAAATGCTGAAATTTTGTCCACAGTTCCAGAAGCTCTTCAGGTCAGAACTCTGTGGAAAGCTGAGTCAACCTACAATCAACATTGCAGAAGGATTCAGGAGTTCAGTTCCATTTATCACTGAATTACTGTATTGACATATACTATCTGTTTATTGTGATAAGCATGAGTGACAGTTTTGTTATTGGACTGACACTCTAAATTGTCTAATAGGCAGCTTTCAAAACTATCAATAGTAGTTGCACCAGTAGTTGTATTCTTTCATGTGGTTTGATAGCTCTGTGCTGCGTGCATTGCATACTGGCAATGTGACTGATAAAAAAGGGAATATCCCAAGGGGACCTTGTTGAACTTCAAAGAAAAACTTCCTTGGGCTCCCTCCCATCCATTTCTGTTACAACATTTGTTTCTTTTTAATCAATTTCTCAGGCAGAGTTTATGAGTATGAAGATTGCTTCCAGTGTCTTCTCCTCCTGAATGACCCGACACCATTTCTTCTAAATTTTAAAATCAAGGGGTTTATTGAATCAAGTGATTTCTTCCACCTAAACCTCCCCCTGCCCCAATTTTTATTAAAGAAACAAAAGTACTCACGATTGCTTCTGATTCTTGTTATCAAACCAGCCTTCACATGTAGATGGGGTCTTGGTGACATTTAAAGTTCCCTGTTCACACCTACCTTCCCTCAAAATTAACAGGATTTAAAAGTGAATGTAACAGCTCATTTGTAAATCTATCGCCCACAATCCAGCAAAAATTACAGTTTGATTCTCACATGTTTCCTTGAATGGAAGTAGGGGAAACCCTAGTGTGTATGTGTGTGAGAGAGAGGCAGGCAAACACGCAGACTCCCTCCCTGTGCTACATCTTCTCTTCTGGGTTGCTCAGACCAGGAAGGTGGTGGGTTATCTATGAGTAAGCACTTTACGCACATGTAAGCAAGAGGAAAATCACTCTTTTCCCCTATTAAAATTATGACAGCGGGTTCAGATAATACATCGACAAGTTTTTTCAGTACCTTGTGATACAATTCAGCTGGCTCTGTAAAATTAAAATAATTCATGTTTGCAGGTGATTCCTGACTAACCCCCTATCACTCTTGAATGGGAATCATTGCTGTTGAATGGGAGTACACAGTTCTTTTCTTGGAGAAGACTGGAACAAAATAAGCACTTAATAGTTCTGCCTTTTCATAAGCATTTTTGCTATTTTATTGAGGAGTGGCTTGAGCTGTGCCTCAAATCATTTATTTTGATCATAGACCAACACAAGAAATAAAGATCACAGTTTCATACAACTTGGTACATTAAAAGTGTAAAAATAGATACTGAAGCACAATATTGGGGGGGGGGGGAGAAGCAGAAGGGGAAACAGGATAAAACATATAATGCACAGGTCTATCCACAAATTATAGAATCAAGGGAGATTATTACTGAATACATAGTTACCTTTTGGAACCAGTAATCCCGTGATGGATTCTGTATGCTGCTGCACAAAACTTTGCAATATTGTAGGTTGTAGCTGAATTAGTATCTAGGACTAGCCGGGAAGTATAAAATTTTCCTGGGTGCTTGTATACCAAAGGTAAGATAAGCCTGATGTGGATATCCCTGCAAAACGGGCACTGGAGGAGCACATGTTCTATTGTTTCTATATGACCCGATTCACAGGGGCAGTGTCTCTCTAGGAAAGGGATCTTCTGATAGCGGTCTTCGAGTACAGCTGATGGGAGAGCTTGGCATCGAGCCAGGGTGACAGCCCTAAAATGAATGAGCTGTGCCTCAGAACCCTCTAGTTTCCTGCCAAAGCTTGATAACCAGAGGTCAACACAAAGGTGTTTATAGCCATGTCATTGGACCCTCATGAATAAGGGGAACCAATCTCTGGGTTTTTTTCATATATTTTTTATTGTAAATATATGAGGAATGGGGAGGAGTACAAGAGTGGATGTAGAATGGGGGCATTTTTAAACTTCTTACATTTTTATCTTCTTCCATTGCTGTCTAATAATAAAAAGGTTTCTATGATGTTAAAAAAGAGAAAAAATAAAAGGGAACATTTTTTTTCTAATCTAGAACAGAAGGCTAGAAAAGTGGGTATACGGTGTTTTGAAACAAAGGAGATAGAAAAGTTGAGAAATGGAAACTAGAAAGCCCTAACTAGTTCTTCTTACCCTGTCTCCGCTGTCCTCTTCATAATAAAAAAAATGTAATGTTTTTGTCAAAAACTTCTTATCTCTGGTAGATTAACTTTCCAGGATCCCTTGGATACCATTGAGGATCCAGTTATTCTTATCACTGTCTTCTCTAGTTTTTTTCATGTCATTCCTACATCCCTGCACTACTAATTTTCCCTTGGTGCCATAGAAAACCCAATTTTTCATTTTCTTTTCTTCTTTTAATTGTTCAATAAACGGTTCCCATTCTTCTTCAAATTTGGAAAAATCTGACGATTGTATAAACCTAGTCAATTTGTCCATCTCTAATTATTACAGTACTAGATTTCTTCTTCAGGTTTGGAAGGGTCTGACAATTGTAAACCTGAACAATTTGTCAATTTCTGCCAGACCCATCATTATTGTAATATATAAATGAGTGGGAATTTGTTTTTCTTCCCAGTAATTACAACTAATGAAAAGCTCTTATCCTCTTGTTTGGCAAATTTAGTCCATTTATATTTAACAAAAGTATCCTCAGGATCCTCATTTTTGAAAGAGTAGACAATCATCCGGTACTTCTTTGTCATGGGGAATGGTCTACTGCTGTAGTTGAACATCTTTTTTATCCAGGATCTATTTGTGATGTCTCAGAGACCCTCGAGTCATGACCCCGCAGCCATTACAGATCAGACTGAAGAGAATATGGGGTTTGTTCCAACTCAGCAAGATTCTGTTCCCTTCCAGATGTTCCCTGTTGACAGTTTGGGTCCAAAGCTAATTTTAAAAGCCCTTGGAACAGAGCCTGGTTCCCCGGAAAGTGTTCCTTTTGATAGGAGATCGTTTCTCAAAACATTCCGCTCTGAGAAGGAGAATCGGAGATGAAGCTCGAGATTAGCGGAGAGAGAGGACGCTAATTAAACCGATTCCCTTGGGAGTTTCCAGGGAGGGTTGCATCTGGCAAAGTTGTTGTCTTCAGTCCGTTTCCCTTGGGAAAATGTGGTCAGGCACCTGGTTTGATGGAAGATTTGAAGTCCCATAAAAGTTCTGGGCACAGGCTAGCCATCGCGGTGTCAACGTGTCAGTTGGGAAGTTAACATCGACTCTAGTTCCTGCGGCGCACTACTCTTGGGTAGACCAGGCGTTGCGTCTCGTCTCCCTGTCAAGTCTGGACTGCAATTCAGTTCCACCATGACCAACTTTGCCTTGCCTTGCTTCCTTGCCTTGCCTTGTTATCCCTGCCTTGGACATTGAACCTGGAACTCTTGTGAAAGACCTTGCTTTATTCCCCACTCAAACTGCTTGGAAGTTTGAGTGTGTTTCGGTTATTGGATTTAAAACTTTGAATTCTAATACTGGACATTTAACTTTATATTACTGGACTATATTTGGCCTTTCCTAAAAGGACTATTGCTGGGCTATATACTCTGCTTATTTTTGTTTGATTCTTTTATTGCTTTAATAAAGATATTAGATTGTTTATTGGCCTCCATGTTGGTTTCCAGTGCTCACACAGCTAGAGAATTCACACTGTTGAGGTTGCTATCTCCTCCTGCCCTCCCAGATGTTCTTTTTCTCCTTTGCCCTCTGATTTTTCCTCTGGATCTAGGTGTGATGACTCATGGGCCTTGTAGTCCTGCTCATGACATTGTGATGCCTGATGAAGAAGAAAACTTGGGTTTTTTACCTTCCCAGTCAGAACTGGAATCTTCTCAGCAAGATCTTTCCCAGGCAGATCTGGGAACCTTGCACCTGCAAGAAAGCTGTGTCCCAGAAGTATGTCAAACAAACCCTGAGCCTACATCTCCTGTGTTCTCTCGCCATGAATTTTGTAAACAACAGAGAGGTTTGGAAGCAGCCTCGCGCAGGAGTGCTAGAATAACAGCTAAGAATTTAGCCAATTAAGCCTGCTTTTCGTGAGAATCTTTAAGGAGTCAAACATCTGGCCTCAGAGTTTAGCTTTCGTTTCTGGTTCCCAGAGAACTGCTTCGGCGGGAAAGTTAGACTCTATATAGGTGTTTTACCCGCGAAGTAACTTTGCGGAGTCAATTCGTCAGCCTCCGGAGCGAGTTGTGTCTGGACAGCGCGCTCCGTTTCAAGCCTCGTTCCTGCTCAAGCCTTGTCCTGGTTTCCAGCCTTCGCTCCTGTTTCCCAGCCTTTGTTTACCTACGGACCTTGCCTTGTTTCCCAGGACTAAACCTTGCCTTGTTTCACGGATTTTACCAAGTTATTCCACGGACCTTGTTCTTGTTCCTCGTTACCTTGTTCCACGATTCAAGCCTTGTTTCAAGTATCAAGTTATTTCCTAGCCTTGCTCAAGTTCATGGACTAAAGGACCTTGTCATCTCCCCTCACTTTGCTTGGCAAAGTGAGTGTTTCGGTTATTTGGATTACAACTTTGGACCTTAATATTTCATATTGGACATTGTTTCTTTGGACTAATTCTGACCTTTCCTGAAAGGTCTAATTCTGGACTATTTTCTACACTTGTTTTTATTAACTTTATATATTCCTTCAATAAAGATATTAGATAGATTCTGGCCTCTGTGTATGGTTATTGGTGCCTTGCAGCCTGGGTCCTGACAGTTTGACTCCGCCACCCTAAGCACCAATTAACCTCGGCCAGTATGTCTACCGGAGCCGGACCTGGACCGGGCGGCCAGCCGATTACCTACACCATCGACAAGGATGAGGTGGACCGAATCCGTGATAAGCTCAATGCACAGGATGGGGAAATAAAGGGTTTGAAGGAACGCGGAATCCGTCTTCCGGCCATGGCGTTGCCAACCAAGTTTACTGGAGAAGCTTCTAAGGTTCATGTTTTCCGTCGCCAATGTCAAGCTTATCTAGAGGCCCGTGCTGCCGAGTTTCCCCAAGAAGACATCAAAGTGGCGTGGGTTTACAGCCTTCTAGACGGGCCAGCGGCCAACTGGGCGACGGCACTGTTCGACCAAGCCTCTCCACACCTAAGATCAGCGCAACGTTTCTTGGACCACCTTAAGGAGACTTGGGGAATCGAGGACAATTTGGAGGCAGCCGGTCACAAACTCCGCCGCCTCTTCCAAGGAGACAGACCCATGTCTCAGTACATAGCCGAGTTCCGAGTGCTGGCCCACAACACCGGCTGGAATGATGTAGCCCTCAGAGGACAATTCCGGGAGGGTCTCAACATCGAAATGCTGGAGGAAATCTCCAAGGTGGATCCTCCCCAGACCCTCAAAGCACTCATTGATCAATGTTTACGGGCTGAAGTCATGATTGCCAACAGGAAACAGTGGGTTCGAGGCCAGAGCGGTAGAGCTGGGGCAAAACCCCCCGCTCCCGCCAGCGTTCAGCCACGTCCAGTGTGGAGACCCCCACCACCAACCCCATACCCCAGAGGAAGCGAGGAGGTGCCGATGCAGTTGGGCAACGTGCGTCCCAGACTAGATGCCGCCGAGAAGGCCCGTCGTCAACGCTTAAACCTCTGTTGGTACTGCGGGAACGGGGGCCACTTCGCCAGAGAGTGCCCAGCCAAAGGGAAGCCCGCCGCCCGTCTTGCGGCGGCGTCCTCCACGGAGACGAAGGCGTCTGAGGCGGCTGGCACACAGCCGGCGGGGGAAGCCAACGACCGGGCGTAGAGAGGCTCGCCAACCCGGTCAAAAAACCCATTCAAGAGCCGCCAACCGGGGTCCTGTTCCTTCTAGTGGTCACCTTATGGTCAGCAAAAAAGGGACCCGTCATGATCCACGCCATGATAGACTCCGGAGCTACCAACAATTTCATTGATAGAGAGTATGCCGACTCTCTGGGATTACAATATCATGACTTCAAGAATGCCCGTGTGGTGCAAGCCATAGACGGCCGCCCCCTCAAGACGGGCCCCGTAAGCCAGTGGTCGGAACCCACCAGGATGTGGATAAGAGAACATATGGAAGAGATTTCCTTCTTTGTTACTGAGGTTCCCCATTTCCCTGTGATTTTGGGGATTCCATGGCTGACACTTCACGACCCAAGCATCTCCTGGTCCAACAGGGAGCTGCAGTTCGCTTCAAAGTACTGCCAAAACCATTGCCTCGTAGCCAAGGTCTGCCATACCACAGACACCGAGCCCATTATCACCTTGCCAAAGAAGTACTCCGAGTATTGGGATGTATTCAATGAAAAAGAAGCCGAGAGACTACCCCCACATAGACCTTATGACTGTGCCATTGACTTGGTGGAGGGGGCCCCGATCCCGCGAGGGCATCTCTACTCCCTGACTGAACCGGAGCAAGAAGCTCTCAGGGAGTTCATAGAGACAAACCTTCGCAAGGGATTCATCAGACCCTCTCAATCTCCAGCCGCCTCCCCGGTGATGTTTGTGAAAAAGAAGTCAGGAGACTTACGCTTGGTGGTGGACTATAGAGCATTGAACAATATCACAAAGCGAAACAGCTATCCCCTGCCTTTAATCTCGGACCTTCTAGACCGACTCCGAGGAGCCAAGGTCTACACCAAGCTGGATCTTCGGGGGGCTTATAATCTAGTTCGCATCAGAGAAGGGGACGAGTGGAAGACCGCCTTCCAGACTAAATTCGGATTATTTGAGTCCCGAGTTATGAATTATGGATTATGCGGAGCTCCCGCAACGTTCCAGCATTTTGTCAATGACATCTTTCAGGATTATCTAGATCGGTTCTTGATAATCTACCTCGACGATTTTTTGGTGTTTTCTAGATCACAATCAGAGCATGAGAACCACGTCAAAATGGTGTTACAACGATTGCGGGATCATGGGCTCTATGCCAAGCTGGAAAAATGCGCTTTTGATCTACAAGAGGTAGATTTCCTGGGGTACCGCATCTCGCCTCTAGGGCTCTCCATGGACCCGGCAAAGGTTTCAGCAGTATTGGAATGGCGGGCGCCAACCAACAAGAAAGAGGTGCAGCGTTTCTTGGGGTTCGCGAACTATTACCGCAAGTTCATTCCAGATTTTGCCCGCTGGTCTGACCCAATCACCAGCTGCATCCGTGGGAAACAGCCCTTCCGCTGGACAGATCAAGCAGAGAAAGGGTTCCAGCAACTAAAGAAATTATTCACGTCCCAGCCAATTCTTCAGCACCCAGATCCTGAAACCCTTTTTGTTGTGCAAGCAGACGCCTCTGATGTGGCAATTGGGGCTGTACTCCTACAACCGGTGGGAGATCACCTTCATCCTTGTGCCTTTTATTCCCGTCAACTAACAGCACCAGAGAGAAATTACACCATCTGGGAAAAGGAACTATTGGCCATAAAGGCAGCCTTTGAAACTTGGAGACATTGGCTAGAAGGGGCCAAATTTCCCATTGAAGTCCATACTGATCATCGGAATCTAGAGCATCTAAGAACCGCCCGCAAACTAAATCAGAGGCAACAACGTTGGGCTTTATTCTTTGAACGTTTTAACTTCCAGATTCATTATGTAACCCCAGCTCAAACCAAGCAAGCAGACGCCCTGTCACGTAAACCGGAATACGCTGCAGGACGCAAGGAGACCTTTGAATCCCAACTATTACAGCCCGAGAACTTTGCCACGCTCACAGTGGGGAACACCAAATCCACTCTCATTGATTCAGCTTCTCCTACTCTTGGACCCCTCTGTGCTCAAGAAATCAGGGCTAGTCAGCAAGCAGATGCCTGGGCGCAAGACCAACTCCGTCAAGGATTGCAATTTCCCTTCTCACTTAAGGATGGACTGCTTTGCTATAGAAATCATGTTTATATCCCACCAGGGCAGGGCAGGGAAAAAGCACTTCGTCTGTGTCATGACTGCAAGCCAGCAGGGCATTTCGGACTATTTAAAACCATGCATTTGATCCTAAGAGATTTCTGGTGGCCCAAGATCCGCAAGGATGTGGAAAAATATGTCAACACCTGCCCAGTATGCCAGCGCTCCAAGACAAGACGGGAGAAGCCCTCAGGGCTTCTGCATCCCCTTCCTACTCCATCTCGCCCATGGGAAATAATCTCTGCGGATTTTATCACTGACCTACCACCTTCCTGTGGATTCACCACGATCCTAGTGGTGGTGGACCTTTTCACCAAGTTAGCCCATTTCATTCCCTGTGAAGGCCTTCCCACGGCCAAAGAGACGGCAGATCTATTCCTCCAACATGTTTTCAGATTACATGGATTGCCCAAGAGTCTGGTCACAGACCGTGGATCTCAATTCACCTCTCGTTTCTGGAAGGCACTACAAAAACTATTGGGCATAGACTCTCGTTTATCTTCAGCTCATCATCCTCAAACAGATGGGCAAACGGAGCGCACCAATGCCACTTTGGAACAGTACCTTCGCTGTTATGTAAACTACCAACAGGATAATTGGGCTTCTCTATTACCACTGTCAGAGTTTGCCTACAACAATGGAGTCCAGGCTTCTACAAAAGAAACGCCGTTCTTTGCAAACTACGGCTTCCATCCATGTTTCTTTCCCCCTGTCATTGAAACTTCAGAAGTCCCCGCAGCAGAGGATTGGCTGCAGGAACTCACAGCGGTGCAACAACTTTTGCTCCAACAACTAGACCAAGCCAAGGAGGACTATAAACGTCACGCGGACAAACATCGCCAACCGGGCCCCGAAATCAAGGTAGGAGATCGGGTTTTTCTGTCCACTCGCTTTCTGCCCTCCCATCGCCCTTGCCGGAAGTTAGATGCCCGTTTCATTGGCCCCTATCCTGTGGTGGCGCAATTAAACCCCGTGACTTTCAAACTCCAACTTCCGCGTTCAATGCGCATTCACCCAGTGTTTCACCGCTCCCTGCTCCTTCCGGCGGATGGTGTGCGTCCTGATACAGACCAACCGGCCCCCCCTCCTGTTTTGATGAATGGGGAGGAGGAGTTCGAGGTTGAGGACATTTTGGATTCTCGCTTTCACCGCCGCCGCCTGCAATATCTCATTGACTGGGTGGGTTTTGGCCCTGAGGAACGTTCTTGGGAAGACGCCTCCACAGTCCATGCTCCTGATCTGACCCGTCGTTTTCATCAGACCTATCCCGCCAAGCCACGACCTCGCGCCTCGGGGAGAGAGTCCCAGTTTGGGAGGGGGCTTGAGGAGGGGGATAGTGTGATGACTCATGGGCCTTGTAGTCCTGCTCATGACATTGTGATGCCTGATGAAGAAGAAAACTTGGGTTTTTTACCTTCCCAGTCAGAACTGGAATCTTCTCAGCAAGATCTTTCCCAGGCAGATCTGGGAACCTTGCACCTGCAAGAAAGCTGTGTCCCAGAAGTATGTCAAACAAACCCTGAGCCTACATCTCCTGTGTTCTCTCGCCATGAATTTTGTAAACAACAGAGAGGTTTGGAAGCAGCCTCGCGCAGGAGTGCTAGAATAACAGCTAAGAATTTAGCCAATTAAGCCTGCTTTTCGTGAGAATCTTTAAGGAGTCAAACATCTGGCCTCAGAGTTTAGCTTTCGTTTCTGGTTCCCAGAGAACTGCTTCAGCGGGAAAGTTAGACTCTATATAGGTGTTTTACCCGCGAAGTAACTTTGCGGAGTCAATTCGTCAGCCTCCGGAGCGAGTTGTGTCTGGACAGCGCGCTCCGTTTCAAGCCTCGTTCCTGCTCAAGCCTTGTCCTGGTTTCCAGCCTTCGCTCCTGTTTCCCAGCCTTTGTTTACCTACGGACCTTGCCTTGTTTCCCAGGACTAAACCTTGCCTTGTTTCACGGATTTTACCAAGTTATTCCACGGACCTTGTTCTTGTTCCTCGTTACCTTGTTCCACGATTCAAGCCTTGTTTCAAGTATCAAGTTATTTCCTAGCCTTGCTCAAGTTCATGGACTAAAGGACCTTGTCATCTCCCCTCACTTTGCTTGGCAAAGTGAGTGTTTCGGTTATTTGGATTACAACTTTGGACCTTAATATTTCATATTGGACATTGTTTCTTTGGACTAATTCTGACCTTTCCTGAAAGGTCTAATTCTGGACTATTTTCTACACTTGTTTTTATTAACTTTATATATTCCTTCAATAAAGATATTAGATAGATTCTGGCCTCTGTGTATGGTTATTGGTGCCTTGCAGCCTGGGTCCTGACACTAGGTCTTTTCTGAACCTCTCATAGAAATCCTGGGCCTTCAAGAATGATGTTAACCAATACCTTTGTCCTTTATAAGATATCAGTCCTTCTGGGTTTTCGTATCTGAATATGTGGTTTTTCTTCCAAAGTTAATCTATCAATCTCTATTTTTGATGAATTTTGGAAAGTTAGCATGTGTCAGAAAACAACACACATCCCAATTCATCTTGTCAGGCTAGCATAATTGCACAATGAGTCCCCAGTTACCAGCACCTTGATCCCATCCATGGCATGCTATGTCCTTTGTTGCTGGTGTTCTGCTTGAGCATCTTTACTGCTGCTATCATTGTGAAGATGCAGGAAGTGATTGCTCAATTGGAGATACTCTGAATCTCCTCTGTTTGGTAAGCTCTGGACAGTGACTTTCTTCACTGCTACAGGCCTCTTCACTTTTTTGGCAGTTTCTTGTATGTTCAAATCCCCCTGTAATTTGTCCAAGAAGAGTTCCTGTCCTCTGATGTTTTCAAGAGACATAACACTGTATGCACTGACCTTCTCTTCCAAGAGCGTTATCAATTTGCGCTTTCTGCAGACATAGTTGGTGATTTTTTTTCTGGCAAGAAGACAGACTTTGCACATACATTGCAGCAGACAATTATGAATCCTTCTACCTTCTCTGCAGTTAAGTCTCTCCCCTTGCCCCCTTCTCTGCAGAGTTGCACTGCTTCTCATGCTTTTCTGTATTCCTTGAAATTTTCTTCTAACTTATTTCTGTTAAGTGGAGATGGTTGATAAAAAGCTTTTGGCCTTGACTGTCAATTCTATAAAATAGTCATCAACCTCCTGTCATCACTACCTGGCTTGTTGGCCCTGAATTCTTCCTCTTTCTCCCTCTGTGCTGCTCACCATTTTGACATCACCATGACAAGAACTTCTTCCCCCATTCCAAACTTGTGTTTCAATTCAGGGTTGAGGATCTCTGGACCAGTCTCTCAACTTAAAGGTACATGAGAAGAATAGCCATCTGCACTTGACTCTGAAAAAAGGCTGTGGTTGAGCAAGGGCTAATTTCCTTGAATTATGGTTGCCTTGTCCAAACAAGAGTTCTTGATTTCTTGCTTTCTCATAATTCTTAAGGAAAAAGGCAGTGAAATCTGAAGCTTCTGATGCTTTTAGCTGACTGAAAGGTTTCTATGATGTGTGACAGATAACGTCTGGTAGTTGGGAACATCAATGGGTCAAAGTTGCTTTGGCAAGTTTTTAAGACAGACAACAGCTTTTGGCATTGAAGAAGTGCTATGTTTAGAAGCAGACAGCCATGGGGCTTTGGTAACGTCAGACATTGAACTGGAGCTAGGGATAGGATTTTTTTTAAAGGATCCCAATAAAAATTACATTCTGACAAGTCTATTTCCAAATATGACTATATGTTATAAATATTGTTTTCATTTGTCTGTATTTTCTTATGCAAAAGTGATAAACATTACAGTACTTCATACTTGATTACTTGGCTGCCTCACCCTCTTTCTCATCTTCCTCCAGGGTGATGGTGTGTGTAAAGATTCCCATGCTATTTTAGACTCAGGGTTTCAAGAATTGTTACCTTATGTCCTAAAGAACTATTCTGAAACATACAATTAGTGGTAAAGTGACGTTCTCTTGAGCCAATTGTGGAGATTCAAAAAGAGCATTGAAGAATACAAGTTCCTAAATTCTCATCCATCTCAAATAAAAATGTGAAACAAAGCAGAATTTCTGTCTCCTTCCTTTGTTTCCATCAGCAGTTTTTAATGTCTGTATACCCAAAAGACATCTCATCCCCACTCCCCTTCTCACCTATGCTGATATCGAAAGCTGAAACAGCATACACACAGTAAGATGGGGAAGGAGGATTTCTCTTTTCTTCTTCCCATGAGCAATGGAAATAATGTGTGTTAGTTTTCATTCCCAACTTGAAAAATTGGGTTCCCAACAGGCAGGAAATCCAGGCAAGAAGAATATTAGACCAGTGAGAATCTTGCACAATTTCATTCTTGTATTTGAATCTCAAAAAAAAGTTGCAAAAGATTATTTTGAGTATAAAAGCACTTAGGTATTTTTTGTGCACACACTAAAAATGTTTCCTGCACACACAGAGAGAGGAAGCTAGTTTTCACACACACACACACACACACACGTCTTTTCTACACCACATAATTCATCCACAACAATTTAGAGCATTCAAATACAGAAGAAATACTGTGGCAGAATATTTGTTTTCTCTTGCAGTCAAGAGAAACGTACTGTAATTATTTGTTATTGCATGCAAAGATGAAATGTTCAGATATTTAGACTTTTCTTGGAAAATATTAATACACTGGCCTGTATATAGTTAGTTGCCCCAACAAGGAATCAGTGGGATTTACATAGGTGTTGACTGCCCATTCAACAGTTGATTAAATGAGTCTACTCTACTTGTGGACTAAGGCCCCTTCTATACTGCCATATAATCCAGATTTTCAAAGCAGATAATCCACATCATCTCTGTTCTCCACCCTGTTCTTCTCTTGGAGATATTATGAGTACATGGCTGTCCCACTTTTCTCCTAAGCTGTGTCCATAAATAGAACCTTTGGTACTGAGTTGACTGTGCTCTGGTGGTAAATATTTTTCTCCTGCTTTTTGGGTGAGCTGCAATTACTCCTGTTGATCTGTTCCCAGTTATTCATGTTTCCTTTGTTCCTCCTGCTCTCCCTTTTTCTTTCTGAGTTTTAGTGAATATAAAAGTATAACAAGACCAGGAGAGTGTATTGGGATTCTGTCCCTGGTCCCCCTGCATAGACCAAAAGGAAGGGCATAGAATCTATTACATGAATACAAAGTTCTTAATACACAGCATAAATAACACTGTGTAGAAAAGACTCTGTAAACAAGTATATGATTCATGTACTTTATTAATAAACAGATATAAATAAAAGCTGTCCCAAGATATTAAATCATTCCTGAATTGCTGGATTCATTTGTAACTGGATTGTCTTCCTCAGCCGCTTCTATATTCAAATAAATAATTTGCTTGGTAACAAAGTGGAAAGTTTCATGGATCCTCCAGGCAGGATTTGAATCATGGTCATATGGTGAAAATATGTTCAACACCAGGAACTGGAAATAGAATGGGAGGATATAACTCCATAATCCTTTATTCAAGATACTTCCATGGTTGTGGCAAGAAGATAATGTCAATTTCTACAATTTTAGATCAAATCCTAGGATAGGGCCAGTGGGATCTTGAAAAAATAGCAATTGTGTTTTCTCAGGTCTAGCCAAAGTTTCCAACATCTTCAGTATCAACTTGAATAGGAAATAGACATAAAGCTCATAGTGGCCTCTAACCAGCAAAACAGTTGCTAAAATCTGAAGAGTACTTAAATGGAGAAAAGGGTAAAGGTAAAGGTTTTTCCCTGACATTAAGTCTAGTCTGGGAGTTGGTGCTCATCTCAATTTCTAAGCCAAAGAGCCACGTGGTGCCTATTGATCTGCTCACGTTTTCATGTTTTCAAACTGCTAGATGGCAGAAGCTGGGGCTAACACCGGGAGCTCACCCCTCTCCCTGGATTCGAACTGCCAGACTTTCGCTCAACAAGTTCAGCAGCTCAGAGGTTTAATCCGCTGCAACATCAGGGGCTCCAACTGGAGAAAAAGGAGCAATTAATTACATCTAAGAAGGGACAAGTGGAGCTAGCTAACTCATGGCTCTGGAAATCTGCATTTTTATAGCTTTGGTGTCAATGCTTCTTGGAGAATAGTCTATAGGGAACATAGTGACTTATTTATTTGTCTACTCACATTGGAATTTATCCCAAGGGGCTTTCCTTATCAGTAACAGAAATAAGTTATTACAGGTTGAGTAACCTTTATCCAGATTTCCAAAATCCAAAATATTCCAAAATCCTAAAATTGTCCAGAGATAGTGACATCTTTGCTTTCTGATGGTTTAATGTGTACAAACTTTGTTTCATGCACAACATTATTAAAAATGTTGCACAAAATGAACTTTAGGCTGTGTGTATAAGGTGTAAGTGAAACATAAAGGAATTTTGTGTGTAGACTTGGGGCTCATCTCCAGATATTTCATTATGTCAGTACATGCAATACGGGTATTCCAAAATCTGAAAAAATCCATTACCCCAAACATTTCTGTTCCCAAGATAAAAGACTCTCAGCCTGTAATAATATTATAGACAAAAACCCACCTCTGCCACAAGAAGGTGTTAGGAGGATACAGTAGCCAATAACTACTGTATTTCTCTTTAGCTTAGCAGAAAGTATTTTTCCTTACTACAATCTCCTCCTGAGATATTTGGAACTTCCTGGGGTAATTGAATCAGACAAAACACTTGGTTATTAGCACCATGGGAAGGTTGCAGTTCCTTCCCATCTCTCATCTGTTGGTACCCTGGAAGGCTCAGCATTCAAAGAGAATGCTTTCCAGAGCAGAGGAGTGTGGGTTTAATGGGGGCGAGGGTGGAAAAGCATTCTTGTTTGAAAACTCTGTTGCCTTCAAGTACTTCTAGGCTGCCCAGTGGAAGAGCATGTGGGTTTTAAGGAAAATTTTTGGCTGTTCAGATAAATGATTGGTTGCCTTTCCTCTATTATGTGTGTGGGTTATGAGACAAAAATAAACTCAAACCAAACCAAGTATTTTGGGGGCTGCCCTGTGACACACCCACAGAACAAAGCTGAAAAATAACAGATGAAGACATCAGCAAATAGCTCTGACTCAGCTTCATTCACCCACCTGAGATGGAAGAAGATTGGAGAATGGCTGGATGGAGAATTAAATACCCATTATGAAATTCATAGTATTGATCCCCACCCCCATATGCACACACTTTGATGTTGCTCTGTGCCTTCAAGACATTTCCAGTATATGGAGATTATATTGTGGGGTTTTCTGAGGCTAGGAGTGTGTGACTTGTCCAAGGTCACCCAATGGGTTTTCATTACCAAATGGGGATTCAAACCATGTTCCTCAGTTATAGTTATATGCTCAAACATACTGGCTTCTTGCTTGATCTTTCTCTCTCATTTTCCAAAGACCTGTGACTGTCTAAGTTCTGTGTACAGAACGCTAAAAGATCTTCATGAAAATCAGGCCTTGATATTCTGATATTCAAAGAGAAATGGGACATTGAAGCTAGAAATATGGTCATATCAGAAGTGACCCTGAGCAGTATATTCACTTAAGTGCCTATGCTAGGTACCCTACTTAAGGTAGAACCCACAACATTTACTCCATTACATTACAGTCATTTTTTAAAAATTTTAAAATGCCTTCATTCCATTTCTCCAGCCACCCTGAAAGGAGTTGCCCAGGGTATCTTAAAGAGCCTTGAAAAACAAAACATATTTAAACTGAAACTAATAATTAAAATCATGAAAAGACACATACACACCAAAACCAGCATCAAGCTGCATAAATCAAAACTAGCAGGCAACAAATCAGGTTAAGCAATAGCAGAATTAAATCAGGTTTTAGGATCTGGTCAGAAGAGGGTTCACACAGCACGGGCAGGAATTGTGTAGCCTTCCAGGTATCACTGAAATACAACTCCCAACATTCTTCTCCATTGGTTGAGCCAGCCGTGGCTCATGGGAATTTGCAGTTCCACAACATCTGAAGGGCTGCCCAATTCCCACTGTTAGTCCAGTATGTATCCCTTTACAAGTTCATCCTGTCACTGGAGTGGGAAGGTATTGCTCTGTTTCCAAATTGGGGATAATGGAATGATTCCATCATCTTTGTCCTACTTCTATGCCTACTGAGAAATGTGGTTGCATTAGGCTGGGTTATCCTGCTGTCATCTCTGATGAATGATAGCATTTCTCTCTCTACACAGAAAAATGGAAATAGACATTGAGAGAAAGGAAATATTCGATGATGCTCCAGGCCGGGATGAATGAGCAGACCCCATCCCCATGACACTATTCAGCCTGCCAATTTGATCCTAGGAGAGGGTGTAATCTGGCCCCAGAGACAAGAATGTTTCTTCACCCCTCCCATAGATGAAGATGACCTGATCTCTTGGGTCTGCGGGTTTTGCATATGGGATGCTACCCTAAGAAGGTCCTCTTGCAGATTGCCAGCTACTCTGTCTCTAAAGGCAATGATGGCACATCAATAGATGGGTAGGATGGGTTAGTATCTAGTTTCTGGTGTGTATCGAATTATACTCCACTTGTATTGCCTTGGACTTTATGCCAACACAATAATCGGCATACATGATCAGACAGAAGCTGAATATATACATCACCATTGGTACAAAGTAGGAAAATAGAGATTTATATGAAAGAAGAAGAAGCTAATATCCATGTGGCCTTTGGAAACCAGTAAATCCCAGTTTATAAACTGGCTTTCTTCACTTCACCCTTTCTTTCCCTTGCCACTTGTAACACTATTATCTCTATATTTTGACATTCTGAACAGTTGGTGATTTGATAGAAGAGTGTGAAAAAAATGAGATGCAAGCTCAGGGTATTTTGTTGTTTGGCAGGAGAATGAATGTGAAATGCTGAAAACCACAGTGTTAACAATTGTGTAGTGTGCAAAGGGTTCCAAAACACTTAATGAACTACTGAAAATCTACCAGACATCTAAACATAGAGCAACATATGTCTTGTGACTAAATTAAGAAATGTTATTTTAAGCAAATTAAATCAATACCTTTTGAAACCATCTCAAATATAAATAACATATTGATTATACCTTATTAATAATACAGTTGATCTGGAATAAAGTTTTTATTTCCTTTTTCATTCACCTTCAGCCAATGGATTGGAATTCACAGCTGGATTGCATCCCATTTTAGTTGGTTAGCCATAGATGTAATACATTCATTTTGTTTTCCTGTTATTGATTTTTGAAAAAATATATTTGAAATAAGTAAAAGGTAGCAATTGATAAAAAGCAGAATAAACAGAGGTGAAGATGGACTAGACTTCCTTACTATTTTTTCACTGTATCAAAAAGAGGATTTAGGTCTCAATGTGATAAACTACACTTGCCAAAAATGCCTTCCTTGAATCTGGCTTTCTAAATTTGAGGGCCTCAAAGAAGGAGACATTGACCTATACAGAGAAAAATTCAAAGCAGATCTTATGCCTGAAAATACTAAATGTGTGTATGTGTTTTAAAACAGAGAAAAATTCAAAGCAGATATCTAGTCTTATGTCTGAAAATAGTAAATGTGTGTGTGTGTGTGTGTGTTTTTAAAACAGTTCTGGTACAACATCGTCCACCTTCCAGTTTTGCATAAACAGCTTGATTTGATTAAGTTATAACAGATAGGTCTGCAGTTTCCTATTGAGTTAAGAATTTCCAAGTGAATGCCATATGGCCCTGGCGATTTGTTACTATTTAGCTTGCAGATTAGTCCTAAAACTACTTTGTCATCTCTCTTTGACACGGTTCTGATTTATTGCCTGAAAAAAGTTCAGGTGGGGATATATCGCACCAACATCTTCTGCAGGAAAGGCAGACATAACGAATTCACTGATGTGCCCTAGCAATTTTCCTGTCTTCCCTGAGTGCTCCTGTTACATCTTTGTCATCTCAGAGCCCACTGCTTGCCTGCCTGGCTTCCTGCTCTTGATGTATTTAAATAATTTTCATATGATGAGTTTTTTTACATCTAGCAATTTGTTCTTCAACAGCCTCTCTGATTGTCGACTTGCATATAATTTATCTGAGTTTGTGTTCTCTTCTCTTTCTTTCATTTGGGCTAAACTTTGCCTTTTTAAAAGGAGTTTGTTTTGATTCCCACTCTCTGCTATTTTATCATCTTAATCATCCTTTGTACTCTGGTTGTGATAGGACATTTTATTTTATCTCTATTTATAGCGCTTTCAAAATACTTTCCATGCTACTTTAATAACATTCTTCACTCTCATATAATAGAGATTTTACCATTTTTTTCTTATTTTGTGGGTTTGTTTTGCCTTGCCTCTTACTTTATCTTCTTTTACAGAAATGAAGAGCCTATGTTTTATCAAATGTTAAACCTCAACTCCTAACACCTTCAGCCAGCTGACAAGGGATTTTGGATGGTGTAGTTCATGATGATTTCATTTTTAAAATAATTTAAAATCATTTTTAAACTTTGGCGATCACTATAAACAATATCAACAAAAAATCGATAAAGAAGAAAAAGAGAAAAAAGAGGACAAAAGAAAAATCAGTAAACCTAAGTTTAATTCTACTTACAGTGTATGTAGTTCTTTCGATGACAGTGGTGTTTTCTATGGGAGTGGAGTTGGTAAATGCATGCCAGATTTTAGCCAAAACTTTAAAGGATCTATCCAAGATAAAGATGTAATTTATTCAGGTTCAACATCTTTGGTAGCTCCTTTAAAAGTCAAGCTAAAATCTGTTCAAGTCAAGACTGACCTCCACTGTCATGGAAGCCACCAGCTGACATTCATGCATATCTCTCCACCTCCCATTCAGATTAACATACAAAAATATTTCCTTGTGTAAATGAAAATGTAAAAGGGAACTTTGATATATGTGTGCCTTTTTGTTGTCCCTTTGTGCTCTCTTTTGTGCAGAAACATTTATCAGAAGAAAAAGACATATGATTGAAACTCAGAATTGTAACAAGCAACTGCTCAGTCTCTTACCCTATAAAGCCCAGAACTCCAAAATGGGAGTGTATTGTTAAAGAATTGCTCCAGTGGTCAGTTTGGGAAGAAGATTGATTTAGAACATTCCTAAAATTATAACAATCTACTTTTTCCCTTGCCTGGAATATAGCAGTTTGGAGCTCGTACTTGCTGCATGAGACTCTATAGGCAGACTGGAAATCTGTGGTCCTCTCTGGCTCCTTCTACACTGCCATATAATTCAAGTTATCAAAACAGATAATCGAAAAGCACTTATGGACTTCCGGTAATGGCAAAGATGGCGGACGCAGCCGAACGCTGAGGCTCTCTCTGCAAAATCTTGTGTTCGGTCCTCACCAGGCACTCAGGTTGAGTCACTTGTGACTCCCCCTCATTCATGGTTGGAGACCAGTGAGGCGCGAAACCGTGGGACCTCTGAAGCCCAGAAGCTCCTCACAAGAGGGCTTCAGGCGAGGAGGGGCTAAGGAAGGCGGAGTGTGGTGGAGGCACCCAGGTACGGCTGGGATAGAACGCCTGCCATTATTTTAAACTTAAGAAGAAAAGGGTAGAACTAGTACCGAAGAAAAAAGAACTTTGCGTGAGAAAAGAAACGGGCAGCGGCAAAAGCGGAGGCTTTTCACGCTGGGAAAGGAATTTGAGAATTGGACTATAGTTTGCATTGTCCGCAAGGATAGTATACAAAGACTCAAAGGGAAGGTGAGGACTATTTATTTTGAATTCATTTCATGATATTTTCCGTTGCAATGCTTTAAATGTGTGGGAACAACAGCGAGATACGTGGAAACTAGTATAAATAATGGAATAACAACAACAACAAATAAACTAACCGAGTGGCAGAAGGCTGACAGAAGGGAAGATCCGGTAAGGAGAGGAGAGGAAACGACGGATTGGGGCCGGTAAGGGAGGCACAGGACGCCGGAACAGGACGTCGGACACCAGGACGTCAGGACGCCGGAAACGTCAGACCTAAGACGCAAGACGCTGCAACGTAAAGATCGGCACGACGCACGACGCAACGTGAGGGCGCGAGGACGTGAGGACGCCGCGGGAAGGCAAGAGTGAAGGGAGCGTAAGGAGGAAGGAGGAATACGGGCGACGAGGAGCTCCGAAAGCCAAGGACAAGTAAAAGGAAGCCTTCAAGACCAACAGAGTGACTGAGACGTAGAGGCGTAGAGGACAGCGAAGGTCAAGAACCATCATACCTGTTATATAAGCAATATTTGAACGAGGTGAACTGTAAATTGGGGCGGCAAATGGGGCATTGTAATACTGGCAAAGGTAAATAAGGGGGTTGGAGAGATTAAGGAGGTGTGCAGAGGGAGGTGCAGTGTAGAACCAGCATTGCAAAAATAATATAGCTCTCCTCTTCTCTTTCAGGGGAGAGTTGGGTTTCCCTTTTTTCTTTTTTTTTTCTTTTGTTTTCCTTGCTTTTCTTTCTTTTTCTCCCTTGGGGGAAGGAACGGGGAGGAGTGGGGGAGTAGGGAGTAGAGAGGGGAGTAACCCAAAAGGGTCTTCAGAAGCCATGAATATACCGAAAACAAAGATGGACAAGGATAAGGAAAGGAGAGGAAGTATAAGTGCAAGAAAGGAACCACTGACAGATGATTATAGCATCAAAGATGTGATGATGGAGATTTTAAAATTACAAACAGAGGTATCTAAAATCCAGGAAAAACAAGATAGACAATATCTCAAGATGAGAGAAGAGATGACAGAGATGAAAAGGGATATAAAGGAAGAAATACAAACCCTAGTGAAGGAAGAAATAAATAGAATAAGAGAAGATTTAGAGCTAACGAAAGAAGGCTGCAAAGAAAGGGAAAAAGAAGTGGAAATACTTAAAAAACAACAAGGAGTCCTGAGAAAAGAGATGGGGGCAGTTGAGAAAACAATAAATATAGTGAAGACACAGCAGGAAATTTTAGAATCAAAAGAAAAAGAATTCCAATTGAGATTTCGGAATCTAAGGGAGGAAAAAAATGAAAATATAAGGGATAAGATTGTGGAAATTGTATCAAATATTACACAAAAAACAAGAGAAGGTTTTGAAGGGAAACGCCAGTAGCCCAACAATTGATAGAGGAAACAAAATAGCAATTCTTAAAGAACACCCCGTATCAGTATTGGAAAAAAGGCGAAAGTATTTTTTCTTAACAGAGGAATTAAGAAAAAGGAATATAAGATTTAAGTGGGAGAAAAAGGAAGGCCTGATGCTGACATGGGAAGGGAATAGGCATTGGATAATAAGTGAATATAAAGCAAGAGCATTCTATGACAAATATTTGAGGAAAGGTATAGGAGGAGAAGATCAGGAGGGGAGGAGGGAGGGGGGGAGAGGGGGGGAGAGGGGGGGGAAAGGGACGAAGAGACAGGTAGACAGAAGAAAAGAATAAGAGAAAAATCACCAGAAGATTTTATAAATTTAATGGATTTCGAGAGAGGGATAGTGGATAAGGAGAGTGCAGTAGAAGAAGATGATGGCGCAAGGAATTAAAATATACTCTAACAATATTAATGGTTTTAATTCTCCTAATAAAAGAAGTAAAATATGGCACCAATTGAAAAAAGGGAAATATGATGTGATTTGTATGCAAGAAACACATATTTCAAATAGACATGTAGCACACCTAACACAAAAGAATCTGGGAACAACGTACTATGCATCGTGTGCGGAAAAAAAAAGGGGGGTAGTAACATATGTGAATGACAAGATTCCTTCCAGAAAAATATTCAATGACCAAGAAGGGAGAATGTTAGGGGTCATGATAGAAAGGGAGGGGAAAAAATTTTTAATTTGCAATATATACGTTCCCAACGGGAGTAAAACAAAGTTCGTAGAAATGTTATTTGAAAAAATATTGGAGCAGGAATATGACGATCTTCTACTAATGGGAGATTTTAACGGGGTATTGAATTCAAAATGGGACAAATCTAAACAGGGGAAAAATAGGGAAGGGAAAGCTATAGGAGAATTGCCCAAAAAATTTAAACAAATGAAAGAAGATCTCAGACTACAAGATATATGGAGGTTTAAACATGCGGACGAAAGAGATTATACATTTCTCTCTCACAGACATTCAACCTGGACTCGGATAGATATGATATGGGGTACAAAGTCAATAACGAGTCAAGTAAGCAGAATTAAAATACTGCCCAGACTAAATTCAGATCACTCCCCTCTAGAAATGATAATAGAGGAAAAAGGGGAGAGAAACAAAGAATTTAATTGGAGACTAAATGATTTATTATTAAAAAAGGCATCGGACCAAAATAGATACAGAGAATTACTACACGAATACTTCGAAATCAACAAGGAGGAGGATACACCAATCGAAGTGATATGGGACGCCAGCAAGGCGTACATAAGAGGGCTGATGATACAGCATAATGTCAGAATAAACAAAGAAAGATCTTTAAGATACAGGAATCTACTAGAGGACATGGAGAAATTAGAAACTAAACTAAAAGGGAAACCCCAAGATAAAGAAATAAAATTAAAAATTGAAGTGGCCAGGAAAGAAATAGAGGCATTGCAAGTGGAGGAAATAGGAAAAAAATTAAAATATACTAGGCAATACCATTTCGAAAACGCGAACAAAGTAGGAAGATGGTTGGCAAGGAGGATAAATAAAAAGAAGCAGGCAAATATAATTAATAAGATATATGAAGGGGAGAAAACTTATTACAACAATGAGGATATTGAGAAGCAATTTCTAAAGTATTATGAAAGATTATATTCAGAAGATAAGACTCCAAAAGAAAAGGTGACAGAATATCTAGGAAAGCAAGAAATTCCAAGGATCACTGAAAGCCAGAGAGAGATCCTAAATAGGAGGGTAACTCAAGAGGAAATAAATAGAGCCATCAAAAAACTTCCATCTAATAAAGCACCAGGACCCGATGGATTCACAATGCTATACTATAAAACATTCAAGGAAATTTTATTCACCCCACTCCAAAAGGTCATGAATAAAATATTAGAAGAAGGAACAATCCCAGCAACCTGGAAAAATGCGAATATAACACTATTACCAAAGGAAAGGGCAGATACTACCAAGGTAAAGAATTTCAGACCAATATCGCTTCTGAATGCTGATTACAAAATATTTACAAGCATCTTAGCAGCAAGACTTAAAGAGATACTAAAGGAAAGGATTAAGAACGACCAAACAGGCTTCCTACCAGGGAGGCATATGAAGGAAAACATCAGAAACATTTTGAATGCCATAGAATATTACGATAAAAACTCTCAAAAGGAAATAGCTTTTCTATTTCTAGACGCCGAAAAGGCATTCGACAACGTCAACTGGTATTGCATGTTAGAAATTCTTAGAGAAATGGATGCAGGTTTTTTCTTTACAAAGGCAGTAAAGGCGATTTATTCTCAACAAACGGCAAGAATAATAATAAATGGGAAACGGTCAAGTAGTATTAAGATAAACAAAGGAACAAGGCAGGGGTGTCCACTCTCCCCGCTATTGTTTGTGATGACTCTGGAAGTCCTATTGGAAGCAATCAGGAAAAATAAAGATCTTCAAGGCCTAAGATTAAGAAATCATAACTATAAAATCCGCGCCTTTGCCGATGATATAGTCTGCCTGATAGAGAACCCTCTAGAACAGTTTGAAGGTTGGTGGGAGGAAATTGAGAATTTCGGGGAAGTAGCAGGATTGAAGATCAATCGAGAAAAAACAAAAATTCTAACAAAAAATATGTCACAGAAAAACAAGGGAAAACTTGAAGTGAAAACGGGGATAGAGATTGTGAAAAAGATAAAATACTTAGGGATAGAGCTGACGGCAAGTAATGCTCAGCTACAAAAAAATAATTATGAAAAGAAATGGAGGGAGATAAGGGAAAAAATGAAAAAATGGGGGTTTTTAAAACTCTCATTATTAGGCAAAATAGCTGTAGTTAAGATGAAAATCTTGCCGGAGGTTTTATTTCTATTTCAGAATATACCGGTCCTGAAAAATAAAAAAATGATCCAAAATTGGCACAAAGAAATAAGTAGATTTTTGTGGGAAGGTAAAAAGGCCAGAATTGCGTTAAAACATCTGAAAGACGATGTGAAAAGAGGAGGGCTGGGGTTACCAGATCTACAATTATATTACGATGCAGCAGCATTGAACTGGATTAGAGATTGGGCCAATTTAAAAGATAAGAGAACGTTAGATCTGGAAGGTTATGATTTAAACAAGGGATGGCATAGCTATTTATGGAAAGAAAAAGATAAAAAGGAAAAAAACTTTAGAAACCACTACTTAAGATCAGCCCTGATAGGAACATGGTATAGGTATAAAAGAAGATTCTATACAAAGACCCCGATTTGGTACTCTCCTTTAGAAGCAGAGCACAGAAGGGAAACACCAAGAGAGAATTGGCTAACGTATGGGCAGATGTTAAAGGTAGAGAATCAAGAAACTAGACTGAAAAGATATGAAGAAATAAGACAGCTCGAACCAAAAATGACATGGTTGAATTACTGGCAAATAAATGAAAGCTTTAAAGAGGATTGCAAGATAGGATTTGAAAAGAATGAAACCTGTTGGGATAAAATGTTAAAATCAGAAAAGAAAATAATTAAAATATTGTACAATCAGTTGTTAATATGGGAAACGGAAGATGTGCAGGTTAAAGAGGTAATGACGAAGTGGGCAAGAGAGATAGGGCGTTCGATAAGTATGTCAGAATGGGAAAAAATATGGAAAACAAAAATTAAATATACATATGCGGCAGAAATAAAAGAAAACTGGTACAAGGTATTCTATAGGTGGTACCTAACCCCAGAAAAGCTTGTAAAAATGAGTAAAGGGAAAGGGGATAACAAATGTTGGAAATGCGGAAAGCATATAGGTGATTTTATACATATGTGGTGGAGGTGTAAAAAGGTAAAAAAATACTGGCAAACTATACATAAAGAAATGGAGAAAATAATCAAAATGAAATTCGGTTTTAAGCCGGAGTATTTCTTGTTAGGAATAACGGACTTTCAGATGGACTATAATACAGAAAAGCTATTTACATATATGGTAACCGCAGCTAGGATAAGCCTGGCAAAAATGTGGAAGACACAAGAAATCCCACCTATAGAAAGCTGGTTTATGAAGCTTTTGGACATCAGAAACATGGACTTACTAACTCAATTCTTAAAACAGGACAGTGCAACCAGACGAGAGACAAAATGGACTCTATTGAGAGAATACATGGAAAAAGAAAAAATGTATTGAAGATGATTTATTGTATGAAATTACCTTGGGATTATTCCCATGGATGCCGTTAAGATAGAGTTAAAATGGTTGTCATGTTAAAGTTCTGGAAGGTCAAGAGGGGTTGTGGGGTTTTTTTTTTTTCCTTTTTGTTTTGCTTTTTCTCTTCCTTCCCTCTTGTTTTATGTATCACAAAATACTTATAAATAAATTTTTTTTTTAAAAAAAACAGATAATCCACATTGTCTGCTTCGAACTGGATTATATGAGTCTACACTGCCATATAATCCAGTTCAATGTGAATCATCTGGATTTTATATGACAGTCTAGAAGGGGCCTTAATCTATTTTTGCCGATGGACGTCTGAGTTAGATATGGCATCTCATTAGCCATCTTCTGTGTGCATTCTGCTGCAAGAGAAATACTTCTTGCAGTTATTGCTGAATAAATTATATTTGAATTGAAGAGTAAGGGGAGTTAAATCTTTCATAAGAGAAAATAATAATAGGAACAACATGTTTTACGAAGGGTGAGAATGTGGTTGTTTACTTCTGAATCAGGATTGTAATAAGGGCAGGCTGTTTTAGCTGGAGCTATTGTACTGACACAAATATAAGTGAATCTACATTTAGGACCTTACAAAAGAATCCATCTGATAATAAAGATGTAAACGTCTGAAGAAAATCAGAAATGTGTGGAAGGAGATGTAGACTGCCTGGATGATCAAGCAATTTGGAATGAAATATTTAGACGTAAAATTAGTAAGAGAGGATTTAAATCAGAGGATGATGATTTGGAGAGGAATCCTGAGAACAACTGAGATTTATACAGCTATAGAGTCTAATCAGGATGACAAAGACTGCAGTCCTCCTCTCTCCAAGGGCCCTTCCATGCAATCATATAATTGAGAATATCAAGGCAGAAAATCCCACAATATCTGCTTTGAACTGGGTTATCTGAGTCCACACTGCCATATATTCCAGTTCAAAGCAGATAATGTGGGATTTTATTCAGCTATGTGGAAGGGGCCCAAGAAACAAAAAGGTGTTCAAACTGGAAAGAAAGATATGGAGAAAGACAGAGATCACTGTCTTCTCTGAGAAAAATGAAGAATAGTTTGTCCAGAAGGAACCTGCTAAGAGCGGGGAATTTTATAGCAGAGATTTCAGAGGATTTTATTGACAATAAAGGTTGATTTGCCCAGAGCACTGATGGGGAAGTAAACAAAGTGTTTAAAATTAAAATGAACTATGTGTCTGAGATTATGTACTCATTGCAGGTTTATTTACTTTGAATGAGTTATGCTCAATTTTTTTAAGTACCTGAGATTTGGTGGAAAACCCAATCTCAAATATAAATGTTTGTAGGCAATAAAAGGTTTGGTTTTATTTGGCTTAGAGATAATAGGCATATCATTTGGTTTCTTATGGTGGTTCATATAAGGACATTTCAGAGTTACATGAAGTTTAAATAGAAGGTTTAATAAATGCTATAACCTGCAAATTATATATAAATTAAATATAAGTTAAGACATATATATGGTTGAAGATTACTGATTTTATATATACATTTAGTGGCTTTTTAGGCTGAAGAAGCAACATGTAAACAAGATGTTATAAGATGCTATTTTGGGGGAAAGATGTTAGGCTGCCATATTATAAAGCAATAAGAACTTATTATTCAATATATTTTACTTTTTTGTTAGATTAAGAACTCTTGATTATCATGTCTTTTGTAGCAAAAAAGAAAGCAAAATGGTAACTATAACTTCTCATCATTCACAGGCTTGGTTAAGCTAAAGATGTTTTTGAAGTCTAGTAACGCTGGAGAAGATATTATATATGATAAGGTCATATCCATTGTTAGTAAAGTCAGAAGTCAAATGTAAATCCCTGTTCATTGCTGCTTTTCTCTATCTCTTGTTTTCCCTTTTTATTTTGTTTGCATATTGTTTTTCTTTTTCACTGTACTTACTGTATTATAAATGTCTAATAAAATATTATTTAAAAAATAATTGGGTTTTGCAAATAACTTCCATCAGCCCTAACCAGCATACCCAATAGTAAGAAGACAAAACATCCAAATGGTCCATGAGCCTATGCACAAGCCAATGTTTCCAAAGTAACTGCTTTGTCGAAACGATGATCAGGTATTTAGACAATGTGGCCAGTTCAGCAAAGTTGATGGAGGAGGATCATTGCTTCCATGTGGTGGTACTTATGAATGACAAAAATGTTGGAAATTTATGTTGTTATTATCTTACAAATTATGTATTTAAAAAAATATATAAATGAAAATTTTTCATGAGATTTTCATGGAAGTTTTTCTGGAGGTGTCTAAATACCCAAGGGCTTTTACCCTGGCAAGATGCCATGCCCTCCCATCAGCTGTATTGGAGGGTTATCGGAAGACCCCCTACAAGGCGAGATTATGCCCCTTTGAGTCCGGACACATAGAAACAACTGAGCATGTGCTCCTTCAATGCACGTTCTACAGAGACCTGAGAACTAATCTCATTCTACCATGGCTTCTAAAATATCCAGGGTGCATTGAAAAATATTACTCCACCTTGCTTCTTTCAGACTCTAGTAACTTACAGGGTTGCTAAGTTTTGTGCTGCAGCAATTAAAATTAGACAAATGATTATTGATCCTGCAATGTAACACACAGTCAGAAATGTAGCCAGAGAAGCCTGTTACAGCTGAAATGCTATTAGACTTGTAATGTGCCCCTCCTGTCCCCTTTAGTCCCAGTGCTTTGACCCCTCCAATCAGTCTCCCCCCTTTACCTGCTACATTAACCTGTGTTTTTAAACTGTGATTTCCAACTGTTTTCTAATCTGTTTTTTCATATCTACTTCGTTAGGGAACTGCGTTTCCCCTTCCCAGGGCATTTGTGCCCTACTTTGTGCTGGTCATGGACCGTTATAAAGAAAGATTGTGTCCCTGTACATTTTGTTATTATAATTTGCATATGTCTGTAATTTTTTCAAAATTTTGTTTCATTATTATGTAAAACAGAAAGAAAAAGTCTGTACTTTTGCAATACATACAATAGACATATAATTTCCTTTAATCTATCTATCTATCTATCTATCTATCTATCTATCTATCTATATAAAATGTAATGTGCATTTTCCCCATGGAATAAACAACAAAACCACTTAACCAAATCACACCTTTGGCCACAAAGGACTTAGTCATCCAATCGATGTCTTTAGAAAAATAAAGTCCAAATTACAGAGAAGAGCCATTCTCCCCCTGGATGCCAGTCAGAAGGGTAGACTCCTTTAGGCCCCGCTCACTTTGTGTCTAGCAAACCCCTCAGCCACACCCAGGTCACAAGCAGGGTTCACTTAGGCTTCTTCCACACTGCCTATAAAATACAGATTATCTGATTTGAAATGGATTATATGGCAGTGTAGATTCAATGCTCTTCCATACAGCTATATAACCCAGAATTCCAAGGCAGATCATCCACAGTATCTGCTTTTAACTGGATTATCTTGAGTACACACAGCCATATAATCCAGTTCAGTGTGGTTTTTATACAGTTATGTGTAAGGGGCCTCATATAATCCAATTCAAAGCAAATAATCTAAGATTATAAATACAATATATAATAATTACTGTGGTATAATAAAACAGAACAATATAATCTCTAAAATCAGGACAATAAATATAGAACAACAGTCTGTAAATGGGAATTCCAGACAGGAAACGATAAGGGCCAGCTAACACCTCCCAACAAAGGATTTCCCCAGAGAGGAAACTGAGGAGGGAGAGAAGTAGTGTGTAATATCAAAGTCATTATTATTATTACTATTATTATTAATTTTATTATTACTGTGTTGCAGTGCACCATGAAAATGAACATAATCTGGCTCCAAGTATTTTTTTAAAAAACCCTCTAAAATCAGAACAGTAAATAAAGACCAACACTCTGAAGACAGGGGAACTCCAGACAGGAAACAATCAGGGCCAGCTAAAACCTCCCAACAAAGGCTTGACCCAGGGAGGAAGTAGCCAGGCTTAGAAGCTAATCATTGCATGCTAATCATTCTGGCTAATTGCAGCATTCATACTTGCCTCCAACAGACAAAAAAAGGAACAACCAGAAATATTGTATATTCACAAGCTTTAGGAAATAACATATACAGTAGAGTCTCACTTATCCAACATAAACGGGCTGGCAGAATGTTGGATAAGTGAATATGTTGGATAATAAGGAAGAATTAAGGAAAAGCCTATTAAACATCAAATTAGGCTATGATTTTACAAATTAAGCACCAAAACATCATGTTATACAACAAATTTGACAGAAAAAGTAGTTCAATACGCAATAATATGTTTTAATTACTGTATTTACGAATTTAGCACCAAAATATCACTATGTTTTGAAAACATTGACTACAAAAATGCGTTGGATAATCCAGAACGTTGGATAAGTGAGTGTTGGATAAATGAGACTCTACTGTACTAACTACCACCAATTCCTCGATACTTTATTTCCCATACCACCACACTTGGCCACAGCAACACGTGGCCGGGCACAGCTACTATAAATTTTACTCTTGTCCATATTCCTATCATTCACCTCAGTGCCCCTTGAGCTACTTCTTTTTATATCCTCTGTTCAAAATTTCATTTCCTCTTGTGAAGGTAATTCTCCATCTTTCTTTTTAAATCCCTTTTCAATAAATTTTCCACAAACTCCATCAATTGGCAATAAATGACATGCAATTTAAAAATTAAAAGAGAAGGATGGAAAAAATTATTTTGATAAAGTCTGTAATTTTATAAGAGGTTGATTAAACCCCCAGTTTGATATTAACACTGAATTACTGTGTTGCCTGCAAGTCGCTTCTTGTGTGAAAGACTCAGCCGTCTACAAAGACATTGCCCAGGGGAGGCTTCTCTCATGTCCTCGCTGAACAGACTGTGCTCTGGCACCATGAGATGTAAAGCCAATCTCAGGAAATGGGGCTACAAAGTGGAGTCCACAACATGCGAATGTGGAGAAGAGCAAACCACAGACCACTTACTATAATGCAATCTGCCACATGCACAATGGAGGACCTTCTCACAGTGACACCAGAGGCACTCCAAGTGGCCAACTTCTGGTCAAAGGAAATCAGTATAATGCCAAGTTTTTCACTTTGCGTTTTCATATATAACTGTATCCTCAATTCGCTTCTGACATGATAAATAAAATACTGTGCTGTCTAATGGTCCAGAGTCCTTTGACAAGTCAGGTACAGGAGCAATCACAGAGTCAGGAGCAGAGACAATCACAGGCTGAACAGGCCCAACCTTAGGCTGGGCTACAACATTAGGATAGATGTAGTTCACTTGCCTCCAGAGAGCACTGTGAACCCAAATGACTCTGGACCTGGACCAAATTTGGCACAAATACCTGATACGCCCAAATTTGAATATTGGTGGAGTTGGTGGGGGGGGGGGGTGGATTGATTTTGTCATTAGGGAGTTGTAGTTGCTGGGATTTATAGTTCACCTACAATCAAAGAGCATTCCAAACTCCACCAACAATGCAATTGAACCAATCTTGGCACACAGAACTCCCATGACCAACAGAAAATACTGGAAGGGTTTGGTGGGCATTGACCTTGAGTTTTGGCGTTGTAGTTGACCTACTCCCAAAGAGCACTATGGACTCGAACAAGGATGGATCTTGACCAAAGCTGGCAGAAATACTCAATATGCCCAAATGTGAACACTGGTGGAGTTTGGGGAAAAACAGACCTTGACATTTGGGAGTAGTTGCTGGGATTTATAGTTCACCTACAATCAAATTGCCCCTTGAACCCCACCAATGATGGAATTGGGCCAAACTTCCCACACAGAAGCCCCATGACCAACAGAAAATACAGGAGGGATTTGGAACGAACTGACAGTGATTTAGGATAGCTGCAGTTCACTTGCCTCTGGAGAGCAGATCCAAACGACTATGGATCTGGCCAAATTTGGCACAAATACTCGATACGCCCAAATTTGAATACTGGTAGGGTTGGGGGGATTATTTTTGCCATTTGGGAGTTGTAGTTGCTGGGATTTATAGTTCACCTACAATCAACGAGCATTCTGAACTCCAGAAATATGTGTTTTCTGGTGGTCTTTGGCAACCCTTCTGACACTCCCTCGTGACCCCCCCCCCGGGGTCCTGACCCCCAGGTTCAGAAATGCTGACCTCGGGGGTGAGAAAAAGCGGTATATAAATGACATAAATAAATAATGGATATGTGTGCTTTTTGTACGATATTTGTGACTCTTCTGTATTACTAGCAAACGCTATGCTTAGAGTGGGAAAAGACCCCCAAGGCCAGCCCCATTCTGCCTTACAGTAAGGGCAACCTAACCTGTCCCGACAGATGGGCATCTCTCTGATCTGTCTCTTCTGTAGTGAAGCTGCTGCTCTTCGTCGCGCCTCTCCTTCCATCCTTGCTTGCTTCCAAGGGCGCGCGAGGCGCTTCCCGCGGCGTGGGCCACCAGGTGGCGCTGCGGGCCCCTCTCTTTCTCCGCCTCCTGGGCTCCGGTCTCGGGCTGGCTCACTCACTCCGCTGCCAGCCGAAGCACGGAGCGGGAGGGGAGAGGAGGCCGCGCGGATCGTGCCGGGGAAAGCGCCGAGAGAGAGACAGAGAGAGAGAGGAAGACAGAGAGAGGCGCCTTCCCCCTTCCCCTCCCCCGCAGCCGAAGAGACCCTTCCCCGCGTCGCTCTCTTGGATTTGGGGGGAAAGCAACCACCCACTCACTAAGGCTGCTGCCTCCGCCGCCGCCGCTGGCTATGAGGATGCCTCTCCGGTTGGGTTAAGAGCAAGGGGAAAGGGGAGGGGAGGAAGAAGGAGAAGCAGCGGGGAGGCAGGAGCAGCCGCCGTCTTCCCCTCCCCAAAACTTTTCCCGAGGAAACAACTTCCCGAGGAAACAACGCAGGGTTCTTGGTTCTCCTTCTCCCGGCGCCTCGGTCTCCCTCCGAAGCCGCTCGTGAGGTTTCTTCCTCTCCTCGCCCTGTTGAGCCTCCGTAAGCAGAGCACAGCCCCGGGCTGCTCCGCCTGCCTCCCGATCCAGGAGCGAGAGGTGGCCACGGATCTGCTCCCAACGCCCTCGCTCCGGAGGATGAAGCGGCCGCTTCAGGGAGCAGCCGCCCTTCCCCGCCCCTCCTTGGACTTCCCCTGAAAGCGGGTCCCCAAGGGGCGGGAAGCGAACGGACCCCGCTCGCTCTTCTGCTTGCTTCGGATCCTGGGAAGGACGCCCAGAAGGGGGATCTATCTGCCTATCCATCCATCTCTCCGGCGAAGTTCTCCCTCTCCTCCCAGCCTGGAAGGGATGGGCAACTCCTGGGAGCTCGTGGGCTGCGCGGTCTTCCTGGCCTTGGTGGGCATCCTCGCCGCCTCAGCTCAAGGTACGGAAGGGGGTCCCGTCAAGAGAAGGAGTTGGGGGGGGGGGGGCTTTTCGGGTGGAAATCGTGGACGCCTTTTGAAACTCATTGAACAGGAGCCGCTTGGGGAGAGGAGGAGGGGGAAGAGGAGGAGGAGGAGGGAAGCAAGCCTCAACTTTCTTCTCCGGCTTCCCCGAGGATTCCTCCCTCCGCTTCGGCGCTTGGAAGGAGGGCAGGCAGGCTGGGGATCCAGGGTGCAATTGCGCCTTAGAGTGAATGCACCTGGATACTGGGTTGCTGTGAGTTTGCCGGGCTGTATGGCCATGTTCCAGAAGTATTCCCTCCCCAGAGGTTGTGAAGTCTGTTGAAAGCTAGGCAAGTGAGGTTTCTATATCTGTGGAAGGTCCAGGGTGGGAGAAAGAGCTCTTTGTTTGTTGGAATGTTGCAATTGATCACCCTTATTAGCATTTAATGGCCTTGCATCTTCAAAGCCTGGCTGATTCCTGGGGGAATCCTTTGCTGGGAGGTGCTAACTGGCCCTGATTGTTTCTTGTCTGGAAATCCTCTATTTTCTGAGTATTGTTCTTTATTTATTGTCCTGATTTTAGAGTTAATACTAAAAAAACATATTGGTCACTCTAACAACCACCATGTCAGGCTACACAGAGAAGCCATTGAAATCCACAAACAGGTGGACAATTTCAACAGAAAGGAGGAAACCATGAAAATGAACAAAATCTGGCTACCAGTAAAAAAAAAACCTCTAAAATCAGGACAGTAAATAAAGAACAACACTATGAAAGCAGGGAAAATCCAGGCATGAAACAATCAGGGCCAACTAACACCTCCCTTAGGCAGGAATCAGCCAGGCTTCGAAGTTGCAAGGCCATTCAGTGCTAATCAAGCTGGCCAGTTGCAACGTTCACACTTGCCTCAGACCGACAAGAGTTCTTTCTTCCACCCTGGACTTTCCACAGATATATAAACCCCACTTGCCTAGTTTCCAACAGACCTCACAACCTCTGAGGATGCCTGCCATAGATGTGGGCATTGAAACGTCAAGAGAGAATGCTCCTGGAACATGGCCATACAGCCCGAAAAACTCACAGCAACTCAGTGATTCTGGCCACGAAAGCCTTTGACAACACACCTGGACACCAGTTGAACCTCCGCCTCTCGATGCTAGGAGAGCCTGGGAATTGGGAGTTTGGTGAGGCCCCAGCACTCCTGTCAGGGAAAGCTGCAAAGCTGCAGCTGCCAGCACCTCAGAGTATGGAGAGGTGGCGGTTCAAGGGGTGTCACGCCGCGTCTGGTGTAGACGCAGCCTAGGAGAAAGAGTCCAGAGCCACCGGGAGGGAGGGAGGGAGGGCTGGAGCGAGGCAGGAGGAAAGAAAGGGAGCTGCGGGCGGAGGGAGAAGCCACGGACCGGGCGGAGGGAGAAGCTACGGCTGGAGGGGACGGGGCTCGAGTCCCCGCTTGGCCCCATTTGGGCAAGCCACTCTCTCTCAGCCTCACAGGGAGACAAGAGCAGACCCCCCCCCCCCGCCCGAACCAGGGTGGGTTTTGCCTCAGAGTAAGCTTGAAGTTCGATATGAGAGGATTGGCTCCCGAGGAAAGGGACGGAGCACAGCCCTGAGGCGAAAGGAGCACCCACAGCCCCCGCGTGTGCCACTCTGGCAAGCCGGGTGCCCAGGAGACAGTGTCCTTCCCGGGCAGAAGCATGCAACGCGTGGGGACGGGCTCTGAATCAGAATCCGAAGGCTGGGAAAGAGGGCCGAGAGCCTCCCAAGCTCCTCTCCCTCCCTTCCTCTTTCCCGCGCAAAAGCAAGGAGCCTCTGAGGAGAAAGTCGCAGAAAGAGAAGGCACCGGGCGACACCTCCAGGCGCCCGCTCGCTCGTTCACTTTCCCCAAAGGAAACAAGAAAGCAGGGCCCCACCTACACCGCCACTGAATGCAGTTTGAAACGACAATCTATAGTGCCGCAATATATAGGACCCTACGGCAGTGTAGATGTCCTTTTCTCCCGACCTCGCTCTTCTGGCGGGAAGAAGCGCCTTTTGCAACATGCCTACAGGTGGGCAGGCGCTTCAAAGGAAGCGGACCCAGAGGAAAGCCCTCGCCCTCGCCTCAGTCTCCCACAGAGACAGAGACTCGCTCAATTTCTCTCAGGTCTGTCTCTCATACACATGCTCTACTAATCACGTTCTTTATTTCTCTCAGTCTTTTTCTCGCACACTCTCAAACTCTCTTTCTTGTTCCCAGTCTCTCTCCTAGTATCTCTCTCACACACAGAGACACATACTTTCTCAGTTTGGGTTGCTGCGAGTTTTCCAGGCTGCATGGCCATGTTCCAGAAGCATTCTGTCCTGACATTTCACCCACATATATGGCAGGCATCCTCAGGGGTTGTGAGGTCTGTTGGAAACTAGGCAAGAGGGGGTTTATATATCTGTGGAAGGCCCAGGGTGGGAGAAAATACTCTTGTCTGTTTAAGGCAAATGTGAATTCTACAATTGACCACCTTGATTAACATTAAACAGCCTTGCAGGTCTGCCTGTTTACTGCCAGGCTATTTAATGCTAGTCAAGGTAGCCAACTGCAACATCCACACTTGCCTCAAACAGACAAGAGTTCTTTCTCCCATCCTGGACCTTCCACAGATACATAAAACCCCACATGCCTAGTTTCCAACAGACCACAACCTCTGTAGGCAAAACGTCAGGAGGGAATGCTTCTGGTATATGGCCACACAGCCCAAAAAACTCACATCAACCCAGTGAGCGATTCCAGCCATGAAAGCCTTCAGCAATACTTTCTCAATCTCTTTCTCTCATGTCTGTCTCTCACTCCTACACACATACTCTCTCAAACTCATCCTCTCTTTTTCTCAGTTTCTCTGTCACACATACATTCTCTATCTCAGCCTTTCTTTCTTACCCAGTCTCTCTCTCTCTCTCTCTCTCTCTCACACACACACACAAATACTCTCTCAAACTGTCTGTTTTTCTGTATCTCTCTCACACATTTACTCGATTTATTTGTCTCTCTGTCACATGCACACATACTTTATTCATCTTTTTCTGTGTCTGTCATACACTCACATGCACTCTCAATCTCTCTCTCACACACATAAGTATGTAGCTCCCTCCCCCTATGCTGAAGGACATTGTTCTCCCTCACAGCCTCCTTTGAAGCTCCTGCCTCCATTGACTGGAGGGTGGAATGGCTGAAGAGCCCAGCCACCCCGCCTCTGGGATTTCAGCGGAGGGGAGAGGAAAAGGCAGGAGGGAAAGGCCAGTTTAGTGCAATGGCCGCTGGGCAGACCATGACCTCCCCACCCGCCGCTATTGGAAAGCAGTTACAGGTTGACTTGAGAATCCCTTATCTGAAATGCTTGGTATCAAGCATGTTTGGGATCCTCTCTGGGGGATTTTGGAATCTCTGTGTTGGAATATATGTGCATTATCTTGGAGATGAGAACCAAGTCTCAACTGGAAATTCATTTATGTTTCATCTACATCTTATACACAGAGCTCATTTCATACAATCTTTTTTCATCATTTTGTGCATGAAGCAAGGTTTGTGTGTGTTGAACCACCATCAGAAAGGAATGTTGTCACTATTCCAGCCAGCCACGTGGAGGAAGCTCCACTCCTCCCTGGGGCTGTATGACATCCTTCTCACAGCCCCAGGGAGGAGTGGATCAGAGGTCCCTTTTGTTGTGCTCAGGGCTGACTTTTCGTGCTCCATCTTTCAAAAGCTCCTCAGGGTTTCAGTACCCCCAATCTGGAAATACAAAATGTTCCAAAATCTCAAATTTTCCACATCAGTGGCTGAGAGAATAATACCTTTACTTTCTGATAGTTCAAAGAATACAAACTTAGTTTCATGCACAAAATGATCAGTATTGTTTAAACTTCAGGCTATGTGTAATAAGGTCTATATGAGACACAAATACATTTTTGGTTAGACTTGGGTCCCACCTCCATGATCTTTCATGATGTATATTCAGTATTACAAAACCCAGTATCCAAAACAGTACCAGTCCCAAGCATATTGGGTAAGTGATGCTCAACCTGGTTTAAAAAAAAAAAAAAGAGTGACCATAAATAAGGAAGGAAGCAATCTAGTTCACAAATGTCCTGTAAGGAAGAAAGGGTAAAAGGTGTTGGCGGGGATGAGAGAGAAAAATGGGGTGGGGGGAGACACAAAATGTTGTCCCAAATTACAATTTCTTATTATTGGCTGTGCAATTTAGTTGTGGTACTTTTCATGAAGCTGATTTGTTCCTACGATGGATCCCTGGCATATGTATTTCCTTCCCCTCCTTCTGTTTCTTCTACTACTTTGTCTTGGGGTCATTAAAAGTTTCAACACTTTTCTTCTGTAGACTGAACCAATATTTGTTTAGTTACCCAAACAGCGGCTTTAAATGACAGGAGCAGGTTCTTTTTTCTTTTTACGATGTGCATATTTATCACCCAGGCACTTTCCACTGGTTTATAGTACAGGACTACTGGCTGGCTGAGTCCACAAAGGCTTACAATGGCAGTTCTTGGTTGGAGATGGGGGTGGGTTTGCAAGAGTTAGCAGAGAAAGCACAGGGAGTTGAAAAATGAAGGGCGGACAGAGGAAGGGACATGGAGGCAGTCTCATGTTCTCCCAAGGTTGCCAGCTGTGTGATAGCAAAACCCAGTTCACAATTCACAGGATGCAAAGCCATACAAATTTAGTAGGAGGCTAACGCAAAGGGTATCTAGCCATTTAGGCTGTGCTTCCACTTGAGCACACCACTGTGGATAAGGGAAAAGTGGCAGCAGAACTCTGAATTCATCTAATGGGATGGTGGCATTTGCAAGTCAATTGCAAATCAATCACCTCTGCATAGCTGCAAGGCAACACCTCTGCATTTATTCCCTTGAAACACTGTATTTTGATGTTAGAGTTAAGACTCACTATCTTTATAATGAACTGGAATTTTTCCTCTAGCTAAACACCCTTTGAGAACTTTGTGAGTTAGATTGGTTTAGCCCCCGGTTGCTCAAATCTGAAGATTTCCTCCCTTCCGCTGCATGTAATACTCTCTCATCCGTTCTCCTCGCATACACAGAGTTGGTGGGACCTAGCTGTGTAAAACCTACTAATGTGAGTCAAATGAAGAGTTTGCCATTGAAAAAAAGGTCATTGGAAAGTACCCTTCCGTGACAGCCCACGGTCAGCAAGTGCCACAAGCCAGTGCAGGACCCTGCGATAAGCTAATTGCCTCTGGAATGCTTATGTTCTGCGCAGACTATTTTCAGCCACTTCTATTATCTGAACGAGTTACATAAATAGACTCCTCTTTAGGCAGAGCGCATTGATTTGGTTGCTCTGGCCAATGTCAGCTCCAGGAAACTCTACACTGTGTGAAAAGGCCAGAGGAGGGATTTGTTACCAAGAGAAGGAAAGGATAGGTGGGTGGAGGGCTTTATTTTTATAGTAGACATTCACTGGATCAAAAGGTTTTGGTTTCTCTTGAGGTTTTATTTGAAGACCTCACAGTACCCTTGTGATCCCTCTCTGTGAAATAACAATTCTACATTATTATTAATAAACTTTTCGCTAATCTCTACTTAAGCACATGTTGCACTTTCATGGGGAGAATTTCTAAGTGCCTTGTGTGTGTGTGTTTTCCCATTCCTCCTTATAGTTTCTTTGGTGTGTGCATATTGCAAATTTTGTGGGAGTGAAAGTCAGCTTTCCAAATGCTATGGTGAAATATGTAGATCTATCCAAATGCCACTACCGTTTGGAAGATTTAGGGCACTTTCTGAAAATGTGGACTAAAGAAACCATTAAAAGGAAATTTAATAGCCATAGTATTTATATGTATGATGACTCTGAAACTCTACAGGATGACTTATTGCATGGCAAAAGGCTGCCAGCATTTAAAAAACACACCCAAACACTGGTCCTTTTTTGGTCCTTCATCTTTTTTTTTCCAAAATTCACTTGATTAAAAAAAAGCATATGAGCCATTGATTTTGATTAATTAGCAAGTCTACACAGCAAATTCAGATTCATTTTCAAAGGGACCTTGTAACTGGCTATGGTAAAACTCTAAATTCTGGGAAACTCCAGTCAGTGGAGACTACAGTGGACTAGCTGAATAACCACAGCCCCAAACCCAGCAGATTATCATAAGTATATTGGTATGGTCTATCTACCTTTGTCCAGTTACTTATGGGGAAAGACTGGTACTAAGTACACATGCTTTGACAATGGAACATCCCAGTTTTACTGCTAGGTATACCTGAGAAGGACCTGTTTCATGCCACTGTTGGCATTAATGAGCTGGATGTATCAATAGTCTGACACTAGACAGGACAATTTCCTATATACTGCAAACACTCATTATCTTTCTTCTTTAGAACAAATGTTAAAAAGCTATTCTTTTTAGAAACTGTTATAGCAATATTCTTGTTTGCTTCCTTTCCACAAATAATAATGTGTACAATTGCCCCTTGCCTTCCTTAGCCATGGCTTCTGCATCCATGGATTCAGCCATCCATAACCTCCAAAAATATTTCATTTTTTAATCTAAAAAGTAAATCTTAATTATGCCATTTTATATAAGTGAGTCTATTTTATTATCCCACTACATATAAAAAACTTGAGTGATGAGATTTTTGTGTTCATGTGTATGTATGTGTGTGTGTGTGTGTGGGGGGGGGGGGGTGTCCTAGAACTAAATCCCAGTTGATGCCAATTACTTTGTGCAAGCATGTAGGATTCAGACCACCCACCACACACATGCGTGTACGCGCGCACACACGCACACACGAGTGTGAATTAAAAAGATATAATTCTTTGGGACGTTCTTTTTTGTCATATTGAAGTATCACAATAAACTATGATAATGGCCATCATTACAAAACCGTGGTTTAATAATGATAAAGTCACACGAACTCTTCACTGCATGCCTCTGAAAATGAGCCTTGAGCCATGAGGAGAGGCTGGTAAGAAATACAATTATTATTATTATTATTATTATTATTATTATTATTATTATTATTACAGTAGAATCTCACTTATCCAAGCTTCACTTATCCAAGCCTCTGGATAATCCAAGCCATTTTTGTAGTCAGTGTTTGCAATATATCGTGATATTTTGGTGCTAAATTCGTAAATACAGTAATTACAACATAACATTACTGCATATTGAACTACTTTTTTCTGTAAAATGTGTTGTATAACATGAAGTTTTGGTGCTTAATTTGTAAAATCATAACCTAATTTGATGTTTAATAGGCTTTTTCTTAATCCCTCCTTATTATCCAAGATATTCGCTTATCCAAGCTTCTGCCGGCCCGTTTAGCTTGGATAAGTGAGACTCTACTGTATTATGTGAACCTCTTTCTGGTTTCTCATGGTGTCCAAATGCACAAGACAGTCTGTGTAACCTGGATCTCTTACAGGATTAAACATCCTTATATTCAAAGTTTAGTTCAAGTACACCCCAATCCTATGCAGAAAAAGAAAAAATACAATCAATTCTATTAGATTTTACTTACTGGTAAGTTTTCACAGGATCACAACCTAATTTATTCATTCCATCCTTACTGTGGCACAAACTTTTGGACCCCTGGGGTGAAACATGAGAATCATTCTGGCAGAAAGCAGCCAGGCTTTGGAGCAGAAAGACCATTCAGTGCTAATCAAGGTGGTCAATTGCAACATTCACACCTGCCTCAGACAGACAAGAGTTCTTTCTCCCACCCTGGACATTCCACAGATATAAACCCCACTTTCCTAGGTTCCAACAGACCTCACAATCTCTGAGGATGCCTGTTATAGATGTGGGCAACACGTCAGGAGAGAATGCTTCTGGAACATGGCCATACATCCTGGAAAACTCACAACAACCCAGTGATTCCGGCCATGAAAGCCTTTCACAGCATATTCTGTAGCTCCCTCAGAATGAATCTATCAAACTTGTAGTTGTGTTAAAAGTTAAAAGCTTTAGCCATCTGTCTTTCAGGAATCTGAGAACTCATCTATAAATCTTATGCGTGGAATTACATAAACCCAGTTAGGAACTTCTTTCCACATGAAAATAACCTGGAAGTTCCATTTAGCTATCCAAAACATCACATGAGAATAAGGAGTGCTGTTTGGGGGGCAAGAAGACGAATACAATGAGAGGTTTAATGTCATTGTAACCCATGATGGTATCACGCTGGGTGGATGTATTTGAGGATAATTTTGGACCAGTGCATACATAGAGTGCATCTACACTGTTAAATTAATGCAGTTTGACACCACTTTAAACTCTTCCAGATTGGTCAATTGAAGAATGAGTCCTCATGACGTTCTTGGTATTGTTGGGTTTTGTCAATCATAGCCTCTGCAACCACCATTCACTCAAATTTTTTTGGAGGTGGGGAACTGTTCATAGCAAAATTTTGGACTAGTACTAGGGCTCTTTTAAACACAACCCCCCCCCCCCCCGGTTTTTAAATAGGATGTGGTTTACAATGTGGGTCCAATGATTTAAAGGGAAGGGGGGGGGTCTCTCTGATTTTTAAAGTTTTTTTACACTGTAATTTTGTAATGTCAAATCGCTATTTCATTGATACACTGTAGCACTTGAAGGATACATTTTTGGCCTGAATGTTTTGGAAGGAAAAAAGAATCCCACTTCTGGGCAGGAATAAAATGTAACTAGCCTGGAAATGTGCAAAAAATAGTCTGGGACAAGAGAAGTGTCATTTGGATATTTCATGAAAAAACTCAAACGTTACAGGAACAAATAAACGGCCTTGTTTGTGGAAACTCTGTGTCTACTCTAGCATTACTGAATTTTCAAAAACAGTAATCCTGTACCCAGTATTTGTCCATACTTCAGGAGATTTGTACAGTCTCGCAAAGTTTTGTCTTAATAATAAGTGTTTGAAATATAGTTCAACCTACTTTTTTTGCAAGAATTGTGCTCCTGAACTTACCATAGAATCAGAAAACCATGGATAATCATGAACCCTATTGAAATGAACACTTTCTGACAGAAGTTATTATAGTCACATTGGATGACATAGAAAAACCTAGAGAGTCATCCTGTCTAGGAATTTGTTAGATCCTGCAGTTCAACTCTGAGGTAATTTCTAGCAAAAGCATGCCATAGAATTGCCTGGAAGACCTAGAAATTCATAGAAAAGGTCAGGCATAGGCAGGTAAAACCATAGGTGCCATGGTTGTGGAGGCCATACTTTACAGTCATTTTAATGACTTGTATACTGCTAAAGCCAGGACAGCTTTTGTTTACAAATATCACTGATACAGTGTAAAAGAAGGCCTTTCTTTAAAGCAGTGAGTCGGGAAAATATGAGAAGAAAAACAGAGATATTTGCCCCAAATTGCAAAGGAAATCGGGCAAATGTGGGAATATAGTCCAGCAGTGGGGGCTAGAAGGCATGTTTCACAACTGAGCAATGTTGCTTTTTAGAACAAGGGTTAGCGAAGGCTCTAGCTACCATTGACCTATATATTCCTGCATCCAGGTTGTTGTGTTTCAAGCTGTGTTGCTGCACTGTCCCTTAGGATCTGATCTTTATCTCTGGGTGAAGAAGAGCATCCCATGTGTGGAACGACTGCACATTCAAGCTGTTTTTCTGGCAGTGAGGGAGCCTATGACTTTCTCCCTAGGGTTTATAATACCCAGGGCATATACCACAATCTTCTCTCTCAGCTCAGAATTTATGGCCATTGTTTCCAGCCGCTGACAAAGCCAAAGCCTTCACAGTGCCCCTGGCTCTTAACGCTGCCTCTTCTTTGCACCTAGGCTATAATTTCTCAGTAATTAAGTTCAGAACATAACAGATAAACTTGCAGTATATTATCCAGAAGGGGCCCTGTGTCAGAAAGTGTGCCGGTCTCTTTGATTGATTCACTTGCGCTTGCCGAATCCTTCTTCTCCTTGTCTCTGAATTTCTGTCTCCTGGGCTCCCTAGCGTTGTGCTTGCTCTCAGGCATCAGAAGCTATTATGCCAATGTTCTTACCTTTTTGGGGTTGATTTTTCAAGCTTCCACTTCTCTCATCTTGATTTTAAAGATTGTAATGTCTCTTTCACTGAAGTATTTGTGTGTTGACCAATAGATGAATTGGCATAAGGTGTTCAATTTGATTTTTTTTTCATAGAATGGTGAATGAATCATGCTTTGTTACTATAGTGTTCTACGTTACCTTCCTTACCTCTATAACAAAAATATGTGAAAAACTCCTGTTTAAAGCTCTCTACTGTAATTATCACAATTTTCCTATTATGTTCTTGAATTTCAGGCCTTTATTAGGGATTATGCAAGAGACATAGATACTGCCAACCCATGCCTCCCACTGTATTTCTGCTAGAAAAACACATTTCACGATAACGTCATATTCAGTATTTTCCTGCCTCTCTCCAATTCATTGGTTATTACTTACATTAGTTCTTCTTTTATGGCAGTGCTATTCAAAGTAGTGATCCTTGATAGTGGCCTATCAGCCATTGGCTGTTAATCCAAGGACAATTTCCAAGGAAAAAAGAAACATTTGTAGATAATTGGCATAAACATATTGCTAATCCGTAGCATATTTTTAAAAATGCTAGTTGCTCATATCAAACTAGCCAAGAAACACTGTTTTATTGACCAAATTTATTTATACCACTTTGGCAGACAACAATCAGAAGCAATTTACAGAAGGCCAATTGAATTATCTCTCACCTTCATTGGCTTGTTGTGTTGATATACTATAATAATTTATTCTGGGGACAAGAGAAATGGTGAAAGTATTCTATTCTAGTATTTTTTAGGCTAACTTGTAAAGTTAAAGTTGACATCAGGGAGTAAAGGGTAGATGTGAGTTAGTGATAGCCTTGAAATCTCTCATAATATCATTTCTACATTATTTTTTCCAAATTAAACAGGAACTGCTTCTTTTACAAACATCAAAGATTATACACCAGCATTTCTTCTGATTGCAAGGGATTACTATGGTTCTGAGTGGTTCAGTAGTGGAAATCTCCCACACTTATCCATTTATGGATGAGAAACTATGCATGTCAGTTGGTGTTTGATGTGTAATTTTACTTGCAAGAGGCTAGAAAATCAATTATGGTATTGTTGAATTGGAGTGGGGAGACAGAGATTTAAACTTAGCCGGACAGCGGGCTGCTCTCTTGAACAGGCAGTTTCAGCTGTATGCAGGAGTCTTGAATTAGGTAATGAATACACAGACAGTCTGTAGCAACTGAATCTGAATTCATTTTTAGAGTAACTAAGTTTTCAGCCTTATGGAATGCCAGTGAACAACATGTTTTTAATGTGGTCAAGAGAGACCCAAAAGTGAAGGGCCAGGTACTCTCCGTGTTCACATTTTGGCTGCAGCAAGGAAAAACCAGGTAGGCCCTTCCTTGAAGAGAACAATTAAACAGAAGTTTACTCTTCTGTAAACTTCAAACATCCTATATGACGAAATAGTTTTTCTCTAGAACTACTTTTATGGCATCTTTCCAACAGTTTCACTTATTTATTTATTTCTTCAAAGTAAGCCTGTTAGTGGCCAAGCTCTTTCTAATGATCCTGTCTCCATATACATGTAGACTTGTCTTCTTCATAGTTCTGGTTCTTGGGTGTTGTGTATTTGATGCATTTTCCTCTAAATGGAACAGTTTGTGTGTTGTGTTGCACAATTCCTTTTAAGGTCAAAAAGTTCAATATGAATGAAATTTGAGTTGTATTTCACAAAGATAAAGTTTTCAGCAATCAGTGGAAGCTTCTCATTGAGCGTATATAGACCTAGATTTGCCTCTCTGTAACATGTGAAAGGGAGCAGACAGAAAACATTGATGAATAGGCTTAGACTGCTATTGAACTGATACTTAATTGTCCCCCTGCAAAAATTCTTATTATTCTGTGACACAACACAGTATAAATGTTTCAAGCCTGTAGCTATGAGAAATCATTCCATATATATTTGATTTGAGGCCTTCTCTTTCTTTAAGCTTCTTTTTTTAATCAAGCTAATGAAGTGCCTAAAGTATAAATCTCTGACTGAGATGAGTTCAGGCCATCTTTTGAACTGCCCACACTGTCCATCTCATCATATCATTGTCTTCACAATTGAACCACAGGAATATGGTGCCTGTGTTTACATATTGCAGTATGAGATAATATAAAGACAGCATGATCCAATCTGAGTTGATTTTTGACCGTATATTTAAGAGTTCAAATAGAAGATGTTGTTATGGTGGTTAAATGGCTAGACATTAGAAGTCACAGTTTGTGTAGTCATAAATTTAATTACACTGAAAAATATAGTGCATTACTGATACTTCAGAGGCATAAGATTTCCTTTTGTCTCTTCTTCCCTGTGATGTATGTAAATGCCAGATCTGGTAAATACCACATCATCCGCCTTTCTATTTTGTCTGCTTTGTATTAGCAGGTTCCAGTTGGGGGAGCTCATTTCAGAAGCTGATGGGCCTCCATTTTGAAAATGTAGGGGGTACAATACCTTGGCATCTTCTTACAAAGATCTGAGCTGACATCCATCTTTTGTTGCATGATCGACTGAGGCAGCTAAAGAAAGGCTGATCGATAAGAGGTTTAGAAGCAAAGAGGAGGAGTGAGAACAAGAGAATGAAAGAGAGAGAAACAAAAATACCGAAAAGAGGGGGAGAGTACTCATGCTCTAATGCCTTTTACGGAAACAAAAAAAAAGTTGCTATCCTCTTGTAATGGAGACTGTTTCCTCCATGGGAAGGGTGCCTCCCTCTTGCATGACATCTCAGGCACACACAAACCCTCTCTGATAGGAAGAATTTTTTTAACTTTAAGGTTAAAGAGTCCTCAGACAAAAAAGAGCACAAGTTTGAGTAAGTAGCTTCAGGAGAAAAGTCTTGGCAGGATTTTTGCAAGAGATTACTGGATGAGGACAGATAGATCCAGGCAGATAGATTGGATCTTTCAGAGACTCAAGAAGCAAGCAAAATGGCAAACAAACCAATAACAAGTAATGTATCTGCAAAGAAGGAAAGGGTAATTCACTTCAACTACTCCAGTTCTCTGTTTCCCTGGCCATCTTTTCTGGTAGGCCTTGTTCCCAGCTCCCTCCAAGTGTATCTGGATTCCCAACTCTCTTGGATGTCTTCCCCAGTCCAAACACCAAGAAAACTTCAGTTCAGCTGTCACATTTTCCACACCACTTTTCACTTCCCTGGAACTCAAGTATAAAGAAGATGTTTGCAGCCCTATTTGTGTTGTGTAGTTTCAGTCTTCCAACTCCTTCCTCACAGTTCTACTCTATGCTCTTTGGTCTCCTTCACACACCCTACTACTAGGGCTTTAACTGAAACCAGCAGTCAGTGATCTGCTCTTCCTTACCCTTCTACACTCTTGTAGTTGTTTATATTAAAATCAAAATGCCCATCTGGGAAAGAGCAGTGAAATGTTAATTACTTTAGAGCTCTACCACACAATTATTAATTACCTGCAGCAAAAATAACTTATTGATTAGGACCAATTGCTAATTATCCACAATGGAATGCAGTGTTTATCAGGAAAGTAATATGTCACAAAACTGAAGGCACCTCAGCATGGAATTGGGTTTCAATTGGAATACCTCAATGGCATACACACACTTCTACTCTCCTTCCCATGTCAGATCTCAATGCAGATTAAGTTTTAAACTTGTTTGTGATATGGAGCTAAAGGCATCTCTTTGTCCCTGACAATCCCCTAGGTGTGCTGTTTCTCTATTACAGTTTGTGGCAGGAAACTGTGGGATTGTTGATCCCTGGGCAGGTGGACTTATAAGCAACTAAGAAAACTACAGTCTCAGCTTCATCAAGATCTTGACACATGAGCAAAGTAGGCTAGCCCTGAATGAATAGGAGAGAGAATGTGATGGATGGAATCTATTACATCACACTATTGCTTGTCTGTTTCCTCATAGAGGATTCTAAGGTGGCTCCTTCCTTAGAACAAAAGGAGTTGGAAGGGACTGCAAGTCTAATCTAGTACAAACTTCTGACATGTAAAAATGGGTAATGAAAGCGCTCCTGAAATGTGGCCCACCAGCCTTTAAAAATGAATCCACCATCCAATCTTTCAGGACATAATCACAAAGGGCTATGGATTTGTGATGCATTGTGGGAAATCCATAGGATCCCTGTGGGGGTGTGGAGAACCTGTTGCTCCATGCTTTGCATTGCCTGACTTACCTGGGCCCCCATCCCACAGAGCAAAGCGTTGCCACCTGTCTTCCCTCATTGCTCCAAAGGCAACACAGGGAGCCCATCTGATGATGATGTCGCTATGAAACAGTTCTTGCTGTCAGGGAAAAAAAGAGGAGGGCTGTATTATGGGTAGATAGACTCCATCAACAAAGCAAAAGCTCTAAATTTGTAAGACTTGAGCTGGGCTGTTGATAAAAAGGATAAAAAGACAACATCACATTAATGACAGATGTTTTATTCTCTGGATTTGAAACAAACCAAATAATAGTTTGGTGTAAATAACCCTGTGGGGGGGGGGGGGGGGGGGAGGAAGAGCACCGTTTAAGAAAAGAGCTTTTTATATTGGTTTAACCCCAGGAGCAGATCTTGTCTCATTCAGAAAACCACTTCCTTTTTTTGAGGCATGTGGCCTTTAAGTGACCTTCATGTAGAAGAAAGAGGCTTTCTCCCACGGATGCATCTTCTCTGGTGATGTTTTGTCACTAATAATGTCCCATCTCAGAATGGTTGTCATAGAACTCTGAATGATACAAATGACTTAAGCAAAAAAAATAAGTGACTGAGCCTCCTGCCTTGGAGGAAAATCTAATTTGTTTGGATAGTTTGAATTAAGAAAAAAAATGCTTTCCAGCATTATCCATAACAAGAGTTATAGAACATCCGTCCATGGTGTGGAGGGGAAAAGCAAGGACAGGTTTTTCTTTCATATAGAAGAACTTAGGGTCAGTCAATGAAAGCAATAGTTTATAGGATAGTGTGAAGAATGTGTTTCTTTGCACAACTTGTAATTTGCTCATGAAGTTCAATCATGCATGTTAATGGTTGCTGGTAAAACAATGGTGATTTTGTTCCAAAAACTGTTTTCCTGTGGGGAAAAGTGGCTAAGGAGGCATACTGGTAGTGAGCAGGGTTCAAACTCAAAGCAATTGTGAGCAGCACAGTTATATGTATGTATGCATGCACACTCACCTATGTTGGTTTCCTTGCTGGGTGCTGAGAAAGGAGCCCTTTTTCAGTATGTAAATCAAGAACACAGAAAAGTGACAATGGAGGAATAAAGTGAGGTGAAGACCAGTCTTCCCATGCTACACTATGGGAAAGAGTCTCCCTTCTAACAGCCCAGCAGAGCACTGCAGTGAGCGACCTGTGAAACAACAGAGTGATCTCATCCCTTGATGGATAGTTCAGAGTTGTGGGAAACAGCTGTAATCCCCTTTCCTCACTACTAAGCATGAAGTTTGCATTGGTGTTGAGATACTGTGAGGTAACTCAGACATTTGGGGGGGAAAGAGATGTTGAGGGCGGAAAGAGACCATTTGGATGCATGCAGAGACTTGGGGCCCTTCCCACAACCATATAACCCAGAATATCAAGGCAGAAAATCCCACAATGTCAGCTTTAAACTGGGTTATCTGAGTCTACACTGTCATATATTTCAGTTCAAAGCAGATAATATAGGATTTTATTCAGCTGTGTGAAAGTGACCCTGGAAACAGAGGTTCTTTATTCTACTTAAAACAGAGATTAGACAAAGGATTGAAGTCTTTGGCAGTTCTGAGGAGTACAAAGAGAAAGCAAAAGCAAATACAGCCTTTGTTTTATAGGAGTGCCACAATTTCTAGAGAACAATACAATTGCTTTTGCTTAGGCTTTAAAAAAAAAGGCTTGGGTGAGGTGGTGGTACAAAAACCATCAAGATCCACATGTGGTTTACTGGCTGCATGTTCTCCACTCCAGGATAAGACTGTGTGAGTGCATTGGTCTATGTTGAGGGCCAACAGGGTCTAGTGATGTTTGCATTGGGCTAGGACTCTGGGAGACTGAATCCTTTCTCTACCATAGAAATCCATTGAGTGATATCAGGCAATCTCCACCTTCAACCTTACAGGAAAGCGTCTTAAACTTCTGAATAAAAGTTGTCAAGAAAGCACTAAGATACACATTGGAGTTGACCTGAAGGCACATAAGAACAAGCAGCAAATTGGTTTATGTTAACTAAGGCCCCTTCCACACAGTTATATAAAATCCACATTGAACTGGATTATATGGCAGTGTGGACACTGATAATCTAGGTCAAAGCAGATACTGTCGATTATCTGCCTTGATATTCTGGGTTATATAGCTGTGTGGAAGGGCCCTAGGATATCTCAGTGATATTCCATGCTCAGACAATTTGGACCCTTCCACACAGCCATTATAACCCAGGGCCCTTCCACATAGCCGTATAACTCAGCATGTCAAGGTAGAAAATCCCACAACATCTGCTTTGAACTGGGTTATCTGAGTTCACACTGCTATATAATCCAATTCAATGTGGATTTTATCAAGCTGTGTGGAAGGGCCCCAGAATCCCAGGCAGATAATCTACAATATCTGCTTTGAACTGGGTTATCTGAGTCCATACTGCTATATAATCCAGTTCAATGTGGATTTTATACAGCTGTGTGGAAGGAGCCTATGTCTTTAAGTATCAGTTACTGGAGGACTTGGAACAGAAGGGCAGAAATCCCAGGCTTTTGTGGGCAGCATTTGAATTCTTTTTGGTCAGTGTATGACCTGCTTCTCAAAAGAACTGCCTCTATTCCCTGCTTTTGTTCTTCCCACAATTGCTAGGCTGAAAACTGCTTTGCTTCTTACTTAAGGTTGGTTTGGTGCATTAGTTACTGGCTGTATGTGGAGTAGCTGAGGAAAGAAAGTGGTTTGTGGGTGAGCAAGTTGCAAAGGGGGGGTGGCTGGGAAGGAGGAGATTAAAATTTGATGCTTCTTAGGAAGCCATTAGTGGCCTAGTGCGGCCCTGAAATTTTGATGATACGATAATCGTAAAGGAAGGAAATATTATTTGCTGTAATGTAGGCTCTTAATGACTCTGCCAGGGAGCTGAGACCTGGCACAGCGGCTGGCCTCGGGGGCCACTCATGTATGTGGTAATGTACAACAATTGTCTGTGTAACCTTGAGAAGCAGCTTTGGGACCAATGCACTCTGATCTCTTTCCATGTATTGGTTTGTGTTCTCCCGACAGCCACAGCAAGCATTAAACTTTTCCTTGGCTTGTAGCCACTGAAGGCAGCAGCTTAGAGGCAGTGCTGGACAAACAAGGATCCTTTGTTGTTAACCAAACCCCATTATTAGCCTTCAGCTCCAGAAAGGTAGATTGAAGTTCACAGGAGACCACAAGCTTGACCACCTGGGTAGAGCTGCAACTGTATTCTCCCAACTAGTAGCTGTAATTTTTTCAATTTTCTGCTGGGAAGGGCTCTGCTTCTAGCTTTGGTGTATTCTGATAGGGTAAGTTGATTTTAGCTTTGAAGATTTCTTTTTCATGGAAAGATGAAGACAGACGACACTGGAAACTCTTTGAAGAACTGAAGTGACAGTTGAAAGGGGTGGGGGAAAGCTGTCCTTGCTTTGCCTTCATTATTACAGGACTCCACCAGAAGAACTTTGTCCTTTTTTAGAAGTTGTGCTGACACACACCATGTCACTCGCTTCTTGCCTCTTTGTAAAGCATTACTCATTGCAGGCTCCAGCAATCTGCTGATGGGGTTTGACCCACCTTGTCAAAACTACTTTTTCTCCTCCTTCTCCCCTTCCTTTTCTTTGCTCCTTGTTTAATCCCCCCTTGTAATAAAATGCAAGAGACAAGGGCGAGGTTGATTAACAAAGTGGAGAATGAGTCCAGAGCAGGCATCCCCATCAAACGGTTAAGAAATGTTTCCATCTTGTCGTTTGCCCCAAAGCACTTTATAACTATACTACTGCACTTGAGTTCAAATGTCCCCGCCACACCATCCCCCTCCTTCAACCTGGTGGTTTATTTTATTGTAATTGGGTTCTTTCATTTTATGCTTTTAATGAGTTTTTATGATTTCTATAATGTATTGTTTTTAAAATGTTGATTTTATTGTGTTTTATTTATTGCAATATGTCTTAATTGTTGTACTTATTTTGTTTTTGGGCCTTTGTCCCATGTTAGCCGCCCTGAGTCCCTGTCAGGAGATGGTGGCGGGATAGAAAAATAAAGTTACTTACTTACTATCTAGCCGGGGGGGGGGGGGGGGGCTTGAGGGGCTTCACCCCCCCCCCCCGAAATTCTCAGGGTGGTCTGCAAAAAGGCTTTACATTTATTATTTAAACTGTTATGTTTATTCATATCATGATCTGAGCACCATGCTCAATATATCCCATATGCATGGGGGTATTGGGATAACAATACAAAAGGTTGGCTAGGGTAGATCCTCTCTCACTCAGATTCAGCCCTCCCCCGAACCAAAATCTCAGCCCCTCCCGAATCAAAATCCTGGCTACGGGCCTGGTCCAGAGGATTCATTGTTGCTGGGGTCTCCACATAGTTATTAATTTCTGCATTGCTGTATTTATCACCAACTTCAGTATGATTTACATGTAGCTGAAAAATATGTTATCTTTAGGCCTTTGTAGGCCCTCCAGCATGATAGAATAGTTGAATTGTGATGGAGGACCTACACCTTCCTAGAAAAGTGTTCCTGTTGCACCCCAAGGCAGCGTGAGCACTGGAAACCAAACAGAGACCAATAATCATATAATATCTTTATTGAAACAATTATAAATTCAGGAAAGAATAAGTGGAAAGGATGAGTGAGCAATAGTCCTTTATGATATGGTATGAATTAGTCCAAAGAGTTGAAGAGAAAGGTCCAATATTATTGTTCAAAGTCCAGAAACCGAAACACGTTCAAAACTGTTGGGAAGTTCTTGAGCGGGGAAAACAACAAGAAAGCAGGAGTGAATAACAAGGTCCAAAGTCACTAGGAAGTCTTTGATATCAAGGCAGGCAGAAGACGAAGCTAAAAGCAATCTGGATTCAGGAACAAGGCAAGGACTTGAATTTACTCTGGATTAAATCGGGAGTCATGGCTCGGCTTGGCCGCCAGGAACAGGAGACTTGGCTTGGTGAAATCAGGGAACTGGAATCAGTGAAGTGTTCTCAGAAGTCGCTACGTTGACACCACGAATTGTTCACAGTGTAAGACACTTTTATGGAACTTAGATCTAATCACAGCAAAGGGAAACCAACTCCCCAAAGGTTCCCAAGGGAATCTCCTATCCATTATCCCCTCTAGATGCCAAACGTTGACTCCTTCGAAGCTCTTGTTTTTCTGATCTCTGGCGATGCAAAAACTCCCTTCTGTTAAAGGATACATTCCCTGGGGAACTCGGGACATCTGGTTCTACCACGGGAGTAATGTTTTCAGTATCTCTCCGAATTAAGGAAGCATCGGAGCTATCCACAGCTGGGTTCTGTAATTGAAAGGAGCTCGGAGAACTGGGCAAAAGGTCAGAATAAGCTTCATCCTGGTCAAAGTTCATTTCTGAATCAGGTTCAGAACCCAAAGGTGGCTGGGGTATAACAGTTGCCTCAAATTAAAAAATAGCATATGCAATTTTGTGTTTGTGTTTCATCCTTGCATTCGATCTTCCATTAAACCAGTGGTTCTCAACCTTCCTAATGCCGCAACGCCTTAATACTGTTTCTCATGTTGTGGTGACCCCCAACCATAAAATTATTTTGTTGCTACTTCATAACTGTGATTTTGCTTCTGTTATGAATGTAATGTAAATATCTGATATGCAGGATATATTTTCATTCACTGGACCAAATTTGGCACAAATACCTGATATGCTGAAATTTGAGTACTAGTGAGATTGGGCGGGGGGGGGGGTATGGATTTTGTCATGTGGAAGTTGTAGTTACTAGGATTTATAGTTCGCCTACCATCAAAGAGCATTCTGAACTCCATCAATGATGGAATTGAATCAAACTTGGCACACAGAACTCCCATGACAAACAGAAAATACTGGAAGGGTTAGGTGGGCATTGACCTTGAGTTTTGGAGTTGTAGTTCACCTACATCCAGCCTTCTCTGATGGTCTTTAGTGACCCCTCTGACACCCCCCCTTGTGACCCCCCCCCCAGGGGCCCTGACCCCCAGGTTGGGAAATGCTGCATTAGACAGAAGGAAGCGGCTACATTAGACTACACTTTCTGAAAAGCACGGAAACACCAGTGAAGTTCAGGATAGTGGACCAATGTGTGTTGTACAGCCTGCTCTGTATTCCTTAGTTTTGCCAGTGTAAAAGTAAAAGTCATCTGTTATTTGCACCAGGTTCAATAAGTTGCCATTAAAGTGAAGGGTGCCACTTCGTTTTTCAACTCAGTCTGGAATATGTTTTGGCCTGGTCTTCCTCCAATTGAGTTTTGTGGTAAGTTAGTGTATTTTGCAGCAGGATATCAGTATGCATCTGACAAGCTTGAGCTTAGTCTTTTGTTGTGCATTTCCTTCCCCTGTAGATGTATTTTTAATGGCAATAAAGAAAATATTTAGCTTAGAAACCAGATTATATATTCTGCAGAATCAAATACTCAAGCTTATTCCAGGCTGTGGTACTTCAAGCTTCAAGAAGAGGAACAACTCTGTGTTCAAAGGTTCCAACAAAGAAAAAGAAAGAAATGTCCTCATACTTAAGTGAACAGGGAGGAGAATATTTTTCTTTGTCACAGTAGAGATTGTTTATTTTTAATGTGGAGGTGTTTTTTTTTAAAAAAAAAAAAAGTTTAGTGTGAAAGGCTACTTTAAAAATAAGCTGGATGAGCATCAGTCTCCTTTTACAATCTAGGAGGATCTCTGCTCAGTTTATAAACTGGCTCTTATTTAACTTTGGAGTTCAATGTTCAGAGTCAAAATAAAGCTCCTTCACAATGGTTTTAACTTTCACATTATCTCAAATTCTGTTTTAACACAGAATTTGATATTATGTCAATGTAAAAGCCCATTTCTATTATGATCAGAGTTACTATGATGAGATTTAGATATAATGTTTTACCCCCGATTTACCTCTGAGTATAAAAACAGGGTTAGACTGAAAGAAAGATTTACCATTCTGTTCCCATTAGAGTACCTTTGGGACATTTATAGTATTCAGAGGCATGTTATCTTTGGATGTGGAAGTTTTGCCTAGCTATTTTTTGTAGTTTCTAAGTTTGGGTTAGATGTTGTTGGACCACAACTGCCTCTATCCCTGACTCTTAGCTGGGTTTGTAGCCCATCAACATCTGAAGACCTAAACGTGGGAATCAGTTCACATCATATCATGCTTCTGCTATCACTTTATGAACCTCAGGCATAATGGATCATTTTCTAATGCTTTTGAAACTTGCTGCTCACACTTTCCAAGCATATGTGGCCTTGCAGTAATACTAGAAGGGGAAAGGGCCAACTGAAGAGAATGGAGAATGCACAAGGGGACTGACTGTTTCCTAGGATGCAGCTACACTGTAGAATTAACGTAGTTTGACACTGCTTTAACAGCCAAGCTCAATGCTATGGAATCAAGGGAGTTGCAGTTTAACAAGATCTGCTAAAGAGTGCTGGTATCTCACCAAATTCCAGGATCCTAGGGCTTTGAGTCATGGCAGTTAAAGAGGTGTCAAACAGTGTAGATGCACCCCTAGAGTCCTCTCATCTTTCTAAAGCATTGCAGTCTGCAGAGTTCTAATAGAAAATGGGACGCATAATTTGTCTTCTAGGTCATATCAAGATTTTGTTCTTCAGATGCATCTCTTATGTTCCCAGTTGCTATAAATGTTAAGAAATTGCAACAAGATGCCTCCAATATAATATTGGAATACTCTCTTCCATAGAGTTCATTCTGTTGTGAGCATCTCAAAGGTTTAAAACAACTACAACTTAAAAACCAGTGAATTATGTTTTGGGTTGTTTTGTTTTTTTGGTTTTGCTTGATGTACATAAAGGAGTAGGCATGAATTTACTTATCTTGCATCCATGTAATTGGGATATGTTTGCTCCCTGGTTTATCAAAATTCAGAAAAAAAATTAGACATACAAGGTGGGCATTTCATGTCACTGCCACTCAAAGAGATGTAAGCCACAACAGTAGGGTTTCAGTCATCTGTCATCTACATTTAAGGAGACAAAAATAGAAACATTTTAAGACATAGAATTTGTGTTGATTACAATTGTGGTTTTTGAAAAGGAGGACTGGCAACTACTCAAAATGATTATTCCACCTCACATGAGCATATATTTTATTGCTTTCAGTTTTTGGACATTGTGATCCATGCTTGATTCTATGCACGCAAAAACCCATATGAATGTTGGGCATTTTAATACAGTGCAATATATTGAAATTCCATTGGGGTCAGAAAATACCCAAGATCAAGTCACTCAATGCAAGTTCTTTTCTTTTCTAATCTCCCTGGTTATTAAATACCTGCTTCAGCATATCTACTTCTGACACCAGTGTTCAAAATAAGCAGAGCACAGCCAGGTAGAAGAGGGAACAGGTTTTGCTCTCCCCCTCATATGCCATATTTTGTGTCCAGAGTAGACTTCCATCACATTCTTTGCTCTAAGTTTATATTTAAATGTGTTTATGTTATGCAAAATTAGATGTAACAAAATTAGTATATGGCACAGTACAGTAAAGCTACTGATGTCACACGAATATTAATACAAGTATACCTCAGTTAACAAATAGCATGACCTTTTTTTAAAAAATCATTCCTGAATCAGAAATAACATGGAAGGAATAGGGATAACATCCTACACCATGGAAAAGAAGAGCAATTAAACGTGTTTCCCCAAACTTTTATTTAAAATGTAACAATAGGCACATTGGAAATGAAGTGGCTGGGTCAGGTAAGTCTTGTGTACTTACACAAAAACATCTAGGGGCTTCTCATAAAATGCATCCAGGAATGACATTTTCCCTTATCAGCCTCCACTTTTCTGACAATTTCCATTTCGATGGCTAAACACAAACCTCTATGTTTTTGAACATGCTAGGATAAATAGTAAGGCAGGCTTATTTGTCTTTCCCATTTGCTCTTTAGACATGGCAAGAAATTGATTTTCAGAGCAGCTGCTGTTTAGCTTTCCTCTTGCAGGTAAGCACACACTGATACACTGAGAATTAGTTAAAATAGAATCCTGTTCTTTCCCAGCTCAAACTTTATTGTATTTTTCATTAGACCCTGCTGCAACCCGACAGCAGAAACCTCTGTTTTTCAGACTCTCTTCCATCTGCCCAATGCTGATCCTGCTTTAAAAAACACTAATTACAGGCAGTCTCCAAAGTACAAACATCCAACTTAAAATGACTTATAGTTAAGAACAGGGCTGAGACAACAGGGAATGAGAGATATCTACCCCCAGGAAAGGAAATTCAGTCTTGAAGAAGTTATCATGGGGAAAAGGTGTCTCCACTGAAGCTTTATCACCAGTCCTTATTTCCACAGTGTTCCTAACTTGAGGACTGCATGCATAGACAGAAGATGAGGAAGAAAACAGGGGCTGTTGGAGTATAAAAACTCTTTGTAAAAATGAGTTTTGCCATCAAGAACTTTTTTAAATAAGACATGTGTCTATGTTTGCTGAAAAAGGATTGCACTGTGTCTTTCCTGGTCCTAAAAAGTGGCCACTAAATGCTGTTGTGGATACAGAAAGATTCCTGAGTTTGGTTGAGTGGTATTTTTCTAGAGCAGTGGTTCTCAACCTGTGGGTCCCCAGATGTTTTGGCCTTCCAACTCCCAGAAATCCTAACTGGCTGGGATTTCTGGGAGTTATAGGCCAAAACATCTGGGGACCCACAGGTTGAGAATCACTGTTCTGGAGGCTGGTATCACATAGTAATTTCGATGGGCTGGGGGCTTTAGAAGACTGGAGCTAGTGGAAGATGTGGTAAAATGGCTTAACAAGTTTACTGCATTGGGGAGCTACATATAGCTTCCCCTTTTTGGAGGAACTTTTCATCCTCAGCTGTAGTGGTTGCATTATTAGTTATCTATTGATTAGTTAGATTAGCTAGGTTTCCTGGATAAACATAAAAGAGTATGACAGTGCCAGTGGTTATTCTTGGCCTTTGTAATTGATGTTCTGACAATGACATGCACCAGCCTGTTTGCTTGTGATTTCACTGTCCCGGATCTTCCTCAGCTGCCTGTGGCTCTTCCTCTTGTACGTCGAGTGTCTGTCTCATCATTGCACAGTTGGAAAAGGCTAGTGCTTAAAAAGGTCAAATCTTTCTCTTCCCTTAATTATGGGGATTAGGATGTTCTGGCAGGCTCTGCTCATCTGGAAGCAAGATGGTACAGCTGTTGAAACCTGGCACATTTGGCACAGCAGGGGACTTATAAAGGGAGAATCTTTCTTAAGGAAGCTAGGTAGGAGGAAGAGGGAGGCTGCAGCTGATGAGAAGTCTGATGCATAGCTGTCTCCTTTTGTGCCCTTCAGTACTAGTGAGGAAATGCATTCTCTTCAAAATCCTAAGGGCAGTTTGCAAGGGGTTGGAAGAACATAACACTTTCTTCTCCCAAGGCTTGAATACAATCCGAGATTGGTAATGGGATGTTAAGAGAGCAATGCATAGATTGCCTTTGGAGATAAAACGAATTCAGTGAAACCAGAAATTCTATTTAGTTCTTAAGAGACAAAAACACCTCCACAATCTGACTTGGAAGCACTTTCAGTAAGAATAGCTCACCTTGATAACTTCATCTAATATACATTGCTTCAAATTAAATCTATCCATACTGTAGACTGCTGATAGATAGGATTTCCTTTCCTTTCCCCCCAGTCTTCGGTTATTACTTTCAGATTCCATTTCTTAGCTTGCTTTCTCCAATAGGTTTGATTCCTAAACTCTTTGTCTTCTCTGATGCAGTCTTCTGTACCTTTGGGATTTCTTTATTTTACAATGGCTGGCCCAAGAATAGCCGGCATCTTCCTTAAGTGTTTTGACTAACACTCTGGTTATAATCAACATGGAAAATGACTATTGTGGCTAGGCATGAGAATGTAATGAAGTCAAGAGAAGGTTGAGAAAAAGAAATGATAGCCATGTTTAAATATTTGAAAGACTATTATAAGGAAGAGGGAGCAGACTTGTTTTCTCCTGCCCTGGATACCAGGACTCAGAGCAATGGGTTCAAATTATAGGAAAGGAGATTCCACCTGAACATTAAGAGGAACTTCTTGCCTTTAAGAGCTGTTCAGCAGTGGGACCCTCTGCCTCAGAGTGTGGTGGATGCTCTTTCTTTGCGGGCATTTAAGCAGAGGCTGGATGGCCATCTGTCAGGGGTGCTTTGATTGTGCTTTTCCTGCATGGCAGAATGGGGTTGGACTGGATGGCCCAAGCTGCGTTTTCCAGCTCTTACGATTCTTTGATGATGGTATATCATTGTGGTTTAGGAGGTGGGGGAAAGGGACTCCTCTGCTATCATCACTTCTATTACAGATTATTTTCCTCTTCAAAGTACTGGACTGATATGTTCACAAAGCACATTAAGCTAAAACCAGGATGAGGACATGAGGAAAATATCACTGTAACTAGTAGATGCTGAGTTTCTGGATTTATGAAGGCTTACCCATTTCCTCTTTTATCCTCCCAATAGCCTTGTAGATTAGGTTCATAAATAACAACTTGCCCAAATTCAACCCTATGGATGCCAAGGCCAAACCTGTGCTCTGAGCAAATCCGTGTCATGCCCTTGTGCATTAACTTTAAGACTTTGGGAGAAGCTAGATATGATGGGAAATAATCCACATGTTTGTGAGCATAACATAAGTGAATCCAACATAGCATTCTAGTGAGATCAGGAAATAGTTTCAGGAGACATCCATTTGCTGCTTCTCCAAAATATAGTGTGCCATCACAAACTAGAAATGAGGAAGAGCAAAGATGGGATAAGTATATTGAATAATTATCTGCCAAGCACTTACTTAAGTAATTGTAGTGCTGCTTCTGAATTTGCCAAATACTGCATGGCTCATGAATTGCCTGAGAACCCCCATAATTGTTAGGATTACAGCTTCAATGAATATATGGACTGTGCCTGGCAAAGGTCTTTATGGTATTTCTTGTGTGTCCCATTTTGTATACATCTTACTGTGCATTTTAGTAATCACTGAATGTTTGTTCGGGGAAGAAAGGGGGAAAGCATCATCTTCATTGCCTGCTTAATGTAAAAAGTAGTCAACATAGAAAAAAGAGAAGAAGGAAGACTATTTCTGTTCATACTAGTGTGCTAGTCTGCAGTTTTAAAATAATTTAATTTATAGCACATATATTGAGGATAGGTAATTATATATGCATAATGTATGCCTGCCTTTCTGTCTCCCTGTGTGTGCTCAAACATAAATTTTCTGCTTATAACATTAATTATGACCGGTCAATACATTGACTGTCGTTGAAATATGTACTCTAGTCAGAATATGATTACAGGGATATTCGCAGCTATTGGTTTATGTGCTTTGCCTGCAGTCTAGAAAACTGTACATATATGTGACCCCTAACTATGGGAAGCCACAGCAGACAAATTTGACCAGTGCACATTTTCCCCTTCCACAACTAGCCCCTTTCATTGTTTAAAAAGGAACATGTAACAAGAATTGACCTTAGCATTAGGCAAAATGAATGCCCCTCTCAAGAAGTGGGACATCTTGAAGGGACAACAAATTTTTAGTTATTGAAATTGCTGCTCCTGTATTGCTATTGCCAAAAGGGAAGTGAATCTACACTATAAAATTATTACACTTTGCCACCACTATAACTACCATGGCTGACTGCTAGGGAGTCATGGTAGTTGTAGTTTTACAAGGTCTTTAGCCTTCTCTGCCAGATTGCTGGTGCGTCAACAAACTACAGTTTCCAGGATTTCACTGTATTGTGCTATGGCAGTTAAAGTGGTGTCAAAATTACAGCAATGCTAGAGTGACAGAAAATTTCATTGGCAGGGACAGAATTCTTATGAGAGAAGGATGCCTCCCTTTTCCCTTCCCCATAGCTACACTTCTGATTGCAGGCAGGATGTCAAAAGCTTCCTAGAAAAGCAAACATAGCTCTCAGTCTTTAGAGGAGAGAGATGCAATTTTCTTGGTTAAAGGGCTTTTATGTTGCTTGAATTTAAATGTATGATAAAATCTGCTTCCATTGACTAATTAGTTCATTAGACTAATAGATTAATTCAGTGGATCAAAAGATCAGAAGCAAGACAGTCACCTGACTGAAAAGCGTTTGACTGACTGAAAGCTTTACATGCTCAGGAAAGGGCTCTTGAGAGTTTTTTCAGGTGATGCTGAAATTGGAGTTGGAGATGGAGGAGAGACAGGTTGTATTCCTGTGCTTTACAATATAAAAATAGTAGGCAGAGAAGGAAACGTGTTCTCGGGTGTTTTTGATAATGTGGCTTACAGCAGTTCCAGTTTGGCAGCGAGGAATGACAGCATCCCCATCAATACTGATGTGACCTCCCGATTTATATGTAATGAGGGGGTTCAGGACTTTTTTTTGAAAAGTGGAACTTGGTGGTTTGCAGCCTCTGGCACAGATCCTTTTGTAGCTAAGCAGGGTCAGGCACAATCAGGTCTTGGACAAGGGACTTTTAAGGAAAACTCATGAGTGCTGTAGGGGAAACAAATACCACTGACAGCAGAGTTGTGTAGCTGGAGGCAAAGTCGGGCTTCAGATAAGAACAAAACCTAAGCTTGGTACTTATTCTCTGGCCTGTGGTATGCTTGCAGCAAACCAAATTGATGACTTTATATGTGTTTTGTTCTCCTTGGAAAGCTTGTTTCCTTTCATTGACCAGAGTTGATGGGATGTAGGCAAGGAATTTGGATTATTTTGTGCTGTATCTGGAGGAGATATTCCTATGACTGGAGACTGCTGTCCAAAAGGAGGAGTGACATTAGCAGTTCTTCATTAAGACACTTGTGCTGTCTGGAAGGCCTTTCCTTCAGCCAAACTCCAAGAGCTTTAATTGCATCAGTCATTGCATGAATCTTCACTTTTGGTCTATATTTTGTGTCCCATTAGCTTTTTTGTTCAAAGTCAGTAAATACTATGTAGAGAGCATTCACAGAAGGTGAAGAGAAAAAGGACTGTTTATGTGCACTTTAGAGATGGCTCATCCTATCTCTAAAGGAATTTCCATGGAGTTTTAAAAGTTAGCCCAGGAGAAGACAAACAGAATCTCCTTTGTCTGACCTTCTACTTACTTGTCTTCCATCTGTCTAGTATCCATCTATCTAGATATTCCCATTCATTTATGTACAGTATTTGCCAGTGGAAACTTTGTAATATGGCATAAGGGCTAATCAATAATAATAATAATAATAATAATAATAATAATAATAATAATAATAATAATAATACTTATTATTATTATTTGATCAGTCTTTGGAGGTTTTTTTTTGCAGTGTTTTCTCTATGGAATGTGTATGTACACAAACATTACAATGTCTGTATATTTTATAAACCAATGTATACAAGCAATAAATAAAACAGTACCACCCATTTAATAGTAAAAATTAGAAGTTGAGCTGATGGAGCTGAGTATAAGACTATAGCAGGTATGGGTAAACCCAGGCCCAGGGGCTGGATGTGGCCCTTTGGGCTCTTATATCAGGCCCACCTCTCTTTCACCTTCCTATAAGCATGAGGATGTGGCAACCTTCCCATGTCCTCATTCTGAGAGGAGACCAGGGAAGTCCCACACAACTGCAGCACCAGTCCCAGGCAGAGCCTCGTCCTGGCCTGGACCTTGGCCTCTACCTCCACGGGACATAGCTGCTCCTCACTGTTGTACGTGGAGCCAGCATGTTCTTCTAGGCCTCCGCCCCTGGCAATGAAGAGGGCAACTCCTCTTCCACCTCTTCCTCCTCCTCTGCCGCTGCCACCTTCCTCAAAGGCAAGTTTCCTCTCAGGAGCAGGAGGGAAGGGGAGCCCTAGGCAGCTGCGTACCCAGATGATAGTGGTGGAGGAGAGGACAAGGAGCTGCCCTCCTTGTCAGCAGGGGCAGAGGCCCTGAAGAAGAGGAGTGTGCTGGTGAGGAGCAGCTGAGTCCTTTGGCAGTGGAGGCCAAGGTGCAGGCCAGGAAGAGGATCTGCACGGGGCAGGGCCCGTGGACCAGGCAAGCTGCCGTGTATGAAACCCTCCCTCCCTGCATGTGGCCCCCAAGTTAACAAGTTTGCCCTTGCCTGGACTATAGTGATAGCAGAGAAGAAGAATTGTCTGAGTTGGACTGAGATAAAAGTTATTGAAGGCATGCTAGTCTTTTATTAGTAAGTGCAATCTGGAATATAGTGATTTCACAAAACAAATGTAACCTCTCTTATGTTCTGTGTAGTAGCTGAGGTATCAAAATACTTTTTATGAGAGCAAAAGGGGAAAACAGTTAAAAATTCTCTTTACAGTCTTTCCCTAGCCTTGTCGCCCTCTGGCCAATACTCCCTAATTTATCTGCTGATTTCTCCTTGAGTTTGGGAATAAGTCACTCCATGGAGATATGAGACCTGGTTGCTGCTTTATCTTGCTGCAGCTCAGATCTTTTCCCTTAATTCTAGAACCAGCAGGAGGACAAGGGAGTTGAAAGAAATCGCTCCTGCCAGACCTTGCAGGTGGCACGACTGCCTTCTGTGGCATGTAAATTGAAACCATCTTCTGTTTTAACTCAGACCTTTTTAAAACTTGAAAATCTCTTTGCTCAGTGAAGTGAATTGTGGATGGGATTCTATCTCACTTTGGCGGGAATATTATGGTGGTGAGCAGCTTCACACATCTCTCTGGATTAAATTATACAAACACTCGCATTGTTTTACTTGATTCATTAAATACATGCTTGGGAAAGCTGGAACAAGCAATTCCCACTGTATTTTGCTGTGGGGCAAGCCAGTGAGTGGGCAGGGCCCTGTAAATGAGGAGGAAGCCCTATTTGAGCATTTCCATAGTTTAGAGTGGGTCCTCTGCTACTTTGGTCCCTCTTGCTGTTCATCTTATCAGTATAAACTTTACCAGAAATTCAGCACCAAGGCAAAAATTTGACATTTACATCTTTCTTCACAGTTTTTAACAGTAGTATGGACATTTGCTACTTTTACTGGGGTGATATGCCCCCACCCCAGAATTCTCCCATTCATTTCCTATAGTAGGTGTGCCTAGTGGGGAAGGAAGCTGTTAGGATACTGGTTGAGGAATGTGATTTCTTCTTTGGGTCTATGTACTCAGTGGTTTCCATCCAGTATATCAACATGGTACCAATTGGACTTATTTATTCCAGACATTTCAGATGAGACAAGAATGGAAAATCAGTGACAGGTAACCATCTGCTTTTTACCCTTTTCCACTCATAGCCAGAACAGATATCTATTTTGCTTATTCCCATGGCTATCTCTCAGGGGTCTACAGGGGGTTGTATTTGCTGTATAAACTCATACAGTGGCACTCAAAATTGGTTTGTGCAAAGATCATACAAAAGACCTGTTGTTTGAAACCCTCTCTCCCCTCATATATCCTGTTGCCAGGAGATTGGTAGATGTTTGCGGAGGGGGGCAATCACCCCCTATCTTTTCAGCTCTGCTGCAGCTGATTTTAATCTTTGTCCGTGCCTATATAAATCAGAAGGGATTTCTGGAGGACAAATAGCCATCAATTCTTTGTGGCATTAAGAGGGGAATCACATGGTCAGAAATCAAATTAATGTCCTAGATAGACAATGGGCCTTGGCAAGAGTCAGAATTCTCGGGTTCTTTTGTTGCTGGCAGTGGCGACGGCAACAGCTCTTCTCACCTGCAATAAGTGCCTCCTGGTTCCAGTAGTAGTTAGAAAGCTTGGCATTTCCTTTGCTTTACACAATTTCCTCTTTTTTTTTTTTTACCAAGCTCACTTCCTCTCTTTCCCTCTCACATCTTTTGAATTGCATAGTTCATTTTTCAATTTGCAATGGATTTTGCAATAATAAAAACAGGCTTTAATCCTGATTGCTCAGGAGTGTGCTTTAAAATATAGCCATTGATGAGTGGGAGGTGACATTCTTGATGATAGCACTAGGAGGACTGAAAACTGTTCACAGATTGCAGAGCCAGAAATAATTGCTGGGAATATACAGTCTGACCTACTGTATAGTGGAGGCCTCCATGTTCTCCCCATTATTCTGGTGACAAAACCAATAACTTGTATATAGCTAGCATTTCCTAAAATAGTGAGCAAAATCCAATTAAGTTTTTCTGCTGACAGAAGTGCTTTTTTCAGTTGAGCCAAAAGCATTCCCTTAAGCACCTCCCCACTGTATTACCTTATGCACCCTCAAAATCTGTTCGAAGGACACTGGAGGAAATTTGGGAGTCTGCAGTGAAATGAAGAAAGAGGAGAGAAAAAATCAAGTTGCATGTATACACTACTGTTTCTGGATTCTATATGTTGTTACATGTGAGAATAATTTTATAGGCTTTGCAAGGTCACTCATCCCATCAATTCTTGCTTTGTTTTCTAATCTTTTAAAAATTCCCATATTTTTACAGGTATGTTCTGACAAAAAGTTTGGAACCGAAGTACCAATAGCTTCTGTGACTATTACCCAGGGCAGCTATTTTGTGCTTTTCATGAAGAGGGTGCATCCCAGGAACCATAGGATGGTGTGCATCTTCTTTATCCATGGGGAAGGAGAGTGAACTTTATTCACACAAACTGCCCCCATAGTGATAAGGAAACTTCAATTTATGATGTTCTGCCAGTACTTTGGAGACAGTAATATTGAAAAAGCAGCAAAGGGGTAAAGAAGTTGAATCAGAGAAGCCTTTGAATCCATTGTGTCCAGAACCTTCCCATTCCCTGGCATAACCATCCTAGAATTGGGATGAGGAGGGGGATATTCCAATATTAGCCATTCCCAGCATTCCTTTTGCCTTTTCAGTATTAGTCTGGCAGAGCTTGGCAACAATACAGAGGCAGTTATTGTAATATATGCTGACTTTATTCTAGGTTTTTCTTAGCAGGATTTATTCTTTGCAATTGCTTCAAGCTCAGAGATTATGACTTTGCCATTCCTTTAGACCAGTGGTTCTCAACCTGTGGGTCCAGATGTTTTGGCCTTCAACTCCCAGATATCCTAACAGGTGGTAAACTGGCTGGGATTTCTGGGAATTGTAGGCCAAAACACCTGGGGACCCACAGGTTGAGAAACACTGCTTTAGAATGAGAGTCTGTGACTCAGTGGAATTCTATTGCTGAGAAGGAATCTGAACAATAATCTCTCAAAGTCCTAATCCAGCACTCAAACCTTTAAACCACACTGGATCAGTTTCTCTCCCCCCCTGCCCAGTTTAGATTGTTTAGTAGCTAGTGCAAAACTACATTTTCCTAAATTGCCCTGATTTGGTTTGGATACAACTTGTTTCATTTCAATGGAATAAATGACACGTGGCACATTTTCTACATTGTCTGTGTCCAATTGCTGCAGATACCCCTCTATACTCAGCAGTTACAGAAAGTTTTCTCAACTTCATCCTCGAGGTATTTTCATTTCACTTGATCCTTTCAGTCCAGTGGATACTTGTGTTCTGGTGCCAGCATTTTATTCAGTTCAGTGGTCTTGGGAATGGGAGAAGTAAAACCTGCCATTAAGGTTGAATAAATCCAGCCAAGTTTGTTAATAGGCATGTTTGCCCAGATGGAACATAGGAGCAGAAAGAAATTAATCCCTCCTGCTTATTTGCTGCTTTCTTTTAGCATGGCTGCACAGCTAAGGTGGCAGGGAATTGGGGCATTGTGGCATTAGAGCGCGTCCTCTCCCCTCATTAGCTGCCATCCAAGCTCATTATCAAGTTGCACAATCTTGGGTGAAAAATGGCCAGCGTGGGCGCAGTCATAAATATGCCACTGTCAGTCTTGATGTGATTGTGTTAATGACCAGAAAAAAGGCACAACAACCAAGCTGCTGGGCCGGTACAAGCTCTCCATGCCATGTACTTCCTCAGTAGTCTTATACTGTCTCCAAAGTATGTGCTGAGGGAATGCAACAAGACCTGGATGGGTGGTATGATAGGAGGAAGGGCAGGAAAACTGGGGCTGATACATGGCCCTCCTGCTCTGCAGTTGCTTATTGGTGGGCTGTGCTGTTGCTGGTTCCCTCCCTGATCTGTCCAGCAAAATCCTTGCATGAAGCCCTACAGGCAAATACAGCTTGGCATTGCTACACTGAGCCAGGGCTTGCACTCATTGCCTTAGGCACTCGGATGTGCTGATCTGAGGAGAGTTGAACAGAGATCACTCTTTGCTTTTATCTTGGATGCCAGACCTTTAATGGGGGAGATGGAAGCAGGAGGGGAAACTCTGGTTAACATTAGCATGGGAAAAGCCAGCTCTCCCTGCCTTGTCCACCAAGAAAAGATTCTGTTCAGTGACAGCCCTTCAAAAATGTTAGGCTAATTATTCTGCACTGACATCTCTTGCTTGTCTCCATTTCCTCCCTCTGTCCTGAATTGACCTTTTGACCCAAAGAAGTCTTTCAGCGGGAAAAGCAGTACTTAGAGTGCAGCATTTATTTTTTTCTTTATTGATAATGACAACAGAGTAGGGCCTTAATACCCTAAAGGAGTCAGTTCCTGCCTGTTCTTGGACTCTAAGCAGGACCTTTGGATGTGAGATCACCAATGAAGATCAGATGCTGTAGATTGTATTATAGGGGAAGGAACTGGTAAAATGATGTCTGGATACTCCTTGCCTAAGAAAAACTTAAGAAATTCATGAGGTATCCATAAGTCAACAGGCAACTTAAAGGCACAGGCACACAATGACAGCAGCTTGAAAAGGCAGTACAGAGCAAGGGATACATCTCTATGGGGTACAACTTTTGGCAGACATACCTTGAGATTTCTTCACTTATTTGCTTGTTGCCTGACACAATGTGCATCCCCAATTATTTTTCTCTCCTGGTCTTTACAATATGTTTCAATTATATTACCTCACTTCTCTTCACCCATTATGACCCGAGTACAAATCTAAGTAGATGTTTCCTTTGCCCCATCTTCTGTTAGGAAAGTTTTGGCACTTCAGCCAATCAGAAACTTAACTTCATGAATACAGGGCATTTTAGGGTAGGCTTAAGCAGTTTGGCTGGCGGAAAGAGACAATCATAACGTAGCTACAGATTTCTGCAGAAATAAGGTATGTCATCTTCTGTAGAGGACAGGAAACACAGTGGAACCTCTACTTAAGAGTGTCCCAATTTAAGAGCAACATTTTGAGTTGAGAGTTAGCACCAGATGGAGCGCTAGCATGAGAGTCCAAGGCTTTAGGGCAGTGGTTCTCAACCTGTGGGTCCCCAAATGTTTTGGCCTTCAACTCCCAGAAATCCTAACAGCTGGTAAACTGTCTGGGATTTCTGAGAGTTGTAGGCCAAAATACCGGGGGACTCAAAGGTTGAGAACCACTGCTTTAGGGCTTCAAGGGAGCAGCCTCTGTTCTTTGTGCCTTGTGCTCTTGTCTACTTTGGGAGATTGCTGTCTGCTTTGCTCTTGTCCGCTTTAAAGAATTTTGGGTTAGTTGATTTTGTATAGTTTTTATTCCTGTTATGTTCGGCTACACAAAGGGAATGGGGGAGAGAGAGCAAGAGAGGGAGGGAGGCTGGAATGAGTAGAGTATGAAGGAAACAGTACTTCTGCCTCTTCACTTTGTGCTTTGTGCTTCCTTGCCACAACAGTCACCACTAGGTTGGATTATGTTGCATCTCGTCTTAGGTCAGTCATAAACCATTACTGACAAATTCCAACTCACCTGTTCAACACCTTTAGTTTCCCGGTTTACCATCATGTGGAAATATCATCAGAGATTTGAAATTTTGTGAATATAATCTAATTTGCATCCTCAGGTAGCTGATTTAGAATAACAACATCCCAAAGCTCATATGTCTTAGGTCTTTTCTATAAAAGAGCCAGTCTGGAAAACTGACTACAAGATGGTGTAACATAGATAAGTAAAAACCCTTGAAATGTTCCAGTAGGTTTATATTTCAGTCATGAATTTGCTGCTGATAGTGTGCACAAGTACAAAATGGAAGGAGGGGAGTGGGGTCTGCTACTTTATGTAAACAAGCCCTCATTTGGAGCAAAGACTACTCGTCATATTGGGACTTCTAGTAGCAGACGGGAAATGGCATGGGGAAAGGGTTATCAGCTGGAATCTGCCATGTCAGGCACAGTGACTGATGACATTTGCAGGCCTGCTTAGCTCCTGCTGGTAGTCTGTCTGCAAAGGCCTCTGAGCAGGGAGGCAGTTTATTACTTAGTAAGTTTCTGTGAGCTTGTAATTAAACTGTACCCCATGGAGCCTGCTTGCTGCCCTGGTATAGCCTTCCTTGCCATCATTGGAGACTAATAGACAGGCATAGGGATTCATCAGCTGACTTGTCAGCTAATTGGTCTCATCCTGTTGCTTCTGTGGCCATGACAATTGGCAGCATCCACCTGTATCACTTTGGGGTTTGCAATAAAAACTTCAACAGCCATCCTTTGGCCCATATCCCCTCACTCCCTGAAAGGTCTGCATTGAACTGCAGAGAAAAGGCTTAACCTTAGTCTCCTTTTGGCAGAGCTTTTGTGCTTGGCCCTGTACACTTTGGCAGCACTGGATGTAATATCTTTGATTCTTTTACCACTCCCCCTTTTAAAGCAAATGAGAAAAACTTTTATGATGCAGCTTTACTGAACCGCTCAGGGGCAACCCAAGGGCACTGTTCATTCGGCTTTGTCAGAAAGACTGTATTGTCTTTCAAATACTTAAGGAGTGGATTTGCAGTTCCGTTTGGTTCTTGCAGATGTGGGTAGAGAAATTTTCTTTCTCTACATATGGAGTTTGCCTGTTCTGTCCCACTTCTCCTACTGTGTTTGGCAAGGGAATGGGTTTTTGACTTGTTAGGCAGCTGCCTCCTGTCTTTGTGCCCACCTAATGTATACTTCCTCCCAACACCATTAGAGTTTGTTTTACAACCGTAACAATGTTTTTGGGAAAATTTGTAATCTTTTCAAGAAAAGTATATGAGTCTTGCTAAAAACATAAAATTTTCTGGCTTGTACTCTTCACTTTGGCCTCATTTTGCTTCTTATTCAAAAATGTTCAGTGAATGTTATACTAGGACTTGGGTTTAGGTCCTTGCTGAGCCATGACTCTCACTGTGTGCCCTTTAGCCAATCCCACTCCCTCCATTTGGCCATTTCACAGGAGGAGAGAGTCGCAGGGCCATGTATCTGGCCTCTGGCTCCTTGGCAGAATGTTAGAGCATACATTTAAGTAATAAAGGAATGAATCAGTGGGTTTTATTTTACCAGGAAAGAAATAACACAGCAATGGGAAAAATCATTCCTCTGGTATGGAAAAAGGCCACTTGGAGCCTTATTGCAGGTTAAGCAGCTCAAGTGTTAGAGTTTGATCCAGTCAGAGTTTCAGGCAGTAGGTATGCAGAGATGGATGATGATGATGATTCTTCTAGCTTCTTAAAAATGTGGCTTTTAGCCCCTATTCCATTGCCATCCACACACTTAATATAGGTATAAACACAGACATGCTAACCTGTTGTGCTCTCTGCTTAGTTTTTGCCATCTATGTACTCACCCTCACAGCAATATCCATATTGTTTCTTCTTCATCCATATTTATCACTACTGGGGTATAAAGAAGTTTTAATGTGATTTTACAATGTAGTTAACTATATTGTACACTGCCTTGAGTCGAAATGAGAGGTGAGCATTAATAATAATAATAATTATTATTATTATTATTATTATTATTGTTGTTGTTGTTGTTGTTGTTGTCATCATCCTCATCATAAATTTGAGGCTCTTTTGAACCTGCTATGAGTAGTGATTCTCAATCCCATCTCCTCTGCTTGGAGCTGGTTGGAGCAAACTCAACCAACCCCTGTCCTTAAGAATGATGGAGCAGCAACTGGCAGTCCTGGACTGGATGGAGAGGAACAAAAACAGATGTGCATGAGATAGGAACCACACACAGGAAGCCCAAGGCTAGCCAAAAATACGGCACCATACTATTTCTAGCAAAGTCCAAATAGCTCTCTGCTTCTCTTTTGCAAGATCCCTGTCATGCTCTGCATTCTTTCCGGGGTCTCTGTTACCAAGCTTTGGCTACAACGTCCTGACGTAAGCCACCTGTTCTCTGGAGACAAGCATGCAGACCCTTCTTGCCATCCAACTGCGTCCCTCAGAAATGCTTTTGTTGAGACTTGGCCAGCACTTCTGTTGCTTGGGAACCTGGTAATCTGATGCTGAGAACTGAAGTCTGCCTGTCAGAGAGAGGCCTGCCTGTTGCGTGAAGTTGGCAACTGGTAAATTGCCACCATTCCATCTTTTATCTCCTTTGTGGAAATAAAATTAGCTGAAGGAAGCAGTAGGAGCCTCTTTTTTGCTAACATGGGGCATAGTCCACCAAATGTGTTTAATGGAGGGATGGGGGCAGGGAGAGAAATGAAAGTTTTTGCATATAAAATGCTCCTTGAGAGGCTGGACCATTTGATGAAAGGATAGTATTTCCATCAAACTGAAGGCTTGGATATGTTTCCTGAAGATATAATGCACAGGATGAAAGCCTTGCATTAAAGTTGTAGCACAGTATAACACCAGGTCTCTGCACTTGTACATCAGCATCATGGGCATAGATAGCAGTTAAACAATGCCAGAGTCATGAATGGCTTCATTCTCTTGCCTGACTCATGCTGAAATTTCAGACCTCTCAAGTATGGGCTAATTTACTGACAATGTCTTGTGTGACAGCTTGAGGATACAGGTGGTGTTACTCACCAGGATAAGAACATAAGAAGATATTAGTCCAGTGGCCTATCTTGTCCATCATTCAACTATCTACACGATACCACTTGTGGTGGAGCAGAAGGTCGATGGGCTTTCTCCACTGTTGCTCTCTACCAGCATCCAGTATTTAGAGTACTAATGAATTATCACTGAATCCCAAGAAGAAAGGAGTGAAGTGGCAGGTCACAACTGGGATGGGTTAATCCATATATATATATATATATATATATATATATATATATATATATATATTGTTGAAAGCTAATATGATGTAGCAGCTAGAAAGTTAGATAAGAACTTGGGAGGTCTTATATTCCAAATCTTACACATTCGTGTAGTGAATTGGGTGATCCTGAGTCAATCACTCTTCAGCCTTTCTCACAGAATTGTCTGAGATGGAGTAGACTATTGAACTACATGTATGGATGTGGGAAAGTGGCAAAAAAGAGAGAACAATTGAATGAATATCAGCAACATGATGGACAGAATATTCAAAATATTTGGAAAAGTGGTAGAAAACTTTGCTTCTCAAATATCAGTAATTTCTAATATTCACACTTTTTTGCGCAGAAAACATCATTTCCTGTACAAAAATACATGTTTGTAGAAAATGTTGCTTCTTGCACAGAAAACTTGTTTTATGCACAAAAATACCATCTGTGAATATCATACAGAATAAATCTCACACTGCCAATCATCTTTTAATATTCTGTAGTTTTCCAGAATATTCTTACAGAAGGAAAAAAATACCAAAATTAACCATTTTTCTTTAAAAAAATAAAATCAGTGAAGAATTGAATCCTTATTTAGTCATATTGAGATCATTCTGATAAATCTCTGTGAGCTTGCAGTGTCTGTGTTCTACTTACAAACCCTGTTACCCAACATCTTAGCTGGACTCTCTGTGGTTCATCACAAAACATCCTCCCAGGTCAGATTTTTGCAGTGTCTTAGTCCATCTCCAACTTTCTTTGGAATTATTGTTCGTTTTCTCCATCTTCTAGTTTCATCCACATTCTTATCTGTAGTTTTGACAGTATTAGAAGGATTGTGTGCGATGGCAAGATAGTGCAATAAAGTCTGTGCCTTGATAGTGTGGGGTCATCTTCAAAATGATCAGTTGCCAGTAGAAATACACTCCCTTCTCCTTCCTCTTTTTTCAGCTCATGTGCTGTTTTAAAGTAGATATAGAAAACTTCCATTAGGTCTGGCAGAATAACAAAAGAACTGACAATTGAAGAATAGACAAATGGTGACAGTTGCTATTTGGAACTCTCTATGCTTTGTTCCAAAAGTGACATTACAAATAAATATTGGGTTGGTATAACATAAGTTTCCACTTCCAAACACTTGGGAACAAACCACACAGATTTCAATAGAATATGCTTGTATGGATGGGTCTCTTGAGGTGGACAAAATGTTCCTTCTCCCCAGAGGCTGATTTTGTGGCCCATGACTCCTCCAGACTCCCCGGACTGCCATTTAACTGCATAAAGGGCCAGATATCACTTCTGAAATGCTCTTAAGATCGGCAATTCACCTTTCAAATAGGCTATAGGGCACCCCTGCAATTGATTAACCTTTTAAAAATATTGTTTTCCCCAAACAAAAAACAGCTTTATTTTGACCCCTGGACCCTCCACTCTTACCTATCCTTACTTTAGATGTTATAATGATTGCGTGAGGAGCAACCTGCATGTCAGCTCTTCATCCCACACCTTCTGTGTAACATATAGAGACTCTTACTAATACCCCCCCCCCCCCCCCCCCCCCGTGCTTCTTGGCTGCATTGAAAAGCAGCAATGTGGGGGAAGCCTGGAAAGGCAGCTCTCACACGCCACCACTGTAACATCTAAAGGGCACCTATGTACACATAGAACTTGAGCCTAAAGAGTGCTTCCTTCAGTATGCTTAATTTAATACAATATAAATATGATTTTGTGAAGTGATTTCTTTGAGCTAGGAAATAAAGGTTTGCTATGGGATTTTTGAATATTTGTACTTGCAAATCTGTTCATGATTGTCAAGTAGCCTAGCAAACTAACTAAATCTGGATGTTTGGATTCCTTAAACATCAGAATTAACTAAGAAAGACCTTATGGTTAAATCAAATACGATTTGTTAAAAGCTTTACATTTGATGGCTTGGATAAACCCCACTCAATTCATTCTTTGATTTAAAGAAGTTAACATAGTTAAACTTGATTCTTACATTGACCAATAGTAAGGATTTCACCAGAATCTCAACCTTATTTAACTGTTGTTGAAATCATGGGCCACACCAACATCTGAAATGTAGATTTGTTTGTTTACATGTGACTGATTTAATCCTCAGTGTTAATACTCTTCAGCAGTTTAGTTCTTTGAAAGTACAGTACTCTGTGTGGCAGTATGAATATACAGTGTAAAATCTGTGTGTTTTTCCAGAAACCTGACTGTGGCTGTCTTTTATTTCATCTGAAGTGATAGCTAGTTTCTCATCTTTCTTATTGTATGAAGGAAAAAAAGTTTTAAATATTCAGTTTCATTCAAAGGTTAAACATCTACTCAGAAGTTAAACAAGTTGGAGTGTCAATCATTAATTTCACATACCTATTCCTTCTTTCATTGCACACCATTGTTACCTTGATACTACATTGTTCTTCCTTACTTTTTGGTAAGCTTTGGGCTCTGACCTTCTGGAAATCTTCAAAATCAAATCAAGTGGTAAAATTCAAAAATGTTTGGAAATGTCTCCTTTCTTATTCATCCCAATCCATTTTACATCCCGTCTTGTCTCTTTAAATGAACACTGTCAATGAACACTCACAAAGGCAAACTAAATCTCCTGTTCTATTGGTGGAGAAACTTGAGGCAAATCAAAAATGAGGGGCTACCTAGTATAGTCATGGCCAGTTTTAGATTTTGACCAAGACTCAAAATTCTATTTATTTTTTATAGCAAAATACTGACAATATTCAGAAAACCTGAAAGTATTTTGTTAAAAACCAATTTAATTTTAATATTACTACTAAAGGAATTAAAAGATCTATTAACAAGTTGTTTTAAATAGAAAAAAACATGTGATCTAGCCTACACGTTTGCATTGAAGAGGCACTTGTTGTGTCAGACAGATTCTTTGTAAATGCCTGGTAAAGTCACTGTTAGGACAAACACTGCAAAAAGAGGGGCATTTAATTCTTCTCATACCTTCTTCAGTCAGAAGTATTTGGCAAGGCGGAGGCATGAGGACATTCTTATAAACTGAATTGTGCCCTAATTGGATCAATAGAGCTTTTAAACCACTGAACTGGGCCAAAACTGCAGAGCAGCCTTTGGCATCAAGGTGAGAGATTGCATCAAGCAGTCAGCTCTTTCCTGGCCAGGCTTCTGAGAAGAGCAGCCAGGAGAGAAGTGGGAGATGAAGGATGCTGGGAGAGGATATGGCATCCGGTCAATCTCTTTTAAGTGCAAAAATACAGAGCCTTTAACAAGGGCTAAGGAAGGGTTCTAAGCTTACTTATCTGTAATGCTGAATTGAACAGTGGGATATTTTTAGGCCATCTTTTTTAGTTTAAAGTCTCCTACAAACACTGAGGCATCTCCGTGTCAGAGCATCAAATGGTTTTCCCTCAGCCCCACCCCTTTATTGTTCCTATTTTGTGCTATTTCAATTTACTTTTGCCACCAGCGCACATAGAGCTGCTTCATATTTTTTTTGTGAAAAGATGCTTCATATTGCCATTTCCAGTACATCACCAACATTTAACCTGCATATAGATTCAGACTCAAAATGAAAAAGGAAAGTACATCCCTTTCCATGCAATGGAAGTGCCTCAAAGATCTAGAGCTATTTGTTTTCCCAGCACAAATCCAAGGCTTGGGTATTCCAGGTGCTCAGGAATATGCTATTTTTTCATGCATGTTCTTTGTTTGGTTGGGTATCCCTACATTCTGGTGCATCTGTGCATATATGTGTCCTGTGTTTTTGTTTCTTTTTTCTACCATTCACTATGTCCATCAGTGAGAGAAAATGCTGAATAAAATCTGAATAAACAATAATGCTCTCAACCATTGTTTTCGCGTGAAGTGCATTTGAGCCCAATTGACCATTATATGTAAAGGAACTAGTGTGGTGCACCCTGCAGTCAGCTTTGGACTCCCTGGACCATATACCTGCCAAACTGTCAGAAAGACATTACTTTCTTTAAGTCTAAAGGTTTCTGTGTGTGCAGGAAATGGTCAAAAGTACCACATTCTGCCAGTTAACAACTGAAGTGAATGTAGAAGAACAAGGAATCAGTATCTGTACCCCTCAGTATGTTCTACCTCACATCATACCTGCATACCTCTATGCATTGATAGTGAATCTTGTCCAGCCCAAATGCTTTCTGTATATTCAGGCTACTTTGTAGTATTATCTATAATAAGTTGTATGTGTCAAACAAGTACAGAAAGATTTAGAACAGCTTTCAGCTTAATTTTCATACCTTTTTATGAAGACCCTTCCTCATTCTTTTTCTTCTCATGGATTTGTTGCATGTGTTAAATAGATGACATGTGTATGCTCATGTTGCCACTACAGTAGAATCTTGCTTATCCAACACAAATGGGCCGGCAGAATGTTGGATAAGCGAAAATGTTGGATAATAAGAAGGGATTAAGGAAAAGCCTATTAAACATCAAATTATATTATGATTTTACAAATTAAACACCAAAACATTGTGTTTTACAACAACTCGATAGAAAAAGCAGTACAATACAGGGTAACATTATGTAGTAACTACTGTATTTATGAATTTAGCACCAAAACATAGCAATGCATTGAAAACATTGACTACAAAAACATCCAGACTGCGTTGGATAATAACAGAATGCTGGATAAGCGAAGGTTGAATAAGCAAGACTCTGCTGTATTTAATAATATGAGGCATGTTTATCTGCATTTTTCATAAGTGTGATGTATAATGGAACCAAACCCCTGCAAATGTGGAGTGACCATTGGATTTCCTTATCACTTCCCAGTCCACAGATTATATTAAAGTTACAGAGAGCTTCAGTTATTTAATCATAATTGCCGTTTGAGTTATAATCAAATGCTAATATTCCCTGAGCAGAAGTCATGATCTTGGCTGGTGGTATTGTTTGTCTTGATCACACAGATAAAAGTTATTGGATAATCCTATGATCACATTGGGTTGTAAGGACAAATGGACTCTCAACTCTTGTTCAGACTCTTTCATGCAAGTCAATTACTGAGAGCTGAGAACCAGCTTCAGTGTTCTCATGTAGACCCCACTTTCCTATGAACCACAGAGTAAAAAGAGATTGGAGGTGTCTCCATGTAGAAACTGGACATACAGTGTCCCAAAGTACAGGTAGTGTTCATTGACAAATAGAAACTGTTTGATGGGCTCCATGCAGGGCTTTAAGAAAACCAAACAAATAAACACGGAGTTCCTGGATTGATTTAATGGGAGATCTATGCTAATCAAGGAGCAGCGTGTTGACACTCAATCCACTGATGGCAGGTAGTTGGCTGATTGCTGCCTTCCTTAAAAATGCTAGTCAATGAACTTCTTAAAATGAGAGAGGCTAAATTTCTAACTCTCTGTTGTGGCAGTTTCCAACCATCTGCTACATGTTTAAAATCTGCTAACAACAGAAATGCCATCTTTAACTGTTTGGGTGACAACTATGGTACCTTAATCTGAAAAACAAAGTTAAAAATTAGATTCTGTCAGCCAGTGTATGTGTGTGTACAAATGCATTTCCTGACATTTTCCAAATCATGTCCAGGCAAAGAAAACAAAATGAAAAAACTGCAAAGACAAGACACATAAATTGAAACAATCTTCTTAAATTCAGTTCCCATGCAGATTGAAATGTGTGTATTCGTTAAAAGTATAATCTGGATACATTTTGCAAGTATAATTTAACAAAGTAGAAAATGTTTTCTTTCTGGTGATGTGTCATAAAATATGACAATTTCAACTGCCTTCATTTGCTTTGCTCTAAGTATGTAATTAATTAACTACTGCCAGTATTTCAGTAGAATTTTCATAGTTGAAGTCTCTTTTTAAAACTTTAGCTCTTCCCACAACAGCTCTGTGATGGAGACTAACATTTCCCCTATTTTGAAACCAGAGGAAGCCCAGCCATTATGTTCTACAAGGAAGTATCGCCATTTACTCACAGGCCATATGTCTTGTCACGCAGAACATCCAAGAACTGGTGTCTCCAGTTTAAAAGGATCTCATATCAATTCATGTGACCTCTGTCTGAGATCCTGGAGAGTTGCAACCTGCCAAAAATCCTGTACATTTACAGGAATATGTGTATGCATTTGACCTAACACATAGATTTCTATGTGCTTTTAAAAAAGAAACAGAGAACAGATTCACAAACTCTAAAGAACTGGGAATACTAAAGGACAATTGTATTTAGGTTCCCATACAAGTTGAACATCCCGTATCCAGAAAAACAAGATCTGAAATACTCCAAATTATGAAATTACCCACATGGGTACAGTGACACTTTTGTTTTCTGATGAAACAACTTTTTCATGCACAAAAGTATTAAAAATATTAGGCTATAACATTCCCTTTAGGCTATAAGGTGTGTTTGGCATATAAATGAATGTCATGTTTAGACTTGGGTCCTATCTCCCAGATAGCGGATTATGTACCTTTATGCAAATACAATACAGGTATTTCAATATCCCCTCCAAAAAATCTGAAACTCAAAACATTTCTGGTCCAAAATGTTTTGAAAAGGGGATATATAAACTTTGTTGTTGTTGTTTTTAAAAGGCATGCTATTTCAGTTTGTCTTAACATGTGAACTAGGTGAGTTTCACCATTGCCAAATCAAGAACAGAAGATATTTAGTGGAGACATAACCTTAGTCTTATGTTTGCATGATGGAACTGGATTCTGACTCCAGACCCAATTCATCCATTCCCACTGAGGGCCATGTTGGCAAAGAGTTGAAGCAATGCAATAGACATGACCTTCAGTCTAGGTCAGGTGAACAGTTGGAAGGGTACCTCTGGGATTTCGAAACTGTTGACTAGCATGAGACACTTTCCGTTTGTAATCACAATGCAGATGTTTACGTTAGGTAGGGTCTTCCATAAGAAGTGCCAGCTGGTTTTTGTTCCAAGTCCCCCCTCCTGCAGCTTATTTTGCATGTGCAGGACACTTTTTGCCTCATAAATCATTGCCAAACTTCACAAGAATGCCAAGGTCTTCGCAGGCAGGGAGGAGGCAGAGAAACGAAGCTGTGATGCTTTCGACCATTAGTAGCAGGAAGTCATTGATCTAATTTTAGCGATGTTTGCTAATTGCCTTCCATGCAACCAGCTACCTGAAAAAGCTGCCTCTCTGTCCTTTAACCTTGAGTTCTTGCCTGGACTGGGGGAGGGGAGCACTCAACACCCAATATAGCCAGGCAGTGATAGATTTTCATTATCAAAAAAAAGTTTGCCATTTCCCCTTTTGGAGGCCTGGAGGCTCATACAGAGAAATGAGTTGGGTTTGTGACTGGAGATGAATGACTATTTCCAACCCACAGAGCAAAGGTGGTTCACACTGCAAATTGGTTCTGGGGGAAAGCTTGGCTATGGAACACATGGGAGATCTGGGGGGTTAAAAACGGTCTGATGGTCCTGATTGCAGCTTGTTTATTCTCAAATATTTGTTCACTTTCCCAGATGGTGTAATTAAAAAATATCCAAATGTTAAAGTGAAAAACAAGATATCTCGTGCCAACTTGCCTAAGATAAGAACCTGGCATTTTACATAAACCCTTCCCCACTCCTCCATTGCTATTTCAATCTCAAGGCATTTGAGGAAAGAACAACCTGCCCACCCACCACATACGCACATCATATCTAGTTATATACCTCACAACTTGAATACCTTGATTTCATTGATGAACATAGTTGCTATGCCAAGTTTTTATTTAACACTGCTATAATGTGGTCAGATACTACACAACATCTTCTCCATACTTATCTGGAGACATAGGCTGGTCCTAAAACACTGCCTATGTAGTACATCCAATAAGTTTTATCAGCTTGGTATGCAATAGAACTTGCATTCCACCAGTCAAGCGCCCTAGATCATATACCCCAGTGTCGCCTTTTTTCCCGGAGAGACAGGCAACAGAATAGCTTTGTGAATAGGACCACAGACTGACCAACCTTTACAAAAGAGAGGAGGAACTATCCTCCTGCCATATTTCCTCTGTCATAAACAACCAGTCCAGTACTACAAATGTAACTGTCATCAGAAATTTGGGAACCCTAAATGCTCACACACACACACACACACATATATATATACACACACACACACACACACACACACACATTCTAAGGCACAAACGCACACAAACAGATTCAATTTATACAGTTTTTCCAGGCCCCCTACTGATAGGGGCCCATTGCTGAAGGAGAAAGGTACAACTTTCTTTCTTTTCTTCTCCAGTTACTTCTTGAACTTCTCAAATGTTTCTCTTTGTGTGCTACTTAATGTACAAATGTTTGAGAATCAGGCTATTAGTCTCTTTGAAGGTTCAGAGCTTCAGAGCCCTTGTCTATTGGGCCACAACTTCTTTTTCACACTCCTTTGGTAGCTCATGCATATACAGAAAGGGACCCCTATTTTAGGAATTGCAATCTGGCCAATGTACACACATATGGACTCAAAAAGTGTACATACTTCATTGGTTTGCAGAGTCCATATACACCTATGGATTAAGCAGTGAGGAAATCCTGAACTAGGGAAATCTTATTGAGAAGGTAAACTTATTGTGAGTTCTAAAAAGGCTGAATAATACTCCTGTACCCTTTTATTCCCTTTCTTCTTTGTATGGAAGAAGCTGGGAAAGGGAGCTGGAGTGGAAAGACAGCTATTTTGCAGAGAGTGTAAGACTAATTAAGAAATTACAGCTCCCCTGTGTATACCTGGCATGGGCTGGCACTGGTGTGTGAAGACTTCGATGGCTGGGCCAACACATTTGGCAAAACAGTTTCAAATATTAGGGATCAGGTGCCATGCTGCTGCATTTTTCAACTACAACTTTATGAATTGGCTGTAAACAGATCCAGCTTCTGCTTGGACAGGCTTCCTGGCCCCATTGGTTGCTGCTGCAAAGAGCTTGCAATTTCAAAATATACTTGATGGAGAGTTGCTACAAGGTTGGCTAGCTCTTTTTCAGAATGCTTTGGTCATGCAACAGTTAGATATCATGCAACACTCTGTAAGGTAATTTGTTCTGCAGGGAGTTAACCTGATATCACAGCTGCATAAATTGTCAGCATTTAGTTGCAGTATAATCTAGAAAGAGTATAATGGAGACTGGGCCCAAAATTATGACTTGTAAGTTTTCTGGTAGTACTGTATTTAGAATTCAGTACATAGGCTGTACATGATGTGGAGAGGCATAAGAGGGCTTTCTTGGTTCAGATGTCCCAGTTATAGAATCCTCGTCCCTGAGAGCCTTGCTGGCATTGCCCCAGATCTTGTTTTGGCATGAAATAAGCATGAGGTTAGTCAGCCAAGCCTTAGGAATTGTAAACCTAACAACCACCACGTTGCAGCGGTTTGAGTGTTGGACTAAGGCTGGATCTACTCTACCATAGAATGCAGTTTCAGAATCCAGATTAACTGCATTAAACTTGATTATGAGTCTACACTGCCATGTGATCCAGTTCAATGCAGTTAATCTGGAATCTGAAACTGCATTATATGGCAGTGTAGATGGGGCTTAAGATTGGGAGGCCAGAGTTCACATCTCCATCTGGTCATGGAAATTCATGTCATTTTTTTTACACTAAGGGGAAGGCAGTGGCAAACCTCTTCTGAATAATTTCTGGCAAGAAAAGCCTAGGTAAAGGGTCACCATAAGTCAAAGTTGACTAGAAATAGATCAACAGCAAGTTCAGTTTACTTTTCTGGCTTATTAATGTCCATTGATTATAAAGGATTGTTGTTTTAATGGGATTTGATTAGAATGGGTTTATTGCTTGCATCCCACCAAGACCATCATCATCATCATCATCATCATCATCATTTAATTACTTATTAATCGCCCTCCATCCACAATGCTCTAGGCGATTTACAAGATGCGTGTAACTTCGTGTCTTCTGGTTAATGTTTTGGGCTAGGAGTAGGGCCGGCTCAGTTTCAGATTCCTAAAACTCTATAGATTACCTTGGCCCCATCACCTGCAACCTGATCAAACTCACAGAGTTGTTGGGGGGGGGGGACCCATGTCTACATGCATTCCTAAGCTTTTTGGAGAAGAAAGAATTGATTTCAGGCTACCACTAACAACGTAGGAGTTGGTTTCAGACAACACTAGAAATAACAAGCAGCATTGGGCCAACCAATCTAAGAAACAAGGAGCTGGATCAGGAGGACTTTTAGCTTTTTGAAGCTTTTCTCATGGAAGATGTAACTCTTAATGAGGGGCTTTGTCATATATGGAAAGAATTAAAATGAACAGAGATTACAGAATAAAAAAGTGGGAAGGAAGAATGTAGTCGTGTTTTGTGGTCACATCAAGAAAGCAATGTAAAGACGAGTAGGGCGGGTTCTCAAATGAAATGTAGTCTTAACTTTCTCTCTTTCCCACTTTCTGCCATGCACTCCTTTTCTGAATTCTCTTGTTGTAACCTTTACAATAAGGTCAGCTGCAGAGCTGGATCCTGAATTGGAAGGCATGGGCTTTCATGTGCCAGATTGTGCACAATGGCTTCTATGCCAACAGAGGCATTTTCCTCCCAGCCAGGCTGAAGGCTTGCGGACAGAGAGGGCAGTCTCATGCAGATGAGTTATCTAGCCGTATTAGTTTATTCATGACTCATAATGAGCTGATGAAGTACAGAGTTATTTTTAGAGCTTTTTAATTGATCACTTTTTGTGTGCCTGTGTGTGCAAGTTTTCCTTCTAATAAGAGGGCATTTCCATGGGACGATTAGCTCATGGACAGGAGGAAAATCTGTTTAAAATGACCAGCCATCCAATTCTACACAACTCTCTCTAAATTTAGCAATGGCTAATTGAAGCATTTGCCAAGCTGTTAATCTGTTTCTTTTCCTTGGCTAGGCAGTTGGAAGCCCAGGGGTGTGCAGGAGAGGCAAGAAAGGGTGTTTTTCCTTATCAAAAGCTGCTACATTCTTTCATTAAGTTATATATTGTTTCCCCGTGCTTTACCTACAACCCTATCCCAATGGGATAGGATAGTGAGTAAAATAATACAGGCAGTCAAATACGATTTTTGTTCCCAGAAAACATACAAGTTAAAGCAGATACCCTTTCTTGAAATGGTGGTCAGCAGTGGTGTCACTACGATTGGTGCCTCCCAGTGTGATAATTCATTGTGCCATGCCAAAAGAGAACTGAGAGAGTTATTAAGAATTTAATGCACAGCCAGATGGAGGCATGGGAGAAGAGGAACACATGACTTTGAGGTTCATTAAAAGTCTACTTGCAAGAGAAGAACAAGAAGGAAGACTTGCCTGGCTAGACACAGCACCGGGGATATTTTTATTAAAAAAACCCCAAAACATTTCCGCTGAAAAACTGATCAAAATAGTATTCCTATTGTTGTATGCTTTCAAGTTATTTATGACCTATGATGAGCCTAATTTATAGACCACCATTTTGGTGTCGCCCCCTTTGATGGTGTCAGCTGGTGCGGTCAACCTTCCTAATGCCGCAACCCCTTAATACATTCCTTATATTGTGGTGACCCCCAACAATAAAATTATTTTTATTTCCACTTCATAACTGCAATTTTGCTACTGTTATGAATCGTAATGTAAATATCTGATATGCAGGATATATTTTCATTCACTGGACCAAATTTGGCACAAATGCCTGATATGCCCAAATTTGAATACTGGATAGGGTTGGGGAGGATTGATAGTTAATGGGATTTATAGTTAACCTACAATCAAAGAGTGTTCTGGACTCCACCAATGATTGAATTGAAGCAAACTTGGCACACAGAACTCCCATGACTGACAAAAAAACTGGAAGGGTTTAGTAGGCATTGACCTTGAATTTTGGAGTTGTAGTTCACCTATATTCAAAGAGCACCGTGGACTCAAACAATTATGGATCTGGACAAAATTTGGCACAAATATTCAATATGCCCAAATGTGAACACTGGTGGAGATTGGGGAAAATAGACCTTGACATTTGGGAGTTGTAGCCCCTTGAACCCCACCAATGATAGAATTGGGCCAAACTTTCAGCACAGAACTCCCATAACCAACAGAAAATACTGGAGGAATTTAGGTTCCTAAAAAAGGTAAAGGTTTTCACCTGACGTTAAGTCCAGTCGTGACCGACTCTGTGGGTTGGTGCTCATCTTCATTTCTAAGCCGAAGAGCCGGCATTGTCCGTAGACACCTCCAAGGTCATGTGGCCGGCATGACTGCATGGAGCACCGTTACCTTCCCACCGGAGCAGTACCTATTGATCTACTCACATTTGCATGTTTTTGAACTGCTAGGTTGGCAGGAGCTGGGGCTAACAGCGGGCGCTCATTCCACTCCTGGGATTTGAACTTAGGACCTTTCGGTCTGCAAGTTCAGCAGCTCAGCGCTTTAACAAACTGCGCCACCACCAGGGGCCTAAGACCATCAGAAATATGTGTTTTCTGATAGTCTGGCGACCCCTCTGAAACCCCCCTGGTGAACCCCCCAGGGGTTCCGACCCCCAGGTTGAGAAACTCTGCCCTACACCTTTATAGTGATGGCACTGGTAGTCAACAACAAAAGAATATTCCTGCTTTTCTTTTATTTTTAAATACTGGTAGAAATGTGATTGATTTTTATTCTGTCATATTGACTTGACAAGCTAAACACATTTGGATCTGTATCCGTTTAAAAGTTGAGGTGCTCTGATTGCCATCTGGCCTATGTTTCATCTCCTGTGTGCTCCCATGTATAATTGCTCTCCATTTCTAATCCCAAAGCTGGTTATTTAGTAGCAAAATGATTTCTCTCTTTCCTTTCTTTTCTTTTGAATGAAACACATTTCCCTTAACTAATTGCAAAGACAACTCCCTGATATCAGTGCCAAAGAATATTAAGGAGCTCTGCAGTTAAACAAATAAGGTGTTTTTTTTTTGTTTGCCACTTGCAAACCTGCAGGAGCGATGGAAAAATGTTAATAAATTCTCAAAAATTGTCAGAAATGAATTTCTTGAGTGTAAGGAGACTGCTAAGAGTCATCCTAGATATGTAAGAATCTTTGTATTTCAGAACTTATTCTAGGCAAAAAAAAATGTTTATGGGTTTTTACAAAGAAAACAGCTTTTTTGTTCAAAAGGTTAATACTTCTGGGCATATAAAAAATTTCTATGCAAAAAGCAGCATTGTTTTGCTGTGGGAAAAACCTCAAGGTTGCACCAACAGGGAAGAAGCTAGGCGTTCCTGTAAGACTTTGAAGGACTTTTTCAATTATACAATTATGTCTTTATGATTCTAGTTTAATTGATATGTCTACATCCTGTGGAATACTGGAATTTGTGGTTTAGAGAAGAGCATAGGCTCTTCCCTAAACCACAAATTCCAGTATTCCACAGGATGTAGACATATCTGATAATTCTCAGCCAGACAGCACCTCTGGTTCCTCTGACCAGACTACAAACCCCAGGATTTCATAGATGAAACAGTTTCTGTTACTGTTGTGGTGGTGGTGGTGTTGGTGTTACTTGTGATCCATTTTTTCTCCAGGACTAGGAGCCAAAGCAGATCAAGCCTTAAATATTTTACAATTAAAAAACTATAAAATATAAATATTAAAATGTAATTAAATATTGCAATACTTAAAACAGTTATCAAAACTATTTAAAAAACCCGTTGAAAACAATTTCTAATCCCATTACAGCAGATATGAGCAAACTTTTTTTCTTTGGGGCCGCATTGTGGGCCCGGCCAGGAGTGTTGGAGGAAGGGTGGTGGGCATGAATCATCCTCAGGTTGCTCTCCCAGCATAAGGATGAACAGCTCGTATCATCCTTATGCTGGGAGGAAGGCAGGACATGCGGTGACTGCCTCAATCCTCTTTCCCATCCTTCTCCCTCGATCTTCTTGGCAGAATGCTGGGTGGAGGGTGAGACAAACCGTGACTGAGTGTGCTTTGGAGGGCTCTCAGTCATTGCATGCCTTACTCGAGCTATCCTCCTGGCATAAGGATGGGATCACTCTCATCGTTCTTATGCCAAGAGGAGGGTGAGATACATGGTGGCTGAGAGTGCTCCAGAGGGTTCTCAGCTGCTACGTGCCTTCCTCCCCCATCTTTTTGGCATAAGGACGTAGCAGACTACCATGTTCTTATGCCAAGAGGACAGGGAAAATGAAGAGGGCCTAAGATAAGTGACCAGAGGGCTGCATCCGGCCCCTGGGCCTTAGTTTGCCCATGCCTTCATTGCAGTATTGTAACTATTTTATTACCTCTGCCTTTCAGATCATCTTCCAAGGCTATACTAGCATAGGCCCATGAATTGCTAGGTTAGACTAGTGAACTTTTCAGTAGTGAATGACAGGTTGAACTGCCTAAGAGTTAGAGTCCCCACTTCTGCATATTACATGAAGGAAAACTGAAAGACCGAAAGGTTATTCTACTCCCCAGGTCTGCTGGAGCTATCACACAGGAATCATTCGTGTATCTGGAATGAAAAATCCTTTGGTTCTGGACCTTTGTACCAAGAACTGCCAGAGGTAAAAGTGTAAACAAGTTCCAGCTTCTAACTTTATGCCTTTTATTTAAGCTCTTCTCTGATACTGAACAAAAACAGGGTCAGAAATCCAAGCTCTGTATAAGTTTCTCAACTCCCAGAGTTGCTGGTTGTATTTGGGTCTGTCAGTCAACACATCTATAAAAGGAGGATTGATAAATCAACAGTGAAGAGGAGAGAGGCAAGAATGGACTTAACTTTGCTTAAGTGCTAGGCATTGACTAGCCCTTTGCTGTTTCATTTATTCAACATCTCCCTTCCAGGAATATATGTCTCACTGATGCATAAAAATCAATTGTTTGGCCCATATAGGGAACTCACCCTTTTCCTAGCAACTTATCCATTAATCATGAACTTTTAAGGCAAGAATGGACTATTCTAAGCATCCAGGCTGGCATTCTGGAGGACAAAAGCCTGGCACACTCATTCACTCCTCTGTGAATGCCTGCCTGGAACTTGTGACTATGCTGACATGAAAACTCATTTTTAACTGTGAATGTTTCACTTAGTGGAGAAAACAGAAGCAACATTGGAATCAATAATCTTATAAATGTAGCATCTCATGGAGCTTTGATTTGGGTTGTTCTTCAACATTCTGGGGAAGCAGTGGAATGTCTACAGTGTAACAATGGGAGCAATCAGGTATTTCTTCTTCTAAGAAAGGCTTGAGTAAATGCAGTGTTACTTTCACCACCGTGGTGTTTTATGGAAGAGATAGCTTTCTGCAAGGACAGTTCAATCACCCCTGGAGCTAAAACAATAGAGGTTTGGACATTTTCAAATATGGGAGGGACTCTTTCACTTCTATCACAGTGGGCTGGAGGACACTTTGAATTAATAGAAGATATTCCTGCAGTTCTTGACTCATTGACATGACTGTGGCTTAGCGCTTATACATTTAAAGCTCAAAGCAGTATTTGAGTTCTCAGAAATTCTCTTTTTTTTTTTCTCCGAGCTCTCTCTTTTATATGTATGGCTAACCCTACCACTACTTATTTGTTCCTGGACAGGATAAACCCAAATTAAAGACTCAAAGGCACAAAAGGATACTTGTAGAATTTTCACTTTTACTTATGCTATCCCATAAGTGATGGGAAGAATCTTCCCTTTGCAGATATGGTGATCTGGAGTTTTTGCTTTGCTATCTCCTTATTCAACAACTAAGCATGTTCCTTACTTTTAACGTTATGCATCTTGGCCAATTTTGCTTCTTGAACTTAGCTTGTCATTTGGGAGCTATATGTGGTTTGGAGGAACTGTCCAGTCATATGTGGAAGAGAATCTGGATGACGTGCTATGTAATCCTAGGATTCATAGTTTGGGGAGGCACCAGCACACTTTGGCAAAGAAAGCTGAAGGCCTTGTAAAATTACAATTCCCATAATGTCATAGCATTGAGCCATGGAGTTAAAGTGGTGTCAAACTGCATTAATTCAGAGTCTGCATGGCCAAAATAAAGCTGACTCACTGCTCAGTTTTTTCTGGGAGTCTTCATTATGAAAGGCTGGATTGATGATGATGATGATGATGACTTTATTTTTGTGTCCCTCCTCCATCTCCCCAAGGGGACTCAGAGCGGCTTACATGGAGTCGAGCCGAATCAACATCAAAACATCATAAAATAATCAGATTAAAAACATACATCATCATATAAAACAGGATAATCAAACAACAATTCACAGCAGAATTCACAGCAGAACCACTGTATCCAGAATAGACAACAGAACACAGGATTTACTCCAGAGCTTCCAGGAACCTCCAGAGTGATCCTGAAGTTTTAGTGGTTACAGACACTTAGATCAGCCTGGATTCAGCCTGATCCACTGTCCACACCTCCAATAGACCCACTGCTGTGTGATGTCACACCGGGACATCCAGTCATATGGACAGAAAAATGACATCACCAGCAAGACTCTGGCCCAAATGCTCCCTCTTCTTGGCTGGCCAGCCAGAGGGTTTTGAGAATGTTCCTAGGTTTCATTGGAGCAGCTCCAGAATGCTTTAAATCAGATTACCTGGGTAAGTGTAGAACATCGTTAGATGATGTTTCGAGATTCCACTTAAACATTTTAAGAACTTTTTTTACTGTGAGAGCTGCTCAGCAGTGAGCTAGAGTGTTTCAGAGTGTGGTGAATTCCTCAGCCTTTGAAATTTTTTAACTGAAGTTAGATGAACATCATTCAGGCATGCTTTTGTTGTGTATTCCTGTATGACAGGAGATTGGACTAGAAGGGCCATATGGTCCTTTCCAACTCAAATTCTATTTTTCTGTGATTCTATTCCTTGCATATCTGCTCATTTTTCTATGTTTTTTATTCATTGCCTTGTTTTGCTCTTATAGTTATCTCAGGGTGTCTCCTACTGCTAACTTTGGCAGAACTTTGGCTACTAGACCATGCAGGAAGAATGCCACTTGGGAGTTGCAGAAGGCAGGAGACTACACTGTAAGGAAAGTCCATTCCCTGCTGGCGGTGATGAATAGCCCCTGACATGACAGGATGCTCACTGGGAATGGGAACAATAGATCCAATTTCACTTGGCCCTCCCCATCTCATTGCTGCCCAAATGCCTGAAAACAGCTGACAGCCGTGAAAGAGGATGAAGGGAGATTAACCCATCCTGTTGAAAGAAAGAATAGACAGCAGTGCATTACATTGTGTCTGTTCCCTCCCAGTGGTTCATACTTAATTCTGCCAAGAGTGGGTTCAGTGTGCCCAGCCAAGGAGAGAAGAAGCACTTATAAAGTTTATTTTGAAAAGTAATTAGTTCCTGTCACTCATTTAAATATGATTTGTTGTTGTTACCCATTGCAGTGTTTGGAAAGTAACTAATTTCTTTCCTTGTTGCATTTATAGGGGGAAATTATACATTAATGTGACATTAAACCATAAAAAGTCCTCTCAAAGGCCCTCTTAACTCTCTTTAAATAATTTAAATAGTATTTAGAAATTGTGGAGTATTATACCAATGCAAGCCCTTTGTTGCCACTTGCTACACATTTTTCTAACTTTGTTTTCATTAGTAATTGTGTTACCTGTACCTCCTTCCTTCCAATATCTATTTGGGAGAACCTTGACCCTTTGTTCTATGAGGCTACCTACTCAGAGGGGAATCCCAATGCCACTCCCAAATTATTAAAACCTAACAATCAATGCAAACAGTGATGTCCTATATAAACTAATTTGAAGTAAAGTCCAACTATATCTGGCTGCTTTAGAAACTAGGGCATAAACCTCTGGATTCAAGAAAAAAGTTCATGAGGGTAAGGGTTGTTCATTCATAGAACATACAACAGCAGAAGTTGGTAAAGTTTCCTTCTTAAGGAGCAGTTAAGCAGAGATTGGACACCCCCTTCCTCCACTGGAGTGCTTTAACACTAGCCAACACACATTTTGGTGTCTCAAAGGTTTGATTCTGGAGATATTTGACCTACTCATTCCAAAAAATCAGTTTTCCCCTATCAACTCTGTATTTTGAGATATATGCCATCTACCAGATGCCATCTGCATGCTCATAGAAAACTACGATGACCATATCTAAGAAACTAGAACTGTAGCAGTCCATGCAATGCCATTTTTTGAATCAGTGTCCCAAATAATTCCACAAACAGGCCTAAAAACCAAGATGACTTTTTTTGTTGGACTGTGTTATGTATTCCTGCATGCCAGGGGGATGGACTAGATGGCCCTTACACTCCTTTCCAACTAAGTGATGCTATGATTCTATTATTTCCAAGTAGGTGATCTCATCTCAAGGTACTTTTTACCATTGAGACATACACAACTCTTTCCCAGCTTATTTCTAGGCAATAGCTTTGGGTCTTAAGAGACTCCTATTCTGATTTCTCACAGTTTTTGTTATTTCTGTGTTGTTTATTCATTGTAAGATAGAGCCTGGAGCCAGAGGTTCAACCATGTTGATTCGCCTCAGAGCTGTCCTTTTACATGAGAAGTGGGTATTGTTAAAGTAGAAGGTCAGAAATCCATGATGACATTGTGGACGAAAGAGACAAATATTTTCTTAAATTGATAGAGTTTGATGGCAGAATTAATGTTTGGAGATCTGAAGCAAAAAGAACAATTCAAACTGCTTTTTAAAAATATGAGGGATATGCAAAATGTGAGGGATATGCAAAATGTCACTTAAATAAAACTTGTCAAATTCTCACAGAGAAAAAATTATTATTATTTAATTGTATTTATTTTATTTGCCTATCCTGAAGGGTACCATTTGTATGGCTGGAGACAGGCAACAGGAGGCAGTCAGAAACTAGAACCCAAGAAAATGTGGATTCAACGAACTAGGTTGATTTAGATGACATGACAAGTCAGAAATCTAGCTTTTTAGTTAGAATCAACATGTTGATTCCTGCTGCCTGGTTTGCCTCATATGTTGTCTGCAGTAGAGTGCCACATTTCTCCCAAACAAACCAGAAGAAATTTCCCAGATTGGCTTTAGGTATTCTTGTGTGGTTTACGCTGAGACAAAGCAGAGCAGGCAGCTCTGCTTGAGTTCACATGATATATTGCAAGTGTGCAACTGTCTTCTGCTCATAAATGATAAGCCAGAGTTCTTAGGGATTCTTGGCTTTGTCATCCCAACTGATCTGTGTTAAAGAAAGGAACCAGAAGTCATACTAGAAACTAAGCTATGAGTTGTAGTCAAGGAGCCAGTCTATATGAGGCAGAGAGTAATGTATGTATATAAAAGCGGGAGAACAGGAAGAGAGCAGGAAAGTTACCTATGCCACCAGCCACCAATCGTTGCATTTGAGCCCAGAACCACCTTTTCTACCACACCACCTATGTCCAAATAGTCCAATAAGATAAAATTTATTAAAATATGAGTTTATAAAGAAATAAGTAACTTTATAAAGAAGAATCCAAGCTCAAATGCCATTACAAAAGAATCTAAGAAGCCCAAAAGCCATTCAAAACACAGTCTTCATAATTAATCCATAAACATGATAGCAGGAATCCAAGGCAGACAGGCCTAATCCACACATCACCTAGAAACAGGAACATACATGAAAACTTGGATACATGAAACAAGACCTAAGAACAGAAACCGAGAGCTGTTTCCCCCTTGAATTCAATGTTGCTCTCACAAAGGATTGTACCAGAAGAAACCACTTAAAAGGCCTCAGTCCCTCCCATGACATCACTTTGCATACACCTGCTTTTCCTTTTCTTATCTCTAAGCCACTGAGAAAACCTAGTCTGTTTTTGTTTAACATTTTGCCTCTGGAGTTCAAGGTGACTAGGTCTGGAAAAACATTTGTCTCCCACATCCCTTTCAGACTGCAACTCCATCCGATTCTCATGAGAACTGCTATCACTTTCTCCAGTTGCCTGGGAACTAACATGAGAATCCATAACAACTCCCTCCAAGTCACTTTCATTCTCCCCTGGCTTCCCAGTCTCCATCTCGGCATCCCCTTCCTTATCCTCTGAGCATTCAGACTCTGACCAGACTACAACACCAATGTATGGGATTACACTCTCTTTTCTTGGGTCCAGTAATGAGTTTCTGTCCTGTCCACTACATCCGTCCTATGCCATTTCTCTGTCTCACACCCTCTGTGGGTCCTTCACATTTGCAAACATACTCCATTTTCTTACCCTAGCTTAGAGACCATTTTAGGTACTTATGAACATATAAGCTGGGATCCTCTGATGTTGAGTACTTTATCAATTTAACAAGAGCACCTGCCCTCTGATTTCCACCCTTTTCATTTTTGGCTTTAAAAAGTGGTCGGTCTATGAGGAGAAAAGAGGAGAAATGTGGAGACTGCTACCACCTTGCTGCTCCTTCAGGCCTTGCTTTAGCGACATGTCTGGCCAGGAGCTAAAATGCGGAGGGAAGAGGAGGAGGCTGTGTTTGTGTCGTCCTGCCAAGTCACGCTTGAGTCTCTTTGCAGCTGCGATGCTGTTGGTATCTGCATTTGCCAGTGTGTTTGTGTGTATTGGGAGGGGGTCTGCAGCGGGCTAAGTGGATTGATGTTTATTTTGATAATGAGTTCTCGATGTGTTCACAAACTAATAAAATCAACTCATTAAGAGGAAGCATGTTTAATTCAGAACTTAGCTGTTGGGAGATTCCCCAGCAGTGGCTGATGGGTAATTATTTTAGCACCCTTGCCAGAGAATATATCGTGTCTGTCAACACAGGCAGGCAGGCAGAGAATAATAGGGCAGAAAATGCAGTCTGATCCCTTTGTCCTAATACAAGAATGACTGTCTGTGACATTTGCCTGCTAGGGAAGGCTTCACAAGATATGGTGAGGAGATTTTGTCAATGCCTTGAATTTGAAAGCTTGATATGATATGAACTTCCTTTATTTAAGAGAGAGGAAGAGACAGAAACAGGGAAGAGAGCCAGAAAGAAGGGACAGAAGGAAAGAGGAAATTCCAGACCAAACTTCACATGAAATTAACTAGTGAAAGATTGGTCTGGAAAATGATATGGATGCTGCCAATAGTGAGATTTAATTTATTAACCACTGCCTTGGTTTAGCAAGTAAAAACACTTGAGCAGTGCTTCTCAACATGTGGGCCCTCAGGTGTTTTGGCCTACAATTCCCAGAAATCCCAGCCAGTTTACCAGCTGTTAGGATTTCTGGGAATTGAAGGCCAAAGCATCTGGGGACCCACAGGTTGAGAACCACTGCAGTAGAGAGTCCAGTGGTTCGAGTTTGGAACTGGAGGCCTAGAGGGATGGCAAATTAGGAATAAGTTTGTGCTAAAAGTCTCATGTTCTGAGGCTGGAATGGCAGCCTTTAAGCTACCAGAGTTCATGTTATGTTTGCTGAGATCACCAGTCATTCCTAGGCTAGACAAGGGAATAAAGGTGAACACCTCAGTGACTCTTATGAATGAAAAGAGATCCCTAGATTTCTCAGGTCATGTACAAATTCAAGATCTTCAACAGATAAAATCTCGCTACTTTCTGCACTCCAAAGTCCAGATCCTACACTGGCTGTAGCTCTTGGGTACATTTCCCTAAATGATCTATAGTTAGAGAACACTAATGACAGACTGACTCTGCCCCATCCAAGAAAGGTCTAATTCAGGTTCCCCTGGCTTACTGAGATGAGGTGGCTGTTATTTTGACTGCTGCTATTGTCTCTTTTGAAGCAGAGAGAGATTTTATATTTTTGCTTCTTTCTTCCTACCTTTGTCTCCATCTATTCACCTACTGCAGTGGCAAAATCAGAGACACTAGTGCACTAGAGAAATTAGGTTTTCCTAATAGACTTACTTATAGGAATCCATTCAAAGTTAAGGCAGTGAGGGCGACTAGAGGTCAGGGTCATCCTGCTGATGTGGTACAACGTCTAAGGGCCTAGGCCCTTAGACGGAAATCTCAAGCTTGAACCCCTCTCTCCTATTATGAGGTTACTAGATAGTTACAGGAAAGTTATAGGCTTTCCATCCATAATCTAGAGCTCATGGAACAAGTTTAGAAGAGGAGGCATGTTGTCCTACCACCCTTTTGACTGCTCAGCCCATAGGCTGCCACGGACAATGATAATACCATGCTATCTTGCAAGGTTGTTTCAGTTATGCAGTGCATGCAACACATGTAGCATCAGGTGAACAGTTTTATTTGCTTCCAAAGCAGCTGGGCACCTTTTAGTAGATAATGATTATGGTCTGAAGATGTGAGGTGTATGACTTATAATGGGCTACAAATGGAAATCTGTTATAGACCTACAAAAGGGTTTATTTGTAATCGTATCCAGTCCAGTTGTGTGGGATGCATTGATCAATACTTTGGGCATATTCTAAATAGAGTGCTCACAGTTTGATTACACCATGGTTCCTAGTGAAATAAATGCAATTTATTTAAAAGTGTATTTATAATCGAACTTAATCATACAGATTCGAATGAGTGTGTGGCAAACCATGTTAGACTCACAGATTATATGTGGTGTAGCTTACACTCACTGAGGCCAAGGCTGATTCACCCTGTTTGAAATTTAAGATTAGCCCAGATGTGTCAAAAATATTAACATAGAATTTTAGCAAAGTTGTAGAAAAAGCCACCAGGTGATTTTGAGAAAACCATCCTCTTCTGTTTATTTATAGTAGTTATCAGCCCCAATGGTTGTATGAGGGACAGTGTGTTATGTGATATGTGATTTTCATTCCTCAACAATCAGAGCTAAAAGCTCTTGTTATGCCTTTTGTAAAGTCTCTTCTTCTTTTGATGCAGTTATAAAATTTGACTTTCACAGTATCCCATGGCAACAGGTTTCAAAGAGCAATCAATTGCTGAACAAAAAAGTAACTGCATTTTGTTTGCAAGGAACTTGCCACCTCTTAATTTCTTCTAGTGTCTAGCATAGCCGCGTTGTAAGAAAGCTTAATCTTTAATTTACTTTCCCTTGCTCCTCTTGTGGTACATATAAAGGACAGCAAGGTTAATCAGCCCAACTACTTCTCAAGGATTGGGGGCGGGGTAGTAATTGTAGAAAAGAAATAGACTTCTCTTTGGCAGTCTAGTGAAACAATAATGTTTGAAGAATCAAAACACTGAAAATTGGATAGGTGGGAAGAGAGGGAGGCTATATCTGCAAGTGTGATGGATATTATTTCCCAAATCAAATGGAAATTGCCAAGTTACTCAACAGCTTAAAAGCAGTATTGCTTTGTGTACAGCAAGTAAGTAAACTGAACAATTTATTTTCACTACCTGCATTTGAGATGAAGGCACTTACTTAGAATTCTGCTTCTTAGAAGAGAGCACAGTATTGGATGAAAAATGCTGTCTAGCAAGCTAATGAAATTTCAAGAGTCCAAGTATTGGAACTGAAAGCAGATTTCTATCCCTTTTCCTGTCTTTACAACTGAAAGGCTGGAAAATGTGAAGATAATTTTGGCTGAAGCTAGTTAGTCACTCTCAGTGAGTCTGGATCTCCCAGATGAAGCAACTGCCTCTAATTCCAGAGTTTGCAAATAACTAGTGACAATTAATGTGTAATATGTAATTGCTTCTTTCCCCCAATAACAAAGATATAGCTATGATTGTAATAAGGCATGGCAGAACTGTACTACTTTTGTGGTTTAACTGTAGGGTTTTTGTTAGTTTTATAATTATATATACCTTGCCTCATTAACTGGTAGAAGAGAAATGACACTTTGTTCAGATGATGATTTCTGCTATGCCTTGTTCTTTTTCCTCCTGTTCTGTATACATTTAACAACAAGGTGTCCATAAGAAGGGTGCATTTTGTATCAGTGGCCTGTAGCTAGTAGATTTTTTAAACTGTGAGTAAAACCAATGCTTTAATTATGAGACGTGAGAAAATAAAGAGTTACATTGGAAATTTGAAATTATATTAGCAACTAACATATGAAGAACTTTGGGGTATTTATTTATTTTGTGTCAAAAGCATTGCATAAATAAATAAGTTTAAAACTGATAAAATAAAGGGATTACAAGCTGCTAAATAGTTTTAGACCAAAAACGGGCAACAGTGATTGCATTGTCTGTAACTTTAAACAGTTTTTCCTCAGTACATGAGGCAGGGCATTGTGGGCAAGCATACAGATACGGAGTTGTTTGTTCTGCTCCACAATTGCACAAGGTGGAGGATTCTTCTAGGTAGTGCCATTTTGCCAGGTTGTCTTGGCTTCTGAGTTTGTTCTGGGACTTCCAAGTTGCCCATTCTTGGTTTGCCCCTGAAGGAAGACCCTCATGGGGGGCCATCCAGTTGGGATTGCCTGATTTTGCTGCCCACAGGGATATTCTTGCTGTTGCTGGAGGAACATTGAGAGAAGTGGTGGTTCTCATGAAACTTAACCTTGATTTAAGTCTACCACGAGGAGGCTGATAGCCAATGACATAGAGTGGGTGGCTTTCACAGTGTTCAACCTTATTTCTCACGCAGTTGGTAGCAACTTCTCGTCACACATCTGGGGGGAGGGGCAATGGCAGCTAGCTTATACTTTGAGGGTATAATAATTTAAAAGTAACTTTTCACACTGTACTTTTTACTTCCTTAGGCTAGTTCTCTAATATCTCACAGATTCATGCTTGTACCTTTGAATTATTTTGCATATACCCTATATACTCATGTATAAATCTAGAAATTTTAATCAAAAAATCAACTCCCGCAAACCTGGGTTGACTTGTCTATAGGTCACATTGACTCTTATTTAAACCTTAACTCTTATTTTAAAAGGAACCACTCCCTTCTCTGAGTAGTGAAAGGTAAGAGCTTAGTCTAACCCAGGAAAACCAAAAAGAAGAATCAACTCTTCTGCCTCCTACAGAATTGTGGGACTTGTAGTTTAGGGAGGCCCAGGGCTTCTCTGGATGAGCTGCTTAAAGGCCCCTCCCTAAACTATAAACTCTGGAATTCTGCAAGAGGCAGTCACAGCATTTACAGTGGATTGAAGTGGGAAAATACTCAAATGTGATGAGGCCGGTATCATAGTGTTGCTTCTGGGCTTATTAAATGCCTAGGCAGGAAAATGGCAGCAGCCAGGGGTGGCTAGTTCCCCGAGGGCATTGTTTTTCCCCCCTTTCCAAGGAATGACCTCCCAACTTATCCCAAATCTACAATTTGGTCTCCAAAACCTACCTGTGGCTTACACTTGAGGTCAATTTAAACAAAGAAGTAGACCTATGAAATGGTCTAAAGCATTAATTTGAAATAATGCAGACTAAGTCTATATAGACTTACTTACTAAACTTGTAAACTATATTTTGGATCCAAAATGTTGTAGGTTTTTCCCATTTTTCCAAAACAGACTAAACCCTATTATTGGAGATTGTGACAAAGCAATCAGGCTGAAGTGTCAAATTCAGTTCTGTTGGCAGCTCACTTCAGTAAAAACATTTGGAAGCCACTAATCTAAGATTAATTTAATTAAATTCTACATATGTTGATTAAAAACCTAGATTAGCTACTCAGGGATTCTATCCAAATTAAAACAACAATTTAATATTGTTTAGACACATGTGGAAATAATTATACTTTGCAGTTTCATATAATAATAATAATAATAATAATAATAATAATAATAATAATAATAATAATAATAATAATAAATTTTTATTTTTATACCCCGCCCCATCTCCCCGAAGGGATTCGGGGCGGCTTACATGGGGCCAAGCCCAGGTCACAAACAATATAAAAACATAACAATAAAACAATCAATCAACAATAAAACAAGTCATAGGTCAAAATACAGTAAATATACTATGATAAAATCCTGGGTCGGCTCTAAAAAAGAACTGGGCCAAAAAAGTGCAATTAGTGTCAGATTCAATCAAGGTGAGGTAGATCCCAGAACTATTGTCATGCTAATTGTGAGTGGCAAATTTCCACTCTGTGTTTCCTCGCTATAAGTTGCACATGTGTTTCCATCCTGCCTCAGGAGGTGGGGGTTTTCCAAAACTTTTAAAGACAGGAGCCCCCCATTTTGTATTTCTATGCCACACTTCCTGGTCTCAGTCCTGGTATCCTGAAGTCAGTGACGGGTTACCATTGAGAGCTAGGTCACTGGCAAATATCAGGGTGGTCCTATATGCAATTTTGCCAGTGTTTTTATTTGACCTTCTATTCATCAGGACATTTTGATGCTTCTCCAGGCAATTTGGAGGTATGACTCCATTATTTTCATCCATGTACATAATAAGAGGAATTAGAGTTTGTTAGACTAAATTAAGAAGAGACAGCACCCCCTCAGAATAAATAGCTTCCTTCTATTCACTGGAAAAATATGTGTTTGATTTACATGTCAGAACTAGTACTCTCAGCGTGAAGCAACATTTTGCTGCAATTTGGCAGTCAGGCAGAAATCATTTTGGCTATAAAAGAGACTAATATGGAAATGACAACTGGGCTATTTCCAGTACAAAATTTCAATAAATGTGTGGTAGGGAGGGATAGGATTTCCCCAGTTTAGGAGGTGGCTTGGGAATGACCTGAGTGCCTCAGGAATTCAAAGATGTCAATCCTTGGACCTTCCAGTGCTTGCATCTCAAACAGTTGGGGTTTTTTTTAGAGAGAGAGCGAGCTGAGAAAATAAAGGTGACTCCAAGATACAAACAACAACTCACCCACTCACTCTTTGTCCTCTTATCTCCAGACTGAACAGTCTGGCAGAGATTGCAGCCTCTCTGAGGGTCTGGCTTTTCACAGGCCAGCAAGCCAGTGTGTGTTTCAAATAGTTTGATCATTATGCAGTTTTCAAGTGCCTTTGTCAAAGGTTATGCTCAAAATTTTGAATGGTATAATTTTATTTTTAAATGAATTCAGGTAAGACCCTTCACTTACATCATTTGTATTTGGTTTGCACTAGAGATATATCTGGTATACAATTGTTTTAGTGTTAGTGTTAACATGCTCTTATGTTGCTGTGCCACATGTGTTAAAATCGCAGTGGCCATAAGCCTGATGCAAACAGAATTTGATTTAATTTATTTGAAACATCTATATTGATTTTCTTAGGGTGCATCTTCACTGGCACTCTATACCGAAGGGGGCCTGGATCAGCTCTGTGGTCGTTACATGATGTACAAAACTGATTTGGCTTAATGTGGGCCGAGGCCACTTAATATAGACATGAACCAAGTTAACAGACATCTTAGGATACACTGGAGCAGGGATCCTCAAACTGCAGCCCTCTAGCATTTTGCCCCTCCAATTCCCAGGTTGTTCAATGGCCAGGAATTCTGGGAGTTGGAGGCCCAAATAGCTAGAGGGCCCAGTTTGAGAAAGCCTGCTCAAGAGTTTTCCAAAACTTTAAAGTAACCCATGACTTTGGGCATGTGTAATCAAGGAAGAGGACACAGTTGGTTACACTGCCATCCCTCTTCCTCTAAACTTCAGTAGCCTGGGGACATGAGATAGCACCTACATTTTTCCTTTGACCTGCCATTTGCAATGAACAGCTGGCACGAAAATGTCATTGTCACTTGGCACCTGGAGTAAAAATAACCACAGTGACAAGGTGATCACAAAAGGGAGGGGGGAAGGAGTGAGTGATGGCATGTTATGCTGTAGATATCATCATTCCAGATGATATAATCACTCCAGCACCATATTCATACCTGGTAGGCACCAAAACAGCAAATCAAGGGAGACAAGGTAGGAATCATGGTTGAGCAGGCATCACTCAGCTGTGCAGCAACCATCCAGCTGCTGGGGCAGTTTGGAGACATGCAGTTTAGCCTTCATCCAGCTACCAAGCTGACTTTGCAAGAGCTGATCCAGACCACCACTACTGTTTATGTCTTGTCAAGATGCACTTTTACTGGGTATAGTTCTTCATGTATATATTTGTTGTAGCTTATGTTTCCTCCACTGGCTCTTATTCATGACAGCTAACAGCAATAAAATAAGAATTTGTTATTTTGTACAATCACAAGAACAAAATCATGATGAGAACTTTAAAATACATAGGTAAAATGTTGGTAACAAAATAGCATAGAGTCATCAGAAAAACAATAAAAGAAAATTAGTTCCCACCTAAGCTTTCAGGAGCTTTATAGCTAACCATTTGACAGGCAGGGGAGACGGAACACAAATACACAGGTAAGAAAATAAGATTTTGAATGAAAAAATAGAAAGGCAACAAGGGGTGAGGTTTTGTAAAATACCATTACAGATATCTAGTTCCATTTCAACAGAAAGCCAGGCTCAGGGATTAAAACCAAAGCTTTGAGGAGGAGTTGGTTTTTAAGAAGGCATCTCAAGGTTGTTGGCCTTTGTGGCTTAAATTCCAGAGATAAGCAAACATTCCTGCCAGGAGTAGCCATTTCAAACTCGAGAAAGATAATTCTGTGATTTCCAGACCCAAATAAATCATGATACAGAGAAGATAACTTCAATCTATCCAAGACGCCTGCTTTATAACAAATAGATCAGTGTATTGGAAATGTATTTCAGCCCAGTTCACCTTTGGGCAAATCTGAGATATCAGCTGGACAAAACCTGTCAGTAGGACTTTGAGGTTTAGAAATGACAGAAATAGCCTAAGTATTGTAGTGGCGTTTGGTAAAGGGCATCCAAAGCTTCTCATGTTCTTAGCCACAGTGGCCATTTCGGGAGAAGCTTATTGCTGTCGACGTGACCTTTCTTCCATCATGGCTGTTAGCGCTCAGTCGCCTGACATTCCCCATCACCTTTAACAAGCATCACATAGACTGTCGCCCTTTCCTTACCCTCCAGGCAGGCATTTATGTAGACGGAGAACCTGGACAGAGAACTAAATGGCAGCTCTTAGATCAAGGTCCAGAATACTTTTTCTCAATTCCCCTGATTCTTTCCCAGATGGGGCTTTAAACATGCATACATGTCCCTTCCCTAAAGGAAACAGATTGAGGAGATGTGCTTGACACATACACATCTGTCTGATGTGTGTATTTTTTTCCATGTTTGAAATGAGAGTACTCAACTGCACCATGGACATGTCACCTTGTCATAGCATAGAGAGATATGAAGGGGCAGAGAAGGGCAAACTGGAACTGTAGAAACATGGAGGCAAAGATGAGACTCTCTAGGCATGACTTTGTTCTTCATGCTAACTAGATGAAGAGAGTGTAACTTTGCATTCCTCCAGATTTTGTTAGTAGACAAATCCCATCAACTCAAGATAGCATTGAGAGCTAGTGGGAGCCGCAGTCTAGCATTATGTTTTGCCTTACATCTGTAATGAGAAGAACTAAGTTAGCCCTTTTGAAAGTTGTTTGCCAGATAATATGAAATCCTACATGAATTGAGAGAAAGTCTGCAGAAATGAGGTCATTCAACATCACCCACCAACCCTCCTTCCCCTCTTCTCTCTCTAATATGTATTCTGTCTTTCTTCCAAGACCTTCAGACCATGTTCAAAGGTTTTGTTCAGTGTTATGATTATGAAATTTTTAAAAGTAGGTAAGGCTGAAAATGACTCATCTAAGGTCATCTGGTATCATGCCAATCAAATATAGATGTCAGTGATCCTTCATTTTGCCCACCACTTTATATCTTCAACTTCACACTAACGCCTTTGCCCTGTGACCCATATTAACTGATCCAGACTTGATGCATGGTGTGTGTATGTGTGTGTGTGTGTGTGTGTGTGTGTGTGTGTGTGTGTGTGTGTATATATATATATATATATATATATATATATATATATATATAGTTTGTTTTCAGTGTTGAACACTGGGGTAATGCTAGTTATATAAGGGCCGGGCTGTGGCACAGGCTGGTGAGCAGCCTGCTGCAATAAATCACTCTGACCATGAGGTCATGAGTTCAAGGCCAGCCCATGGCGGGGTGAGCACCCGTCAATTAAAAAAAATAAAAAATAGCCCCAGCTCATTGCTGACCTAGCCACCTGAAAGATAGCTGCATCTATCAAGTAGGAAATAAGGTACCACTTATAAAGTGGGGAGGCAAATTAATTTATGACGTTGGAATGAGGAAGTGCCATCACAGTGGATGATGAAGCAGCTGCTCCCCCCTGTGGCCAGAATCGAACATCCCCTCAGGAGAAGGTTAAATTGCCTCTGCGTCTGTCTCTGTCTCAGTTCTATGTGTATATGGGCATTGAATGTTTGCCCTATATGTATACAATGTGATCCACCTTGAGTCCCTTTCGGGGTGAGAAGGGTGGAATATAAATACTGTAAATAATAAATAATAATAAATATAAGGATCTCTCTGTAGATTCGTAGCCCCAGAAAAAGCAGAAGTTATGATCATAGTGGCAAGTCCTATGTATATATAGTACAACTACCTTATCCAGAGACTCAGTGTTCACAATTACACTTACACATGCTCCAAAAATAGCCCCTCATAGACTGTTGGGGGGGGGGGAGTCTTTCTAGGTCCTCCATGTGATACTATTGTATGCTTTCAAACTCAAGTATAATCACAATCTAGGGTATGCTATTATCTCTGCTATCAGGTATTTATGGAGGGTTTTGGAATGTATTCCCCATGGATATGGAGTCCTACAATATTATAGAGCAGGCATGGGCAAACTTTGGCTCTCCAGGTCTTTTGGACTTCACCTCCCAAATCCCAGCCAGTTTACCAGCTGTTAGAAATTGTGCTAGTTCAAGTCCAAAACACCTAGAGGGCCAAAGTTTGCCCATGCCTGTTATAGAGGGAGCTCTTTACATACTTTAATCAGGACCATATAACGGTCAGGAATAGATAACCTCACACCTCTGCCTGAATATTTTAATAAATGTCTGAAAATAACTTGATTTATATATGATTGTCTGTAGTTATGCACTGTTCATTATTAGCACAGTGAAGTTCTAATTAATTAAGTATCCAACAAAATAAGATTTCAGATGACAACACTGTTAACTCATATTTAATTTCAAAGAGTAGGTAGATCATTTACATGTGATGTAGTGATTTGAAATGGAAGAAAGGTTTGCCAGATGGCTTGAAGTTTGGAGACAATCAAGATGCATATGTGTGTTTATGGCCATGGGAGGTACAAGCATGCAAGCATCCGCCCTTCTCAAATCTCTGCCCAACCTTGGTTATACATTTGTAGCCTAACATATCTGGAGAGTACCAAATTTAGTGAAGATACAAATACATGAAGAATAGGAGGTGGTCTAGTAGAACAGCTCATCTTCTCTACCTAATTCCTGCTTGCCTCACTAGGAACTGGTTTCCTATTTCCTCTTATGTTTCTTTGGGGTTAAGCAAGGCATTAAAGAAAAGAGAAGAGGAATAGTGAAAAGGTTCAAAGTGTCCCATGATATCCTAGAGTCAGGGCTTTAAAAGATAACCACCAGATATCATGAAGCTTAGAGCTCCTTCTCTCTCTGTGTGTGTGTGTACTTGCATAGAATATATCAGTAACCAGAATAGTATAAACTTTTCATTCCCTCTTGAGCTATTTTCAGGCTGGGTGGAGAGCTATTTACTGCAAGCAGGTGCAAGCTATTCATTCAAATCTGACTTCTTTCACTGTTTTATGACTCATTGTTGTTTTTCATTTATTGGTTTCAGTTTATGTAAATACACTGCTTTGAAAGTTGTTAGTATTCCATTCTGACATATATTTTTTAGCTTTGCTCACGTTATTTATTTGAGCAGTACCTAGTAATTTGTAAAATATATCCTGAAATTCAATTACGATTTTGATTATTTATTTAAAATACATTTATTTATTATGCTGATGGAAGAATAAACATACAGGTGAATTTGGAGCACTGCCCTAAAATATGAAGGCTACAGAATCTTGCTTTTTAGAAACTGACTCTTCACTGAGCAGCTCCCTTACTGTTAACTGTTGGCTTGTGCAGAGGCCTGTGCATTGCACACCCCTACATCACTATGAAATTCATGGGGTTATCATAAGTTGACAGGTGACCTGATGGCACATTTACACATCCCAGCATGGTCTCTCCCCTTATTTTATAAGCCTCCGCCTAGAGCGCTGTTCCTTTTCCTCAGGGCCCTTTCTTTGTTTTTGAAGTTGCTTCCAGAAAAAATTAGCAAAGCTGGCTGTCTCCCTCTTTCTCTGCTGAAGCATTTCTGGCATTGACTCACTCATCAGAGTGAGTCACACAGACCTTAAGTGCGACCCAGAAATGGAGGGGCCATAAGCATCGCTGTCAGGTCTGCAAGATTTATCATCTTTTTTCAAAGTTTAAGTGAGAAGATGCTTAGGGCTGGTAGTTAGAACAATGCATTGATTAATTACGGGGGTGGGAGGATCAGAAATGAAGCAAGACCCACCAGGGAGTGAAACTTTGAGGAGACTAATAGCTGCTGGTAATCGCTCCAAGGAGGATGCTGTAAAGTTGCATATGGGTGTTCATTGCCAAGCTGGTCTGCCTTCTGCATGGCTGCCTCAGGCCTTTTGTTCTGGAGTGTTTTGTGTGCCGGAATGCTTCTCCTTGTTTTATGGGTACTGGGACTGTTTGCTTTGTTTTAGGAGACATGGACTGGCACCTTCCATGCTACCTTTCCACAGGCAGATTGGGGCTTTTTTTGCCTCATTTTAACCAGCCATGCAAACCATATTGGGCTCCTGCAGAATTGTGATGCACTGTACTGTCTATCTGTGTTTTATTGATGTATTGCTTTAATTCATTTTAATTTTATACATAGGCCCTGCCACACTGGAACAGCCAGGTTCAGACTTCAACATTAAGGAGCAGAGTGTTAACAGGGCAGGGAGAAAAGTGGGAATTAGTGGCTAAATGTAGACCAAAAATACTTACCTCAACACACCAGAGTTGGCCCTAGAAGCATCCTTTAACAAAAATGCTCCTCTCTCTGTTGGATTACAACTCCCAAAATCCTCCAGGCTCATTCATAAAAATAACTCGGATACCTTGAATGTGACCAAGAAACTCAGGGGCAATAACACCATTGTCAGGTTGATGTCAAGATTTACTATCTTTTCAAGATGTTTAAGGAATAAAATATTCAGGGCTCGTTGACAGAACAATGTACAGATATATATATAAGTTAACAAAGCCTCTGACAAGCTCCTTTTTAGTCTTTTTATGAGTGGTTTTGTTTACTTTTGCAAGGTAGAACTGCCCTGGTTGTTTTATTTCACAAGTGAATATTGATAATTTAGAATTTAAAAAATGCTGAAGCATGTTTGTGGTTCAGAAACCTACCTTTACACCTTATGTGATTTCTGCATCTGCTTCTATTTTTCTGTTGAAGAATTCATGACCAGGAATACATGTGTTTTGTCAATTGAGGTGTACCTGTATTGATTGGTTCATAAATTGGTGCCTCCTTCATCTGTGAGGTCTGTAGCACATTTCTGAAAAACACTGCAAATTCAGTAATAACATGGCAAAAATATATTACTGGTCCTTGCCATATTGGAGGCAGATTATTGGTCCACTACATTAGATAGCTTGAGAAGCATTGCTCTACACAAAACTGAGTGAAAAACTACTCTGATGTGCTTTTTAAGCACTGCAACAAGAGTATGCAGCCCCTGGGGCTGTGCTAGAATAGCCTCCATGCAAACCAGCTGTTTCAGAGTTTCATTACATATGCACCTTGCTCTCTGATCCATTCTCCCCTTCCCTGATGCCCCAAGGTGCCTTATTAGCTCACTGCATCTTGAAGGTGACAGCAGGTAAAGGGGTGCTATTTATAAACTGCATCACCTTCTGGCAGGTGTGCTGGCCACCGACCCATTAACCTGAGCTGTAAACGTGTAAGCTCTTGGCTCAGCGGGTGGATAGTGGCAGCTCAAGGGCATTTGCATCACTGCCTGGTACAGAGCTGCACGGAGGATCAAGGTTAGAATTTGCACATGGAGTGGACCAATCGACAAGCCGGCTAACCAACATCTCCTCCCTCCCTCCCTCCCTCCCTCCCTCAAAGCCATTAATTCAAACACGCTGGGTTTAAGGAAGGCTCCCAGGAACACTGTCTCCATAGTCATACCACAGTTGCCCGTCTCCTTGTATCAGCCAGGCACATTTTTCAAAATCAACCTTTGCAGATTTGTGAGCCCTGTAAAGTGTTGCCTATTTATGGATGGTCTATGGGCAGCAAACGGTAAAACTCTTCTTAGGAGTCCTTTTCTTCTTCTTTGTCTCTCTCCTCGTGACAAGTTTGACCCATAGGGTAGGTGAAAGGACATACCTGCTGGAAAACATGCCTACTCTGTGGAGCACCAAACACAGGAACAGCAACCTTACAGCTTGCTGCTGCAAAAGGGAGAGTCAGCCCCGATAGCTGGCAGGAACATTGGTTCTATCCTTGTGTTACAGAGCACAAGTGTAAGTGATGCTGTTTTACACCAGGTATGAAACTGTAAAGACCTGAAGCGGAATGCATGTTATGAAGATTTATCAGGATTTCCTCATACAGAATCAGGCCTCCTCCAGCTGCATTGTATAGAACATCAAAGAACCAGATCGGCTCATGGCCATTAATCCTCCCCACCCTGCTGGGCAAACCCACCACTGAACAAGACTTGTAATTAAATTTAAGACTTGTAAACAAACTTTGCATAAACTACTTACATTGACTCCTTTGTTCTTCAAACAGAGCGTCCAGCTACATAAGGCAATGGTTTGAACATATTTTTCTTGTTGTGCTATATCAGACACTTGGATAGATTTTGACTTTCAGTAATTATCTTTATGTTTCATTACCCCACTGTACATACGGACAGGATACCTTCAGCAAAGGTGGATATGGCCAGTCCCTTATCCTGCTGGCTGTAGGGCGCATCTCTCATCAGCAAGCCCAAATGCCACCATTTTCTTTGACAATCATTTTTGACAAGGTAACAATGGGTCATGTTCTGATGCCATTTTGAAATGGGACTGCAAAGGAAAATAGATATTTGAGGACAGTAGAATCTTCATGGATGGGCTTGTGAAAGTAGAGTGGAGGTGCTTTCACATTTTGGGGGGCCTTTTGATATACATTTGGGGAAAACTTTGCCTCATTTGTTTTAATTGGAGGAAGAAGGGGGAATTAGGAGATGGGGGGGGGGCTCACTGACCTGCAAGTGCACACTCTACTTGCCCCTATCCCTACCCTATAGGAAGACTCTTGATGCTTATCTGACAAACAGGATTCTCAGCAACTTTAAAATGAGAGTCTGAGATTATGTAAAATATGGTGGTTCTGTGTAACCTGAATACATCCCATCACTAAATCATCATAATCCCTGATCCTAATTTCAAAGTTTAGAACTTGACATTCCATCATCTTTTGTAACCTCTCTACATTACTGCAGTTTCAGGCATCATTGGCCTGGGGTCTAGCTTTGAAGCTATAGTAGATTCCTTCATACAGTAAGTGCTCTTTTTATGACTGATTATTCTGGTTCAGATGAGGGATATGAGACAAATCTATGGAGTATGCAATCAGTCAATATTTTTTAGCACATTTTACTGGCAGCAATATTTTTCCTCAAACTCTAAGCCATTTGGCTTTCTTTTCATGGCCAATCTTTTTTTCAAGCCCCCAATTAAGACACTTCAGCTTGGGTTTAAATTGCAGTCTGGCCTCTCCATAAACCATTCCTCACCTCAGAGAAATCTTTGGATAGAGTTGATGAGCTCATGGCCAACCCCCTTCGATCTAGTTTGATTTCCATTCTGTTCTTATGTTCTTGAAATGAATGCATTCTGAGGCAAGAGATGACGTTCTCCTGATGAAACTAGCATAGGATTAAATAACCCCATCTGGATGATACAGAGCAGTGTTTCTCAAAGTCTGCTGCTTCAGGTATTTTGGACTTCAGCTCCCAGAAATCCCAGCCATTTTACCAGCTGTTAGGAATTGTGGGAGCTGAAGTTCAAAACATCTGGAAGAGCACAGTTTGAGAAACTCTGATACAGATAAACTCTACTGTTCCAGAAGGAATCAGGAGGTGAGTCCTAGACCTTGTATGAAAGTTTAGCCCCAAAGCTCTCCCTTACATTTGCTGAAATAACCCGTTTATTGGGATGACCTTTTGTGTTACAAAATAGAAAATGGTTTTTTCCAGTAATAAGATACTTAATCTTCAGAATGAGGTAGCTATATGTCTTCAGGTTTTCTGTTGACTTATGTCAACCCCATAAATTTCATAGGGTTTTTTCAGGAAAGGAATATACAGTGCTTAAAATATATGGTTGCTAGTGTGTGAAGTGACCTTGACTGGCTGGTGGCCTCAGCCAGCATTTGAGTGAGACCTTACCAATTCTAGTCTCTATGGGGCATCACCCTTCACACATTATCCTGGGAAGTGCTACCTAAAATGTGTTTCGGTGGACTTTGGAACAGATTCGACTCAAAGCATTCCTTTCCCCCATCCTGAAGCCACTTTTGAAATCAAGATCCTCAAGAATCCACCACCCAGTTCTGCTTGATGTGAATGTGTGGTCAGGAAACATCAAGTACACTAATGAGTTTTGAGAGGTGCTAGAACCAAGCCCCCAACCTGCCATTTTCTGTACTGGTGATGATGACATTGTGGCTCTTCCTTCCCCTCCTCCCCTCAAGCCCAGCTGCCCTGTCCTCTTCCTTCCCTTCCATTAGCTTGTGTTGGGACTGATTGATTAGGAAGGACATCTGGCCATGCTGAGGAACAGGCCAGTGCCCATCAGCCTTATGTGCTGATGTGGCCTGACAGGTGGGTTTGTGCTGAAAATGTGGATTTATAGTGTTGGCAGCATACTAGTGGGAGGGGGTAGAGAGATAGTGCAGTGCATTGCAGAAGTGGCTGTAAAAAGACCACACAAGCAGACAAGCGGCAAATGAAGATGAAACATCGGGCCGTGGCCTGCTGTCCCCGTGGGAACCTCTCACGCACACCTATCTGCAGGGAATGCTGGAAGGGACTAGCAATCTCCAGCCTCAGAGCTGTTATGGCTTCTTTCCAAAGAAAAATGGAAGATGAACAGCTTCCCACATTAAGCAAAGAGGCAGTTGGACCATATTGCTATCCATCCATGCAGCTGTGTTTCTCTGGCAAGTGACACTTTGGTTCTGTCCCTGGAAAGATTGTCTTTACCTGGTTGGTGGTTAAATGCATGCTAATCTAAATCTTAGTGACAGAAAGCAGGCCTGCAGCAGGATTGCAGATTTCAGGGTTCAAGGGTTGAATATTTTTGTAGCGGTATTCTTTACTTTATTGTGCAATTTCAGTATGGAACAATCTACAACACACAGTGGGCCCTTGGTATCTGCTGGGGTTTGGTAGGACCCTCCATGAATACTAAAAAAAAAAAAAAAACATTATACACCACACCATGGTAAAAGGGTATATTTATATCAAAGGCTTTGGGGGGGGGGGTTGGGGGGGGGGTCTTTAAATATTTTAAAGTCATGTTTGAAACTGGATGCAGAATCTCTGGATAGATAGTATACTCTATATTTGTGACAATTCTTAAATCAGCATGAAATGTCTCTTCTTGCTTATGAAATTTGAGAGTGTTAAGTTGTGACAGAACAGGCCTGGCTAGTGGTTAGACAGATCCTTTGTAGTTGTTCTTTTTCACTAGAAGCAGATTCACCTTCACAGGTTGCCTTCTTGCTCTTTTGTTCATGTGTGATTGGTTAATTTGCATTGCACGATACTAAATGAGCACAGCGTTTGATTGGTGGATACTATTAAACAATGCTGACATTTTGAATAGTTCAAATGCCGTTGTTCACTAATTAGGCACATGCTGCATGTCTAATAAAAATTACATCTGGGGTTTTATTTTTTTTAATATCTAACAAATAGAATTTAATCAAGATGAGATTGGTGGAAACTATTTCAAATGGCTGGATCAATTGTAAGACGCCATTAATGGGAATACATCTTCAGCTTAATCAGCAAATCACATACATTGAGTTTGATTCGAAATTAGCAGAGTGGTTTAATTTTAACATTTAGGGGAATCTTGTTTTAATCAGTTGTGTGGATTGGTAGCTGCCAAAAGTAGTGAAATGATAATTGTGCTTCAGAGTTCATTGGGTGCTCATGGATAAAGTTCATGGAAGGAACTGGGCAATATAGCAGAATGTGACGAAACTCCAGACGGATGCAATGAAAGGATATGAGTGTATGTTTCTTTCGCTGTATGTGTGTTTCTGTGCATGAAAGAGTAGCTGGAATGCTTGGGTGGGTGGTAGAAGTAGGGACTGAATGTGTGGGTGATGAAGTGACTGAAGAATATCCTTGAATTCTGTTGGTGTGTGTGTCTATGTATTGGTGCGGAGACACTAAGACTGAAATATTTTTTTTGCTGGAATGCATAGCTAAATTGTACTTCTTAACTTCTTTTATTGGTAAACACCAAGTATGTTTACCAATAGACTATAAACATAATTAGAAATTATATTATGTATGCATTATGAATATAAGGGAGCACATAGAATAAATATGTACATAATGGATCACTATTTTTCTCTCTCTGACTGTGGAAACAGAAAGTCCTGAAGTTCCTTCCATACTCTAATGTGGTAATTCTCAAACCTCCCAGTGCCTTGCCCAATGATCAGGGATTCTGGGAGCTGATATCCAAAATGCCAAGATGACTGGAGTTTGCCAGTCACTGTTCTAATGATTCTGTGGACTAGGTTAACACCCTGCAGAAAAGCAATGGCACCACAGTGGACCAAGTCTGTATGGCCCATGTATAATAGAACCTTTCTGTTGGATTGACTGCACTGGCATGACCACAAGAGAAGCTGCAAAATCTGGTTTCACGTGAAAACAAGGATATTTCAGTTGTTCACATAGAGCTTAAGAACAACTTAAGAACTGATGTGAGCAAGGGTAATTGGCTTGTGTACAGCAAACTTAGGGGGCAGGCCAAACCACCTATTCATTATCATGCAAGGAAAAGCCTTGAACAAACTTATAGTTGTGGTAGATGTAATCATGATGCTGTTTGTGAATATAATTTTATAAAAAGAAAGAACTTGCCCTCCTGTGAGATTTAGGAGTCTCTGTTATTTTACTGGCAGTAAAACCACAATCAGACAAATATCAAGAAAGCTAGCAAATTTTAAAACCAATCTGATGAAGATGTTTTGTTGTAAGTTTTATATGACTTCAAAGTGCAAACCATATGGGACCAGAAGATCAGTGTGCCGCTGTAGCTGAGTTAAATTGGATAAACGTAGGGGACAAATAAGCCTTAGCAGATGTTCATTTGAACTCATAGAAAGAAGGATAAATGGGTCATGGGCACACATGTAAACCCTCCGCCCAGTCCTCAACAGACGACTTTGCTGAATGCACAAAGATCTGGGAAACTCTTGAAAAATGTGGTGACATTTGGGGAACAGAGCCTTTTTAATACATGTATCCCTGTCTCATCTTTAATTTAGCCCTACTCCTGAGTGTGCAATAGTCCACACAAGGCTCTAGACTCAAAATACTGTTACTTGGCAAAGCTTCAGGGCAGGTCATTGATGGCTCCTAACTTCTCTAAAAGGAGCATTTCACATAAATAAAGTAATGTTAAATCAATAAAATGACATTTACCATAGTTGAGAAAATAGGAAGACATAACCTGTGGGACTGGTCATTCTTTTAGCTGTTAGTGACTAATATCAAAGCTCCTATGATAATTTTCTTCTAAGTGTTCTTACTTGGATTGGTATGTCATTATGCGTATATGCCTTCAAGTTGTCTATCAATTTATGGTGATTCAATGAATTTCTTGGGATTTTTTTTAGCTGAGGAATACTCAGAGTTGATTTTGTCAGATCCTTCACCTGAAAGGTAACTATGATGGTCTTGGATGAAGTACCAACCAGAGCTGATCCTCCTTAGCTTCCAAGATCATATAGAATCTAATGCTTTTCAAATAGTTGAGGCTTTGAAACAAGGGGCTCTTACTGAACATCCATTCAAAGACAGGATTATTCTCCATAAAACAGCACACTCTGTCATCATCAGAGGAGGGCAATGGCAAACACCATCTGAACAAATGTTGACAAGGAAACTCCCTAAAAGGTTTGCCTTCAAGTTGCCACAAACCAGAAATGACTTGATGGTACACAATAACAACAGAGTAGCACACATAGCCACCTCTGGTTGCCTAATAGGTTGGTTGTTAAAGAGGACATACTGTATGACTTTCTTGTGCTTTCCTTAAGACATCCAAGATAACAATCCAAAAGACACATCAACCATCAGCCCTATCTTTGATGAAGCCTTTGGAATTCAAGGATTTGGAACAGAAAACGGAAAGAGTACTTTTGTGAGATGATTGTCTCCCTTGCCTCTCTCCTGGTCAATCTGTCTTCAAGAGGAAACCTTTCTGCAATTTCAGCTGCTGTTGACTGACTGAGAAGAAATGTTCTACTATCAGAGAGGCAGGTTTGGCCGTTGGGGTCGAACAAAAGGGCTGTGTGTTGGGTGGGGGGCTTTTTGAAAGGGGAAATACAGCATTGGCTTTTCCAATGTGGTAGGCAGGGCAAAGCTGGCATTTTTCAACTCGAGCCAGGAGCTGCCTCAATAGATACTTCTATTTCTTTTCCTGCTCATACATACAGTGGCTCTTTCTCAGCTTGTGTCAACAACCTACTGAGTGAATGGAACTCTGTTAACCAGCTGGGATTAAGGCTGCTCCAGCAGCTATGTAGAAGCTTGGTTTGGGGCCAAGCCCAGAGATGCAGAAGAAGAATGTGCCTGGGGCAAAAACGCTTGACACCACAGAGGCTCCTTTTCCTAGACTCAGGAAGGAAAGGAAGGGAGGACCTGGGCAGAAGAGCCCTGAGAAGAAATAAAACGTGCTGTAATTGGTGCTTGAAAGCCAGTCACTTATTTGGTGAGATATTAGTTACATCTTTCATCCTGCCAAACCTGAAAACAAAGCAAATGAAGCTTCCACATATAATTCAAATGGATTTTTTTTTTTAAAAAAGGGATATTTATAGCACTTGCCACATGTTCAGAAGAAATTGCCACTTGTCACGACCCAGGCTACAGAGCACCAATAACCATACGCAGAGGCCAGATTCTATCTAATATCTTTATTAAGGAAATATATAAAGTTAGTAAAAGCAAATGTAAAAGTTAGTCCAGAAGCAGACCTTTCAGGAAAGGTCAAAATTAGTCCAAAGAAACAATGTCCAATATGAAATATTAAGGTCCAAAGTTGTAATCCAATAACCGAAACACTCACTTTGCCAGGCAAAGTGAGGGGAGATGACAAGGTCCTTTAGTCCATGAACTTGAGCAAGGCTAGGAAATAACTTGATACTTGAAACAAGGCTTGAAACGTGGAACAAGGTAACGAGGAACAAGAACAAGGTCCGTGGAATAACTTGGTAAAATCCGTGAAACAAGGCAAGGGTTAGTCCTGGGAAACAAGGCAAGATCCGTAGGTAAACAAAGGCTGGGAAACAGGAGCGGAGGCTGGAAACAAGGCAAGGCTGGAACGAGGCTTGAATCGGAGCGCGCTGTCCAGACACAACTCGCTCCGGAGGCTGACGAATTGACTCCGCGAAGTTACTACGCGGGTAAAACACCTATATAGAGTCTAACTTTCCCGCCGAAGCAGTTCTCTGGGAACCAGAAACGAAAGCTAAACTCTGAGACCAGATGTCTGACTCCTTAAAGATTCTCACGAAAAGCAGACTTAATTGGGTACATTCTTAGCTGCTATCCTCGCACTCCTGCGCGAAGCTGCTTCCAAACCCCTCTGTTGTTTACAAAACTCATGGCGAGAGAACACGGGAGATGTAGGCTCAGGGTTTGTTTGACATACTTCTGGGACACAACTTTCTTGCAGGTGCAAGGTTCCCAGATCTGCCTGGGAAAGATCTGGCTGAGAAGATTCCAGTTCTGACTGGGAAGGTAAAAAACCCAAGTTTTCTTCTTCATCAGGCATTATAATGTCATGAGCAGGACTACAAGGCCCATGAGTCATCACACTATCCCCCTCCTCAAGGCCCCTCCCAAACTGGGACTCTCTCCCCGAGGCGCGAGGTCGTGGCTTGGCGGGATAGGTCTGATGAAAGCGACGGGTTAGATCAGGAGCATGGACTGTGGAGGCGTCTTCCCAAGAGCGTTCCTCAGGGCCAAAACCCACCCAGTCAATGAGATATTGCAGGCGGCGGCGGTGAAAGCGAGAATCTAAAATGTCCTGAACCTCGAACTCGTCCTCCCCATCCACCAAAATAGGGACGGGGGCCGGCCGGTCTACATCTGGCCGCACACCATCCGCCGGAAGGAGCAGGGAGCGGTGAAACACTGGGTGAATGCGCATTGAACGTGGAAGTTGGAGTTTGAAAGTCACGGGGTTTAATTACGCCACCACTGGATAGGGGCCAATGAAACGGGCATCTAACTTCCGGCAAGGGCGGTGGGAGGGCAAAAAGCGAGTGGACAGAAAAACCCGATCTCCTACCTTGATTTCGGGGCCCGGCTGGCGATGTTTGTCCGCGTGACGTTTATAGTCCTCCTTGGCTTGTTCCAGTTGCTGAAGCAAAAGTTGTTGCACCGCTGTGAGTTCCTGCAGCCAATCTTCTGCTGCGGGAACTTCTGAAGTTTCAATGACAGGGGGAAAGAAACGTGGATGGAAGCCGTAGTTTGCAAAGAACGGCGTTTCTTTTGTAGAAGCCTGGACTCCATTGTTGTAGGCAAATTCCGACAGTGGTAACAGAGAAGCCCAATTGTCCTGTTGGTAGTTTACATAACAGCGAAGGTACTGTTCCAAAGTGGCATTGGTGCGCTCCGTTTGCCCATCCGTTTGGGGATGATGAGCTGAAGATAAACGAGAGTCTATGCCCAATAGTTTTTGTAGTGCCTTCCAGAAACGAGAGGTGAATTGGGATCCACGGTCTGTGACCAAACTCTTGGGCAATCCATGTAGTCTGAAAACATGTTGGAGGAATAAATCTGCAGTCTCTTGGGCCGTGGGAAGACCTTCACAGGGAATGAAATGGGCTAACTTGGTGAAAAGGTCCACCACCACTAGGATCGTGGTGAATCCACAGGAAGGTGGTAAGTCAGTGATAAAATCCGCAGAAATTATTTCCCATGGGCGAGATGGGTTAGGAAGGGGGTGTAGAAGCCCTGAGGGCTTCTCCCTTCTTATCTTGGAGCGCTGGCATACTGGGCAGGTGTTAACATATTTTTCTACATCCTTGCGGATCTTGGGCCACCAGAAATCTCTTAGGATCAAATGCATGGTTTTAAATAGTCCGAAATGCCCTGCTGGTTTGCAGTCATGACACAGACGAAGTATTTTTTCCCTGCCCGGTCCGGGTGGGATATAAACATGATTTCTATAGCAAAGTAGTCCATCTTTAAGCGAAAAGGGAAAGTGCAGACCTTGACGAAGTTGGTCCTGCGTCCAAGCATCTGCTTGCTGACTAGCCCTGATTTCTTGAGCACAGATGGGCCCTGGATTAGGGGGAGTTGAATCAATGGGAGTGGATTTGGTGTTCCCCACTGTGAGCGTGGCAAAGTTCTCGGGTTGTAGTAGTTGGGATTCAAAGGTCTCCTTGCGTCCCGCAGCGTATTCCGGTTTACGTGACAGGGCGTCTGCTTGCTTGGTTTGGGCTGGGGTCACATAATGAATCTGGAAGTTGAAACGTTCAAAGAATAAAGCCCAACGTTGCTGCCTTTGATTTAGCTTGCGGGCAGTTCTTAGATGTTCTAGATTCCGATGATCAGTGTGGACTTCAATGGGAAATTTGGCCCCTTCTAGCCAATGTCTCCAAGTTTCAAAAGCTGCCTTTATGGCTAATAGTTCTTTTTCCCAAATGGTATAGTTCCTCTCTGGTGCGGTTAGTTGACGAGAATAATAAGCACAAGGATGAAGATGATCTCCCACCGGTTGTAGGAGCACAGCCCCAATTGCCACATCAGAGGCGTCCGCTTGCACCACAAAAAGGGTTTCAGGATCTGGATGCTGAAGGATTGGCTGGGATGTGAATAATTTCTTTAGTTGCTGGAACCCTTTCTCTGCTTGATCAGTCCAGCGGAAGGGCCGTTTTCCACGGATGCAGCTAGTGATTGGGTCAGACCAGCGGGCAAAATCTGGAATGAACTTGCGGTAGTAGTTCGCGAACCCCAAGAATCGCTGCACCTCCTTCTTGTTAGTTGGCGCCCGCCATTCCAATACTGCTGAAACCTTGGCTGGATCCATGGAGAGCCCTAGAGGCGAGATACGGTATCCAAGGAAATCTACCTCTTGTAGATCAAAAGCGCATTTTTCCAGCTTGGCATAAAGTCCATGATCCCGCAATCGTTGTAGCACCATTTTGACGTGGTTCTCATGTTCTGATTGTGATCTAGAAAACACCAAAAAATCGTCCAGGTAGATTATCAAGAACCTATCTAGATAGTCCTGGAAAATGTCATTGACAAAATGCTGGAACGTTGCGGGAGCTCCGCATAATCCATAATTCATAACTCGGGACTCGAATAATCCGAATTTAGTCTGGAAGGCGGTCTTCCACTCGTCCCCTTCTCTGATGCGAACTAAGTTGTAAGCTCCCCGAAGATCCAGCTTGGTGTAAACCTTGGCTCCTCGAAGTCGGTCTAGTAGATCCGAGATTAAGGGCAGGGGATAGCTGTTCCGCTTGGTGATATTATTCAATGCTCTGTAGTCCACCACCAAGCGTAATTCCCCTGACTTCTTTTTCACAAACATCACTGGGGAGGCGGCTGGGGATTGAGAGGGTCTGATGAATCCCTTGCGAAGGTTTGTCTCTATGAATTCCCTGAGAGCTTCTTGCTCTGGTTCAGTCAGGGAGTAGAGATGCCCTCGCGGGATCGGGGCCCCCTCCACCAAGTCAATGGCACAGTCATAAGGTCTATGTGGGGGTAACCTTTCGGCTTCTTTTTCATTGAATACATCCCAATACTCGGAGTACTTCTTTGGCAAGGTGATAATGGGCTCGGTGTCTGTGGCATGGCAGACCTTGGCTACGAGGCAATGATTTTGGCAGTACTTTGAAGCAAACTGCAGTTCTCTGTTGGACCAGGAGATGCTTGGGTCGTGAAGTGTCAGCCATGGAATCCCCAAAATCACAGGGAAATGGGGAACCTCAGTAACAAAGAAGGAAATCTCTTCCATATGTTCCCTTATCCACATCCTGGTGGGTTCCGACCACTGGCTTACGGGGCCCGTCTTGAGAGGGCGACCATCAATGGCTTGCACCACACGGGCATTCTTGAAGTCATGATATTGTAATCCCAGAGAGTCGGCATACTCTCTATCAATGAAATTGTTGGTAGCTCCTGAGTCTATCATGGCGTGGATCATGACGGGTCCCCTTTTTGCTGACCATAAGGTGACCACTAGAAGGAACAGGACCCCGGTTGGCGGCTCTTGAACGGGTTTCTTGACCGGGTTGGCGAGCCTCTCTACGCCCGGTCGTTGGCTTCCCCCGCCGGCTGTGTGCCAGCCGCCTCAGACGCCTTCGTCTCCGTGGAGGACGCCGCCGCAAGACGGGCGGCGGGCTTCCCTTTGGCTGGGCACTCTCTGGCGAAGTGGCCCCCATTCCCGCAATACCAGCAGAGATTTAGGCGTTGGCGGCGGGCCTTCTCGGCGGCATCTAATCTGGGACGCACATTGCCCAACTGCATCGGCACCTCCTCGCCCCCTCTGGGGTATGGGGATGGTGGTGGGGGTCTCCACACTGGACGCGGCTGAACGCTGGCGGGAGCGGAGGGTTTTGCCCCAGCTCTACCGCTCTGGCCTCGGACCCACTGTTTTCTGTTGGCAATCATGACTTCAGCCCGTAAACATTGATCGATGAGTGCTTCCAGCGTTTGGGGAGGATCCACCTTGGAGATTTCCTCCAGCATTTCAATGTTGAGACCCTCCCGAAATTGTCCTCTGAGGGCAACATCGTTCCAGCCGGTGTTGTGGGCCAGCACTCGGAACTCGGCTATGTACTGAGACATGGGTCTGTCTCCTTGGAAGAGGCGGCGGAGTTTGTGCCCGGCGGCCTCCAAATTGTCCTCGATTCCCCAGGTCGCCTTAAGGTGGTCCAAGAAATGTTGCGCTGACCTTAGATGTGGGGAGGCTTGGTCGAACAGAGCCGTCGCCCAGTTAGCCGCTGGCCCGTCTAGGAGACTGTAAATCCACGCCACCTTGATGTCTTCCTGGGGAAACTCGGCATCACGGGCCTCTAGATAAGCTTGGCATTGGCGACGGAAAACATGAACCTTAGAAGCTTCTCCAGTAAACTTGGTTGGCAACGCCATGGCCGGAAGATGGATTCCGCGTTCCTTCAAACCCTTTATTTCCCCATCCTGTGCATTGAGCTTATCACGGATTCGGTCCACCTCATCCTTGTCGATGGTGTAGGTAATCGGCTGGCCGCTCGGCCCAGGTACGGTTCCGGTAGACATTCTGGCCGAGGTTAATTGGTGCTTAGGGTGGCGGAGTCAAACTGTCACGACCCAGGCTACAGAGCACCAATAACCATACGCAGAGGCCAGATTCTATCTAATATCTTTATTAAGGAAATATATAAAGTTAGTAAAAGCAAATGTAAAAGTTAGTCCAGAAGCAGACCTTTCAGGAAAGGTCAAAATTAGTCCAAAGAAACAATGTCCAATATGAAATATTAAGGTCCAAAGTTGTAATCCAATAACCGAAACACTCACTTTGCCAGGCAAAGTGAGGGGAGATGACAAGGTCCTTTAGTCCATGAACTTGAGCAAGGCTAGGAAATAACTTGATACTTGAAACAAGGCTTGAAACGTGGAACAAGGTAACGAGGAACAAGAACAAGGTCCGTGGAATAACTTGGTAAAATCCGTGAAACAAGGCAAGGGTTAGTCCTGGGAAACAAGGCAAGATCCGTAGGTAAACAAAGGCTGGGAAACAGGAGCGGAGGCTGGAAACAAGGCAAGGCTGGAACGAGGCTTGAATCGGAGCGCGCTGTCCAGACACAACTCGCTCCGGAGGCTGACGAATTGACTCCGCGAAGTTACTACGCGGGTAAAACACCTATATAGAGTCTAACTTTCCCGCCGAAGCAGTTCTCTGGGAACCAGAAACGAAAGCTAAACTCTGAGACCAGATGTCTGACTCCTTAAAGATTCTCACGAAAAGCAGACTTAATTGGGTACATTCTTAGCTGCTATCCTCGCACTCCTGCGCGAAGCTGCTTCCAAACCCCTCTGTTGTTTACAAAACTCATGGCGAGAGAACACGGGAGATGTAGGCTCAGGGTTTGTTTGACATACTTCTGGGACACAACTTTCTTGCAGGTGCAAGGTTCCCAGATCTGCCTGGGAAAGATCTGGCTGAGAAGATTCCAGTTCTGACTGGGAAGGTAAAAAACCCAAGTTTTCTTCTTCATCAGGCATTATAATGTCATGAGCAGGACTACAAGGCCCATGAGTCATCACACCACTGGATTCTCAGCATCCCTTATCTAAAAAAATTGGGACTAGAAATGTTTTGGATAAAGTTTGTAATACCCATATTTCCATATTTTGGATCAAAATTTAAACATGAAATTCATTTATGTTTCATATACAATTCCCCAAAAGCAATTTTAGACAACATTTTAAACACTTTTGTGTACATTAAAATAGCAGAAAGCAAAAGGTTTCACTGTCACAGCCATCCATGTCGACAGTGTTGGATTTTAATTCCAGATAAGGGATGCTCAATCTGTGTGTGTGTGTGTGTAGCAATTTTCCATCCAAGTACCCATAGAAATAGATATGATTCAATTCAAACAAAGGACAGCAAAATTAATTGCCAAATTAAGTAAGGACTATTATCTTCTTCATACTACTTCTAAGGCTTTCTTATATTCTTAAGATAGTAGCTTATTTTCCAAGAGTGAATCATTTATCACAATGTTCTGCAGAACATTAAAGCAGCTCTTTATAAAGTAAAATCTTATATATGAATACACTGTTCCAGATGTTATTTAACCGTTCTTTTATGGGTTGTAATTCTTATCTTTTTCTAATAGTTCATTTTCAATATTCAAGTTGAACTTAACAAATTTGCAAGATGAACTTTACGTATTTCCAATTATTGTTTGATCCTTAGAAGCTATGAATCTGCTTAGATTGCCCAATAATATAACCATTGGAGTCATGGATAATTTTAATCCTATAATGTTTTAATGTTTTGCATTAGAACAATCTATAGTTTTAAATGAAAACCGTATGTGCTTTCAAACTGGTTTGGGTTTTAAATTTAAACTTGTGGTTTCAGACTGGGGTTTACTGCTTAGTTTTGGACTTGGCTTTTTGTGGTAGGCAGATTTCATTTCAAAAGTAAGCCAAATACAGAACTGTGCACGTGTTTTTTTCTTCTTCTCCACCTCAGGCAGCTCCTGTACTTAATGGGCAGGTTGACTGTGGACTTTGTGTGACCTTGCTGTTGGCTGTATCTTTTGAACATCATTTGTAAAGGTACATGCATTAGTGACAACCAGACACCGAGTACTACTTCAAGGGAGCCCGTGCTGCACATTCGGAGGTTGACACAAAGCCAGATTCATTTAGAACTGGTTCTTCAAACATTCCACCAAAACAAATGTAAAAGAGGAAATGCAAGTGATTCCCTCTCTCTTCCACATGCTCTTCCCATGCTTCCCATTCTTATTTTCAGACACAAAACTTTGTGACCCAGTTGAGAACTACTTCTTTTGTGCCAAAGTGCTGGGTGGGACAGGACATCTTTGTATGGATATGTGTATGAAAGTGCGGATATCCATGGCTATGAGAACAGAGAAATCTCCTGACCCCTTTCACTTTAGTGCCAGCCACCACAAGCCTCTGAAGTGGGGAGAGAAATTCCCCAGTCTGTAGAGGCATAGTAATGGTCATACATGTAGTGGGAGTCTCCCATTTGGTGACATATGCAACCATTCCTCACCTACTACCCCCACTTTGGAACTGGAATAAAGGTTATGTCCATGAGGCTTATGCCCATGTCTTGCAGCTTCTATTGAAGACCCCAAGGAGGGGCCCCTTATACTTCTCAGAATGGTTTGCCAGCTGTGATGGCAGTTCAGGCAGTTGGGGGAGAGAACCATTTCTGCAGCGTGGCATGGCATGACTTCTTTCCAAATGCCTTCATGCAGTCTGCTTACCTGGGCAGAAAATGACCAATCAGCACAGGGAGTGGGAGACATGCTACTCAGGTACCTGAGCTCAGGTGCAGTTTTCTTTCCTTCATGTCTGTCTGGGTAGCATTTAAAAGAGAGCACTCCACTAAGTCAGGGACTCTGGTTTCAGCAGCTTTCCTTCCTACTTCCCTGGCTTGCTGAGGTGTCAAGGTTCTCATTTATTTTTTTATTTTTTTCTTAATGCATGCTCACTAGTGTAATTCAGTTGCTAGTCGTCTGCTACAACCTTTGGGACAGTGTAGCATGGAGCAAGATCCAGGTGCCATGGGAACTGGCTGTGTAACCTGTCCTCCAACAGTTCATGGCATCCTGTTAGGAGGGGTTTACAGTTGGGTGAGAACTACTACCCAGTGGCTGTGTGCTCAAGTTTATTTTTGGAGGCTATCTCCTTTGCTGATTCTTGTTCTGGGTCAGGGATACTGTAACTGGTGAATGTTTTAGGTCATTCAGTTATCAAACATGTGGTCTTTGCCTCATACCAGATGAACGTATAAGCTATGACCAAAATAAGTTGTAGCCATTGCCTACCAGTAACCTGAATGGAAACTTATATTGCTGTGGTCTTCATTAGCCTGGACCAGTATCTCACCACTAGGCCTGCAAACTTCTCTCTGATAAAACCACTTTCCTCTGTCAGAAAATGTGTAGGAAACATGACATGGGTTTTCAAAACTTGGAATCTGTGGAGCAGCTGGAATAGCTGAGGAGGTGCTGGACTGAAAATGGTGGATGAACTGGCAGGATGAATCCAGCTCCTTGAATCCATCACAACTCTCTTACACATCTGAACCCCTTCTTTCAGAAAGTTTTTAACTGTGACATATTTGTTTCCCAAACTAACTTTTGTCCCCACAGCCTGGGAAAATCAGCTATGCTGTATGAGAGATTGTGTGAACTTGAGTCCAAAAATGTTTCCATGTTCTGATTACCCTGATGCAGTAGTAGCAGAATTTTCCTTTCCAGTGTTAAATTAAGGGGGGGGGGGGGGGTTGTGACGAATTCATATATGGATCAGTGGCCTTGGCCCTTTTAACCAATATTTGCTCTCATTTGTTCAACTTAATGTCCAAAAAAGTGTACCTGCCAGAAAAAAGTCCCTCACAACCTTCTGGCAAACAAACTAGTAAAATGTGGGCTAGACAAAACTACTATTAGGTGGATCTGTAATTGGCTAAGCAAACGAACCCAAAGGGTGCTCACCAATGCGTCGTCTTCATCTTGGAAAGAAATCACAAGTGGAGTGCCGCAGGGTTCCATCCTGGGCCCGGTTCTGTTCAACATCTTTATTAACAACTTAGACGAAGGGTTAGAAGGCAGGATCATCAAGTTTGCAGACGACACCAAACTGGGAGAGATAGCTAACACTCCAGAAGACAGGAGCAGAATTCAAAACGATCTTGACAGACTAGAGAGATGGGCCGAAACTAACAAAATGAAGTTCAACAGGGACAAATGCAAGATACTTCACTTCGGCAGAAAAAATGCAATGCAAAGATACAGAATGGGGGACGCCTGGCTTGACAGCAGTACATGTGAAAAAGATCTTGGAGTCCTTGTGGACAACAAGTTAAACATGAGCCAGCAATGTGATGCGGCTGCTAAGAAAGCCAATGGGATTCTGGCCTGCATAAATAGGGGTATGGCATCTAGATCCAGGGAAGTCATGCTACCCCTCTATTCTGCCTTGGTCAGACCACACCTGGAATACTGTGTCCAATTCTGGGCACCGCAGTTGAAGGGAGATGTTGACAAGCTGGAATGCGTCCAGAGGAGGGCGACTAACATGATCAAAGGTCTGGAGAACAAGCCCTATGAGGAGAGGCATAAAGAACTGGGCATGTTTAGCCTGCAGAAGAGAAGGCTAAGAGGAGACATGATAACCATGTACAAATATGTGAGGGGAAGTCATAGGGAGGAGGGAGCAAGCTTGTTTTCTGCTGCCCTGCAGACTAGGACACGGAACAATGGCTTCAAACTACAGGAAAGGAGATTCCACCTGAACATCAGGAAGAACTTCCTCACTGTGAGGGCTGTTCGACAATGGAACTCTCTCCCCCGGACTGTGGTGGAGGCTCCTTCTTTGGAGGCTTTTAAGCAGAGGCTGGATGGCCATCTGTCGGGGGTGCTTTGAATGTGATTTCCTGCTTCTTGGCAGGGGGTTGGACTGGATGGCCCATGAGGTCTCTTCCAACTCTACTATTCTATGATTCTATGTTCTTCCCCTTTCATTTTCTTTTATGTCTCTTATTTCCCCATTGTAGCACTTTAGATTGCAAACACAGAAAAGCAGAGAATGTAACTATGTCCTCTTTGGCTTTGCAAAACTCAGTATGCAACACATTGATGTTGCTTTGTCAGTTGACTGGCAAATCATAGCCTGAAGTCTGTAACAACAAGCCACATGGAAAGGGCAAAATCATAGTACTATACATTCTGCTGAAAAATTTACACCTCCAAATAGTAGTCAAATACTACCTCTCAGTGTTAGGAAAATCCGGGGACTGGCTGTTATAGCTTGATGTTTAGTCACAATTCCCATTTTGTGAAATGACCAGGTCTAGCCCTGGTACTGTGCTGAGCAACCAAATCATTTTTCGCTTGCATTTATCCAGAATAAAATACTCTTTTGTTTGAGATAATTTAATGCACTGCATGTCTGAAGGTATCTTGATTCCCCTCTTTCCATTGTACTTCCTTAGAGAGGTGGGCTGTAGTGCAGCAGCTTGTTACGAAGGCATCCTGCTTTTAATTAACAAATTAAAATCCTCGTTAACAATCCAGCCCCAGGGCTGTTTAGAGGCCTGCAGTATTTGAGCGTTTGTTCTGGAAACAGACATTAATTAGGAAAATGAAATAAAATAGGCTCACTGACGTGTACATTTATATGTGCATGCACAGAATAAAAGAGAGCGTGGCAGGAGGTATCTCACAGTTGTTGTAGAAAACTGAAAGGAACTAATGAGGAGAGCGGGGTCATGTCTGTCATGCCAATGGGTGCAGCATTTGGCCATGGTTACAATGTACATCCTTACATCAAGATGTTCCCTAGACCTCTAACATTCAGAATATTTAAATACCTGTATTGTGTGTTCCCTTCCACCATTTTCATACAAAGTAGTGCAATCTACTGATGTAAGAGTCAAGACAAACCAAGAAATCTTTGACCCTACAGGTGTTGATGGGTTCATCCTTGACCATTCCTCATTCTTGGGCAAGGGGAGAATTTAGCCTTGATACCAGATTCTTACTAGTTCAGATCCTAGCAGTGAGCATCCAGTGAGCTGCATTCTCTATTTCTAATGCAAGCAAGTTGTAGATAAAAAGAGAAGGGATGAGTTGCCTAAGGTCTCTCCTGGAACTCTAGCAGGAAGCCCGGAGCATCTATGGTTCCTTTTTATCATGGGTGGCAATCCTAAACTAAAGCTTGGTATAACTCGGGGTACTATTTTAGGAGAAAGTGTGCTCTTTTCTAACATGTCATTTTGATTCATCCACATAAGGTGATTTCTGTATGTGCAAAGCCTCTGAGGGCAGATCACAAAATCTCTAGTTTTACGGACTGCACATAGTATCCTGCTGGTAATTGGCCCGGAAGAGGCTGGAGAACTCCCAAGGAACCTCGGGAGGGAGCCCTGGGAGCCTGGCTTCACAGCGGATTTTAGCAGCTTATAAACAAGGCCTCAGGATAAACAATTAAAAGCAGCTGACAAAGCATGGTGGGCCCCCGGAGCTGGCAGTAAGGAGACATTCCTCATTCTGGCCAAGCTCTCAGGTTGAGTTTAAGGGGAAAGGAAAGCTGAGATCAAGTCGGAATTATTATTGGGAAACTTTATTATACTCAAATGTTGAAACCCAACATTGGATGCTATTTATGAAGTTGGATTTTTCTCCCACTTTATCCCACAGGATTAGGGCAGATTACAGAAAAGCCAAGATATATATTTTTTTGTTTTCAGTGCTGTGAATACTGTGCTGTGAAGTATCAGAAAGGTTACTTAGTTATTAATTCAGGTTTTGTATATTGTTTGTTTGGCACAGTCTTAGTCTGTTAATACCATGATATATGTGTAGCTAATGAAGTCGGTGTTCAACCCTTCTAAGCATGGGTTTTACTGACATAATAGAGTGTTCTTATTTAATGGACAAAAAATAAATACATTTGTAGTAAGCTGAAGTCTGGAATGAATGCAATTAGAACTGGCTATCTCATAAAAAATCATTCCTATCACTAATCCTGCCTATCCTCCACCGTCTTCAGCTTTCTGTTTAAATATTTCCAGTAATCTCCACATACCCTAACATTCAATACTGTCCAATTTACCCTAACATTGAATACTACAAACTTTGTAGGGACTATGGGTAGGAAAACCAATTCCACATTTAAACTATGCAAAGGTGCAGAGGGGAGAAGACTAGGCAGAACTTTTATCCTTCTAAACATCGGATTATGTGGACAATAGACTACAGAAATATCCACAGTCTACCAGTGTGGGCAGAGGCATAATTCCCACATGATTCCCAGCTGTCTTTTTTATTTTTTATTTTTCAAAAGAAGGTCCTCACTTGTAGGGTTTTCAACATGCTTACTCGTGGACGTTAGCTCTTTGTGTGTTAACTTGACAGCAAAGGCTCAGTGGATTGCAAGCATAGAATGAGTGAGCTCATTGTCCATGTTCATTGAAAAGGACCATTACATGGTGAAGGGGAGCAGGGAAAAAAGTTAGGCTTTCAGGCATAAGTCGAAAGACTAACTAAGGTCTAGCCACTGAGAAGGAGCAGGGGATTAACCAAGTATGTTTCTTAAATACTAGAGTTACTCATCCTAGTTGATCAGACATCACTACTGAGTCAACAGTTCTAGCTAGGTAGATATATTCTCTCAGACTATTGGGGTGTCTTATAGATATGCAACTAGACACAAAATAGCAGACCCCTCCCCCAGAAATGTGTGCAGTTCAAAATTCAAGAAACCAAAAGGCTCTATTATGTCTGCTAATATGAAAGTAACTGATAATCACATGAGAAGTAAAATCAATAGCGCTGTCTCCTCTAGAACCCCAAACCACAACCAAGCACAGCCATTTCTCTTCCACCTCAAGCAATTGTCCACTTAGAGATTCCATTGCTATTCTCAATAGCATTTGCAAGATAAAAAGAAACTCATATTGGGACCCTTTTACTGATGGGTTACTGATTCTAAATAAAGATACCTAATCCACACTTGTTGCATTGAATTTATATGCCTTTTTTTCTTTTTTAAAGCTTTAGTTCCAATATAATTTTGTGGGGGTTCACAATACCTTATGTGTACAGCTTTCATCTTCACAATCATGTTCAATAGTGGGAGCTTATGATTCTGAGCCCAAACACAGACCACATGGGGGTCTCCAACCAGCCCTCTTAAGTTCCTAGAAGATTGCATCTACTTCCACAGCTAAAATATCCTGGTATTTTTGGTTCAAACCTTTGGTTCTGTTCTCCTCATGACTGTGATGTAGTTTCCAGTCATTTTTCTGAAATTAAATTTGACCTTGGGGCTGAAGCATGCTCTGAATACTTATGAATGTCACTGAATGTGTAACATTGATGAGCAAATAATCTCTGGGTATAGAAAATGTCATGGGAGCACATGCCACATTTCTCTGCAAAGTACAGTCTCATAACAGTTGAAGTCTTGACTACTACTCCCCAGAAAAATCCCTAAAATGGTCACCATTACACTATAATGCATTAGTCTGTTCAGATGCTACAAGACTCATTGCTGATTTTGCTACAACAATCAGTTACATTTCACTTTCCAGAGGGAAAAGCTCCCATGACTCTCTTGTGCTAAGCAGACGTCCTGTTAGACCCGTGGCATGCTCTGCCAGTAGGTGAGACACCTTCCTTGTACAATTCCAGTAACACTCATTGAAGCCAGTCGCAATCATAAGGACAAAAGTTGTCAGGGCCTTTGTCAGCCAACCAGTTGCTGTGTGCAAAGACAGTTGTATAACCATGCTAGAAGGGGGCATGACAGCCTTCTCGTCTTTTCTCCCTCAGAGTCAGTGACAAGGCTAGGGCACACTTTCAGAGACCAAGCTGTCTCTGGACACTGTCAGGTTGCTTGTCTGTCCTGTAAGCTGTCAGCATGTTTCGTTTCTGTTGTAAACATGTGTATGTTGGGAGCAGGCAGGCTGTGCCGCCTTCCCTCCCAACATGAGCAGGGTCTTCGGATGAATAGCTTGTGTGCTGTGGTGCTGTGAGGAGGCTGTCACTCTGCCAAATCTCACCTGGTGTGTGAATTGTCCCAACATTGCAAAGGTGCCCAGAGGAAAGCCATGCTAGCTTCAGCTCATCTGCCGGATCGTCCTCTGCTCTTTCACCTCACAGCCCGTAGCCTACCCTGGAGGACCCATAACACAAGAGTACCATCAGTTTCCCACTGTGGAAGAGTCTGTCTTGCCTGTTTGCTTACACATTGGCAGATGCACAGTCTCTTTGCTAGCTGAGACCATTCTGCAAGGCACAAAGAGATGTGTTATAGATCTCCAATCACTGTCATGTTTTGTGAGACAATAGGTCTTTGACACACCAGGACAAATGCAAGTTCATTTTGGGTTTGGATGTGCTGCCGATATATGTCTGGTTTATCTCTGAGTTGGAGCTTTTGTGTCCGCAGTTCTTTCCCCACTTTAAGGCACACGTCTTGAAAGGATGTGTGTGTGTTCACTTACTGGTCACTGCCATCACGAGGTGACCTTTTGCAATCTCTTGAGAAAATGAAATGTATTGTAAATTCAGACTATGAAGCCCCTGCAAACAATTGCGTATTTTATGTACTGTTTAGCAGCTATTTCAAGCTTTTGCCTCTCTAGCTTTGGAAACCTTCTGCCTAATCCAGTTACTGCCCTCCTGCAATCCGATTAGCCCATGTAAGAAATCCCAAATCTGATCAGACACAGTCATATGAGTGCAAGCAATGGGTTGTGGGTGGGAGACAATTTTATAACCATATGTTCCTGCTGCAGGGGACTTGGCCAACATGTCCTGCTGGGAAGGCTGTACTTTTAAGCTCTTGAGCTGCCTCAGAGCTGTGTTCCCTTCTGTTTTTGTTCTCTTCTGTTTTCATTTTCCCTGAGATTTCAAAAGATTTAGATTTATATACTACTGCCTAAACAGTAGTAGTTGTTGTTGAGGCAGTAGTACATAATATTATTGGTAGTCCACAGTGCTTGCAGACCTTGTAAAAGGTAGAGAAGAAAATGTTTTTTCTATCAAGGGTAGAAGGCAGGAAATAGGAGGAAAAGCTGGCTAGTTTATCTTTCCTTGGTCAGAATTTTCCAGGAACTTTTAATCAATAGCATTAGTTGAGCACATTGTACTGTAGTACTTTTGCCCATGTTCAAAATGGGAAACAAGTTGAATATAACAAAATAAGGAAAATATAACTATTTATAGTAAGAGTGATTCAAATGTATGAATCCAAGTGCTGCTAAGTTAGTGTTGCATGTTGGTTTAAAACCCAGATTTCACACTTTTGCTGTACTTGCTTCCTTTTCCAACAGTCGGGTGGATTTCTGTTCTTCTTTTCTTTCTTCCATTTACAGGCATTGGTGGGATCTGTAATGAGCTAGTCTAATCCTAAAATAAGGTCACTGAAGTCCTATTGAAGGGAAGGGGGAGACATCAAGTCCAGCCTTCATTATTGCCTGCTAGAATCAGAACTGAGCTATCTGTTTATATGGAGAGCTCAATATGTAAGATCTGGTAGGATATTGACCCAACAGAAGCAGATGGTGAAGACTGGCTACATACAGAACCTCTCACTACTGCTACATGAGAAGGGGATCTCAGAGTTCTCCACTGTCTTCATGAATTTGCATGCAGTGACTTACCCTTAGCAACTTACAAACACTTGGTCCTGCACCCTCCATGCAGAACAACCAATTAAGTTGAAATCTCAAGTGAGATTAAATTGCTAGATCTAATATAAGACTTCACTTACTTGCATTGCAGGGAGTGTGAGCCAAATCAGGGGCTCTTCTTAGCTGGGCTGACCCAGAATACTCAGTTTCCTCATTTGTTGCCTGATTCCCTTGCATGGACTTGCTGCTACTTCTTCCTTAGTCTGGCTTAATTCCTTCCTGCTAGGTTTCCCAGCCAGGCAACAAAGTGTTATTTGGGCCCAAGGACTTCACCCTTACTGAAATAAGTAGAATACTGTACAATTGTCCCACCATACCTACCGATTCAACCACCCATGGCTTAACTATCACCCCCCCCCCTAAAACAAAGCCCCCCCCCCCAAATCTTAATTTTGCCATTGTATGTAAGGGACATCATTTTACTACACCATTGTATATTAATGGGGCTTTAGCATCCATGATGCTAGTGGTGGATAATTTCCATAGGGGCAGTTGGATATTAAGAACCCACTATACAGACATTATCTACCACTAGCACCATTTTTGACATCACAGCTGCTGTTTTCATTTCTCCCTACACAGACAGAGGGCTTTTCTTAAGGTGCAGATGGTAAATATTGATGTTCTTGTTAATCCATTAAGCACGTTTTGTGGCAAATCACAATTCATTCAGCCATGTATAAGTAGATACTATGACCCACTCTGACCCCTATAACAGAATGGAGTATTTGTTAAGTAATTTGACTTTGAAGAGCTCACTTACAGAATGTCATTAGTAGAAAGAACATTAGGCTGTGCCTTTGTTAAGAATTCTAAAGGAAACTCAGAGGGTTATGAATAAACACTCATGGAAATTGGTATGGGGTTGTGAGTGGACGTGTAAGCTTGATGTCCTTGTTGCCAAAGGAAGCCCTCTGCTCCAGTAACACTGACAGCATGTTGGACTCCTACACTGTGATTTCGATTCACTGCCTGATGGCTCTCAGCATGAGCCTGTCAGCTTCTAGATGGATCCATTTCAGCATGCAAGGTGAGCGTGCTGTGTACTGGGCCTAGCAGATGGCTGGTCTAAGTATGGGGTCCCGGTATCTAACCGTACAATTTTGCAGGAAGAAGGTGCAGTGCACATTAGTTTAGCAAGAATCAGTTCCGCCTTTCCAGCCAGGCCCATCAATCAGCTACACAGAATATCCTGCAGAAGGGAGGGTTGACCTTCAGATGAGGAGGACATACAGAAGTGTTATATGAAGATGTGGAATGTCAACTCAGATTGTAGATGAGGTTTGATATAAAAGTTGGGAGCCTAGAAGCCAAGATAGTATGTTCTCCTCTCATCAAAACTCACAGAATCAGAATTTGTAAAGGAATCCAGGCATTCATTTTGTCCAACCTCATGGAAATACAGGAATCCACAGCTTTTATACAAGATTTGTATTTTATACAAGAAGTGAGAACTGGCAAAACTACCTCTGAGTATTCCTTACCTAAGAAGACCCTATGAAATTTATGAGGCTGCCAAGTCAACAGGCAACTTGAAATCTCATATAAAGAAACACATTAGACACACAGTAGACACACATTATCAAATCACTGGGTGATGGATTTAGACTAAGAGCAGTTGCAAGTGCATGTGATCAAAAAACATAAATGTGCATACTTGTTAAAGCTCTAATTTGTAAATTCTCAGTTCTGTCATTTTAAATTTCCTACTGACTCATCTAAGATTACAGCCATGTGCTGTATTCTTCAGAGGCTGAGTTAGAATCTGGTTGACTTCAATATCAAAATAACAGCTTGCAAATTGTCAAATTGCAAATCTATGAATTGCAAACAAAGCAAATCAGCTAATTGACTTTTGCCAATGTTCTGAAAAGGTGTGAAATCAAATTAGAGGATAAGAGGACAAGAGTATTCAACTGTGATTCAAGTGCTGTAAGCCTCTTTATTATTTTGACAGTCCTTTTAGCTCTCCTACAGTCTGTCCATTTTCTTGGATACACTTCTAAGGTATTTTCTCTATATATTCCCAGCCCCCAGCATAGTGAATTTGCTGATGTATCTTATGTGCTGTGGCAACATCGAAAAAATGTTGAAAGTTTTTGTGGATAGAAATATATGTGTTTAGAAGGTGACTTCCATCATATGAAAGGCACCCATTAAATTGTGTGAGAGAGATATCGTTGACATGAGTGCAGTGCCTTTATTGCCTTGTTATTATTGACTCCTTAAAATTGCATATATTTGATAATTTTTCTGATGCATTATGGTCAGCTTCTTAAAAGTTGTATATATTTATTTGATCTCCATGAAACTGAGCTGAGCATGTAACTTTGTCTTTATTGCTTAACATTAAAAAGACTGTTCACCTTGCTGTTGCTGCCACCAACTCCCTTATATATAGTTTTTCATCTTTTTTAAACACACACACAATATAATACTCTGATACCAAAACCTCTTTCTCCTGGTTTAGATTGGTTTGAAGTAGTGGACAACTGTGCAGTTATCCTATGAGCACAGTCTGATACCCCGGTGGTGCAATGGGTTAAACCCTTGTACCAGCAGGTCTGCTGACTGACAAGTTGATGGTTCGAATCCCAGTAGAGTGGGTGAGCTCCCTCTGTCACCTACAGCTCTCCATGTGGGGACACGAGGAAAGCCTCCCACAAGGATGGTAAAAACATCAAAACATCCGGGTGTCCCCTGGGCAACGTCCTTGCAGACGGCCAGTTCTCTCAAACCAGAAGCAACTTGCAGTTTCTCAAGTCGCTCCTGAGATGAAAAAAAAAGTCTGATCCAGTTGCTGCTGGGTCAGTCCTATTCTCAGGTATCTGCTGTGGTTTTGTGCCAGGATCCCCATTGAATACCAAAACTCACAGTTGTTCAAGTTTTATTACATGTAGTGGTGTATTAAAATGATACCCTTTATATAAAATGGAGAACAATGCAAATGATTGCCGGAGAGAGCCTGAGGATCTGCAAAATGGTGGGGAGCTACAACATGATATGCCTATACATCATTGTAATGCTTAGGAGCCCCCGGTGGGTTAAACCCTTGTTCTGGCAGGACTGCTGACTCAAAGGTTGGGTTACTGACCTAAAGGTTGCCAGTTTGAATCCAACCCAGGGAGAGAGCGGATGAGCTCCCTCTATCTGCTCCAACTCCATGCAGGGATATGAGAGAAGCCTCCCACAAGGATGGTAAAAACATCAAAACATCTGGGCATTCCCTGGGCAACATCCTTGCAAATGGGCAATTTTCTCACACCAGAAGTGACTTGCAATTTATCAAGTTGCTCCTGACATGAAAAAATGTGTAAGGCTTGGCATGTAGAAAAATTAAGTTTTGTTCCCCCCTCTCCAAAAAAAAAAATTGAGCTGTTGTCGGTTGAATCTATGGATGCAGCACCATGCATATCAAGGGCTGAATATAACTTTTGAGATAAGTGTGAATGTGTCTGCACACAGTCATCTTGAAGTGGCTTTCATGATGATCTGAAACCTAGTTGCTGTTACACTTTGTTACAAAGTACATATGGAGGTCTAACCTTCATCTGGGGGCAGGTATAAAATGATAACTTTCTCATACAAATAAGCAAAAGGGCAGGTTTCTAGCCCTCACAGTCAAAGAGAAAAACTATAATTTGATTGTGTCAGATGTAGTCACATTATTTTAAATTAAGCATGCCATCGCTAATAAAACTAGTTCACAACTGCAGTCACAGCAACCATACCAAGGCTGAAGTAGGTTGGTAATCTGGTATTCTTATGTCTCTCTCTGTTTTTCCTTGTTTAGCTCCAGAACCTTTTTGTGTTACTCTTATTTGACCCCACACCTCACCAAATACAGCTGTTTTTTTAAAAAATGGGTATGGAGACAAAGAATTTAGATTTTCATATTTCAAGACTTCGATATAATATGTATCATTTTGGAATATTTTCCCAGCATCTCTGCTGGAAAGTGAGAGATGATTAGAATATGTGTGTGGTCTCCCACTTTCTTTTATTAGTGATTCTCTACTTGCCTGTGCCAGCTGTTTTTTCACTCATTCCACTGTGATGAGACATCCTTTATATTGTAGTGCCTAGGACAGAGATTTATACTGGTTCTTTTATTTGTTTGGATTTGTCCTTTATATACATTTCCAGTATTTCCAGGTATGAAATCAACATGTCTCTCCCCCCACTTTGGTTTCTACCATGAGGAACTGTCAGTTACGTTTTCAGATGGCACTTTTGGTTGCCTTGGTGCTTGAGTGAAGAGAAAATCACACCAATCTGTGACTATGTTAACTTTACATTATTTATGCCTCAATTTATTATTTGATTTATATTCTATCTTCCTCTCAAAATGGTATCTAAAACAATTTGCAGTGTAAGTTACAACAAAAAATTAGGTAGGCAGCCAAAAGGTACCAAGGTACTGCTTTCTGAGAAGAGAAGAAGATAAATGTTTCACAGTTTTAGGATTAAGGTAAAGGTAAAGGTTTTCCCCTGACATTAAGTCTAGTTGTGTCCAACTCTGTGGGTTGGTGCTCATCTCAATTTCTAAGCTGAAGAGCCAGCGTTGTCCATAGGCACCTCCAAGGTCATGTGGCCGGCATGACTGCATGTAGCGCTGTTACCTTTCTGCCAGAGCAGTACCTATTAATCTACTCACATTTGCATGTTTTTGAACAGCTAGGTTAGCAGAAGCTGGGGCTAACAGTCGGAGCTTCTCCCGCTCCCTGGATTTGAACCGCCAATCTTCCAGTCAGCAAATTAATCCACTGCACAACCGGGGGCTCCTTAGTTTTATGATTAAAAGAATAGAAAATAAATCTAGCCATTCCAGGTGTGGGCAACTTATGTTTCTCCAAATTGTGTGCCTCTCAACAATGATCAGGGAGGATGCAACTTGCAGTCCAAAAACATGTGGAAATCCACCGTAGACTACTTTTTGCCTGAAAGTGTGAGCAACTGTGTAGGGAAAGGGGCCATTTTCCTACCATGTATCTTCCTGCTGGGCTGAACTGTCACGTTCCACCTAAATGACGCAGTATCGCTTTGGCTGTCATTTTGCCAGATTTTCAGCCAACTTTTGTCGGCTTGAGGTGCTTTGGAGTATCATGTGAATATAATAACATTTTGAATTTTGGGGGGTTTCATTTTGGGTCCCCAAGGGCCACAATTTCCCACCCCTGGTCTTGTAGAAGAAAAGGAAGCTGTCTCATTCATTTCTCATCATTGCACTGAAAAACAAAAACCAAGTTCCTATAAATATCTTTGCAGTTCTTATCTAATTCCATGCCCTCAAGGATCCCCCCCCCCCACACACACACACACCCATTGATCTGTCTGCACTGGCCAGGTCTTTTGGATCACACATGGGCTGACGACTTTGAGATGTCATTTCAGGACACTTTCGTGGGTGCTCCATCTTCGTCACTACAAACAATATTGTTTTCTATTTCCGAAATAGTCTGTCTACCATTACCTCAGTAAGTTTCCAAAGAACCATAGGCTTAGAATCATTATATTGTTTTGTTTTTAAGTAACATTAATTCTCTGTGCTGTATATATTTATTGCTTATTTTGGGAACAGGCCAGTAAATAGATGAAATATAGAGATTTTATCTGAATTCGACTTGGTGTCAATCTATTCCTTGCTATAGACTAGGAGTAGCAATTCAGTTTCTCATTCACTTCTTTCCTCTTCTGTGTAATGAGGCATGTCTATATTCCCTTTCCTAGTTGGATTTTAAATTAAGGGCTTCAAGGATGAAATATATTTAGATATCTGGCACATTATCACCAGGCTCACATTCCCAATCAAGGGGATAATCATTGGAGAATTTGTAGTTTAATAGTCAATGGATTTCAGCCAATGATTGCTGATGATGATGTTGATACTGAGCAGAGTTAGGAAAGAAAATAGAACCAAAGGAATATTGTAAGAACATAATTGCTTCTGCCATACTAGACGACTTTGTTGTCCAGCATCCTCCTGTTCACAGATGTTCACAGAAGCATATAATTGTCAATGGTGGTGGTGGGTGAAAATATGTGCAGCATATATGTCATGAGTAGTAGCAATTAGAAGTCACTAGCACCTTTGTATGCTACCTTTTTTTTATATATGCATGCTGCTTAATAGTAAAGGGTCTTCATAGTGAAAAGATGATTTGGAGAATCTGCATCAGAAATATGAAGACGGAAAGGAGGATTCTGAAATGTTGGGGGTAACGGTCTGGCTTATGCCAGGATGTGGCAAGCCTGGAACATGATCGCTAATATACAAGGCTGATTAGAAGACTGGTAATTCCAGAATGAGGCTGAAATAAGATTTAGGCTCCATGTACACAGCCATTTAATGCAGTTTCATGATGCAGTTTAACTGCATTGAACTGCATTACATGGCAGTATTGACTCATATAATACAGTTCAATGCAGTTAAATTTCATTATGGAACTGCATTATATATGTAGTTGGGTTCCTAATGTACCTAAAGTACTGATCCTAAATGTCCAGAGGTAACATGCTCAGAAGAGGCTTGCCTGTCTTTGTGTGGAAGAGCTACAAAGATGGCAAAAGGTATACATATTCTCGTTGTCTCACAGCCTTTTCCCAACAACTTTTCCACTTCCCTTGTGTTTGTATAGTCAACGGTACAGATGAACATCTCTCCAGACTTTTATATAGCTTGATTGTACTTTTAGTAGGTTTTGATTGCTTTTGGCTATACCAAGGTATTGAAATTTACAGATCGTACCCGCCAGCTTTGATTTCCACTGCCTTCCCCACTCATTTTATTTTTTTCCTTTACTAATTTCTCAGGTAGAAAAAGAGAGAGCAGATTGGTGCATGGTTCAGGATTCTGAGAGGAGTTATAAGTTGATTTGTTGTTGTTTTGGGTGCAGTGGTGCTGTTCAACAGTGAGTCCTGCCTATCCAAAGAGCTGCTTCTTTTTCTTTGTTCATCTTGTATATTTATACAAAGCCAAACTTTAAAACAACTTACTGTATTTGTTTCAGCATGAGCTTTTATGGATTAAAATTCATGTTGTCAGATGCATCAGATATAAAAAGATAAGACATTTCTTCCTGCCTACATCAATGGTTCTTAATCCTTGAGTCTTTGGATGTGTTGGCCTTCAGTTCCCAAAATCCCCAACCTTTGGCTAAACTGGCTGGAGCTTCTGGAAGTTGAAATTTAAAAAAGGGCCAATGTCTGTGAACCACTGCACCTTTTCTAATAGCATCCCCAAACTGTAGATGTTATGAATACAACACCATCATTTTGCTTTTACTGCTTGCTATATTACTATCTTAGCCTAATGAAAATATTTGTAAGCTAACAGATATATTTTGCATCTTTCAGGTGGTCCAGCCAGGATTTTATGTTTCTGGATGACTCTTGTAGTATTTTCCAACTCGTATAATTCTATGATTCAATAAAGATATCACCACAGGATGGATTTAGGATTTTTCTTTGTCTGGTGACCAGCACAGCTATCCCAATAATTTCATTTGATATGAAGATACTGAACATAGCTATTAAACAGCCAGATCCAATACCTGAAGAGATGGATTGTGTCCTCACATTGCAGGGACATGCCTTTCTAAGAATTGACTTCTTTCAGTACAAGGTAATGCAACTGTGATTTGCCACCTGCCCATATGCTTTACCTGTTCCTACACCTAATTTTGCCTTTGGACCTAATTGAGATATTCCCAAAGACTACCACAGCTGCACTTTGCTGTCATGGTGGTCTGAAGCTGCACTAGAGGCAAAGACAGTTCATCAGAAGTTGTGAGTCATTTGTAACTTCAGATGGAGAAGATAAATGTTTCCAGCAGATAAATGTTCCTTTTGTTCCCAGCAGCTCATGACCTTAGGGGTGGTCTTGCTTTTCATTTACACACACTTCGTATAACATCTGAAAGCAAACATGTAGACACTTCCACAACACCATCACTGTCCCAGTTTATGGTGTCATTAGGATTGGTGTCACCCAGTGTAGTAACACATGGTGTCACCCCCTAGATATCCTCTCATACTAGACAATGTCACGATATTGTAGCAAAAATACCAGAAATTTTGACAAAATCAGTGACTATGAACAAACAGCAATAAAGAATAAAGCAATGCATGCAGATGATACTACATCATTCAAAATGTATTGTAATTGGGTAATAATGACAGATCTGACCAGAGTGTATATGCATTAGAAGATTCAAAAAGTAAATTCACAAAGTTTTAGCCTCAAAGATACTTACAAGTTGGGCTTAGGAAAAGGTTTTTGTGATTATATGTAATGACAGGGTTATTTTTTATTTAAAAATAGATTTCTGCACCAGAACTTGTATAGACAGTCTCTTTTGTATCATCCTCTCTGATGGTGTCAACTGGTGCAGTTCCTACATCCCACACCAGTCTAGTGATGCCACTGTTCCTATCCCTGCATCTGCCTGATGAAGAAGCTTGCGTGCTTCAAAAGTTGTATTATATATTTTGCCCCTTGGTAAGACCAGTAACAAAATCAATTGTTATAAACTTTTGTTTGTCTGTAAATTTAAAGTAATTTCTCTATACAAAGGAAATGGCCCTATAGAAGTCTGCTCTTGTTGTTCCTTACCAGTCACAGAAGCAGAGACACGGTATATTTCTATGCATACTACCCTATGCAAACACTCTTCTCACACAGAGGGTGACTCTCTGGGGAGAGAACCCCTTCTTGATTTGGAGACCCTACTCATCAATCCAGACCACTGGAGAACTATGGCTCAGAATTGTGTTGGACTCTCTCAAAATATCAGTATTCACATTCTTTCTTCAAAATATCAGTATTCACATAAGAGGGACATAAATGCTTGCAAAGAGGTGGAGCTTTCACATCACTCTTCCCCCAGTGTATACCGACAGAATACCTACCAGCAGGGCCGGCCCTAGATAATTTTCAAGTGTAAGCAAACAGTATTTTGGCGGGCCCCCCAGTCATTCAGGCAGCTCCTCCCCCTTCCCTTCCAGGCTGAGGCAAGAAGGAGTCATTTGCAGAATTGCACCACACGCAAATGCTTACATGGCTTATAGCTTGAGCCGGCCCTGCCTACCAGGGCTTAAGACTAAAACACATCTTTGCTTGTTCAGTTTTAATTGTTCTGTCCTCCTGCCATTCTCATTTTCAGGATTATCCCTGCTCTTCTTTCTGACCTTCAAACCGTGTCCCTGCCACAGACACCCGCCTACTTGGTGTTCACAACAGTGGTGCTGATAAAGGCTCTGTTGTTTATCCCACCAGACAGTGACACCAGAATTATTATTGATTAGCCACTTTTCTGTCAGCAGGCAGCGGAGAGAGTCAGGAAGGTACAAATATTAGTTCAGGGTCTCCTTGTTCATGAATTTCCAAACAGCCATCTGTACTGGGAGGAGATTACAGAGGCAGATGAATGGCTTGGGCAGGAATGAGTTTGTTTATATAATCTGCTCACTCCCACAGTGAAGAGAAACAGGTAGGGATTTTAGGATGGTATGCAAAGGCATATTAGCTCACAGTCTGCACTTTCCTCACAAATACTACAGGCTTTGTTTCTATGCATTAATGTTCCTGTGTTGTGGCTCTCCTTCACTTTGTTTTCATCATCCAAATCACCATCCCATGGTTCTGTGGTTTTTTTTGGGCCACTCCTCTTCAGGTTTGATAATCTTTTTGCCTTAACCATCTTTGCTCTTGTTTGTCCTGCTTCTTAGTACATATGGTGCATGTCTTGCTCTGTCTGCTGTAGAGCAAGTCTATTTTAAAAGGGCCTTAATCCTCTCTTTTCTTCTCCTGTTTCTCCTATCTCTTTCTTTTTAAGTATTTCCTTCCTTATTCCCCAGGATGTTTGGTTTGTATATAACATTCCTTCTATTTTGTCCCTTCTCTTTTGTTTCCAATGCATTTACAGATCATTTTCTTTCTCTCCCTGTTTTTTCTACTCAATTCTCCTTCATTTCTTTTTATGGTATGGCCTGACTTTGTACTTATTTTCTTCTAGTACAGTTTTTTTTCGTGTCAGGAGCATCCAGAGTTGCTTCTGGAGTGAGAGAATTGGCCATCTGCAAGGACGTTGCCCAGGGGATGCCCAGATGTTTTGATGTTTTACCATCCTTGTGGGAGGCTTCTCTCATGTCCCTGCATGGAGCTGGAGCTGATAGAGGGAGCTCATCCGCGCTCTCCCCGGGTGGGAGCAAACCAACCTTCAAGTCACAAGGTTTTTATCCCCTAGGCCATCTTCTAGTCCAGTAGTATTCAGTCTTTGTCCCTCTAGATGTTTTGGACTTGGGCACCAGCCAACAGAAGCAACATCCGAGTCTTGAAGGCCAAAATACTCAAAGAACTGCAGTTCCAAATTAACTTTATTTGATTTATTTTTATATATATAAATCTTTATTCTTTTTATCCTCATACTAAATTCTTTGTATCTCTGTTCTTTTTTTCATATTGCCTTTATCTTTGTGTGCATGCACACACCTTTCACTCCATTATGGTATTACGGCCTCTTTTGCTAGCAGCACACTGTGTTCTTTTGTCTGAGCAAAAGCTTGCCCTGGCCCTCTTTTCCTTCTCAATTATTTGCTTTTTCTCTTTCACTTTGAAAATTCTTGATCACAATCTTTCTGAACTTCACCCTTTCTTCTCTTTTTTCTCTGCTCATTTCAAACTTCCCATCTCATGATTGCCTTCTTTCTCTCCTTCTTTATGTTCCCATCACAGCTCTCCATTTCATTATCAGATCTCATTTAAGTTACTACCTTTTGTTTCTTAAAACTGTTCACATTTAGCTAACTTCACATCTCTCCCTTCTCTTTGTTTGTGGTTTGTCATCTCTGTTCTCTTGATACTTCTTTCTTTTCTAAAACTTGGATTATCTTTCCTATCTATCCTGTCTCACTTCTCATCCTTTCCTGTCTGCTGTTCTCTTTCCCTGAAATTGACTGTGCCATGACATGAACTGTAGAAACTCTCCTTTGTGCATAGAGTTGAAAACTGAAGAAGCACTTGAAAAAATACATTGTTTCCATCAAACCTTTTAACCCAGATCTAGAGATGTTTTTGGATAACAAGTCTTGTCAGACCTGATCATGGACCATGCTGGACAGTGGTAATGGGAACTGTAGCCCAAAGCAATCTGAAGCTCCTGTGTTGGGAGTCACTATTTGACCTCTGGTTTTGACTATCCTGTTCATGACCTTTCCTCTTTCATGTTGCCTCTGTCTTTGTAGATTGTAAGCCTGAACTTTGTGTTTGAGGCACTTCTTACTTCTCCTCCTCCGAAAGAGGGCAAAACATTAAGACCCTTGTGCTGGCACTATTTTCCAAGTATATTTCCACGCACATACTTTTAACCTTTTCACTTCTTGGGCAATGCAGGTTACGAGACATTGGTGAGCTCAGTATAGCTGGAACCATTAACTGTGATTAGCTTCTTTTTAACTGTCATATTTCTGATTCCAGCTTCTGGGAAACCCTAAAAATAAGTGATCCCCAAAACTGGATACCCAGATGTTGTTGGACTACTGTTCTCAGAATCCTTGGCTGTTGATCATGTGGGCTAGGAATTATGAGAGATGAACTTTACCAACTTCTGTGGATCTCAGTTTGGAAGTTGCTATTGTGGAGTATTGCTGGAAACCTAGTCATCACCTAGCAACAGAAATGTGAGGCATGAGAAAGGTGTTTTTTTTGGTTATTCTGATAAAACTCGATATATATGCGGTTTGGCTCCTCTGATTGTTACTGGTTTATGGAGATCCCTGCCTTAAAGGTAAGCAATTTTCGTAATCGTAATAATAGTTGTATTCATGGGCATTATGACGATGCATTTATAAAATTCATTAGAATGGCCAAAGGACATTACATACATTGCCTTAATAATCCTGACATCAGGCACGACAAGTAAGTCAATAGGATACTATTTCTTGTTAGTACGAGGGTTGAATGAAAAGTAATGCCTCCACCTTCGTAACTCCTCAATTGGTGGCAGTACTGGTATGCGGCAGGTACTGGCTTGTTCGGTATACTCTCCTCTACAGTTTCATTTGGCAGGAAGCCTTAGCATTGAATGGTTGTGTTGTTAAAATGCGAAGTATGGAACCCTGTGCAGAGGGTCGGTCAATGCGACTTAAGCAACGTGCAGTCATTGAATTCTTGACAGCAGAAAGTGTCACCCCAAAGGAGATTCATCAGAGAATGCAAGCTGTTTGTGGTGATTGTTTTGATGTGAGTCCTGTGCATTGTTGGGCGAGAAAGTTTAAAGATGTTGAGGTGGGAACATCTGACTTGTGTGGCAAACAAAGAGTTGGACATCCTGTGACAGCAACCACTGAGTTTCACAAGCAAAAGGTTGACAGATTGATTCAGGACGATCATCGTATCACTCAAAGAGAAATTTCAAGCATAATCGGCATTTCACAAGAATGTGTGGGTCACATTATTGCTTTGCATGATGGGTACTGTAAAACGCTGGTTGTGGAAACAGAGTGTCGACTTCTTCTGTGACAGCTTCAGTAAACTTTTTCATCATTGGCAGAAATATATCCAATTGTCTGGTGATTAGGTGAAAAAGTGAATAGTGGTAGTTAAAGAGCACATTCTAAGGATTATTTCTGCGTATGATTTATTAAAATATTCCCATCCAAACCCAAGTAACGAAGATGGAGGCATTACTTTTCATTCAACTCTCGTACATATGGGTTGAGCCTAAGAGATGTTGACTTACTTAAAGTCACCTAGTGATTGCACAGGTTAGGTGAAATTTATGCCTTCTGGCTCCTGGCTCATCTGTGAGTCTCCATATTAACTGTGAAGTGAGAAATGTAAACTGGGAAAAGCCCTCCGCAACATCACAATCAGAGCAAGTAACTGCAGATTGCCACATTTTAAAAGGTGAAGCCTAGGGAATTCCTGCAAGTGAAAGCTTTTGAAATTAATATGTATCCAGCCACAGTGTATGATGTTAGCATTCCGATCTGCCCACAGAAGCTTATGTACAAAGGGGAAAAGTTATTGTAACTTACTGAAATCCACACGCAGGTTGGGAAATATAAAACCCACTTACTCATTCTGTACTCTTTAAATAATGCAAAAATGTTAGGGCTGTCTGCTGAAGCTGTGTCTAAACGAGGTAAATGGCTGAGAAATGGAACACGTCTTTGGGGAGCTGATTCTGGGACTGTGTTTTGATCTCCCTTTTTAAAAAAGCTTTTGTTTCTGTCTGTTGAGTTTGCATGAAACAAACAGGGTTGTCCAGATATAAGCTGGAATGTTTATTTCTTTCCTTCCTATTATCTGACCCAAATTGTGAGGAACTGGGGTAGGGGAAATTAAATTTCATGCCCTGGTGGACCAAGATACCAAACTCCCACAATGTGCATTTGGAAGAGATAAGATTTGATTAAGAAAGGATGCTATTAATTTGTGGCAAGTACACTTAACTATAACAGAGAGCTTGCTTTTAATTAATAGCCAGAAGGAATTTTTAAACTCCTGGTCTCGGCAGGGAGGGAGGGGGACACAGATAGAAGAAAGGGAAGACAAATGTGATCAGAACAAAGTGAGCCACAAAGATTAATAGACGTGCCCGCAATTATCTGTTATAAACAAAAAAGCTAAGAGCACAAATCAGAACAGAAGGATCAAAAGCAGGGTCTTTGTGGATTGCTTTTTAATTGGCCTTTTTGTCCTGTTTCAAAATGACATGGGGAGAGTTACTGATGGCAGTTCCATATGGGAATGGATGGGGGGCCCTGTCTTCTGCCGGCCACCCTCTTTCAATGCAAAAGGACTGTTAACCTTTGGTTTTGGAAAAGCTGCAATATCTGAACTTTTTTAATTAAAATGTTTTCTTCCTGGTTCTGTGATCTGAGTTGACTTGGGATTATGTAGCTAGTTTGATGACCACATCACAAAGACTTCTTCAGAGGGAGCATTGCTCTCGCTCTCAGTGGGCAAATACACTTTCCACCATTTCAATCCCCCAATTCTCAAAAGAAAGCCATTTGCAAAGGGAAGTGCAGGATTGTTATCCTGTCATATCAGCTCATTTCAAATTTTATCAACCCCATCTTCTTAGGCGATCATTGTCTGAGTATGAAGGCCTTCCAAGTGTAGTGTCTTGGCGGGGAATACCAAGGTAACTGCAGCACCCTATTCTTGGCCTGCATGTTCTTCTACTTTGAGGACATCGGTTTCCAGGTGGAAGGTGGTTTCAGTCAGGGTGCCTTCCTCTTGGCACACTTTTCCCTTTCACCCTTCGTTCATGCCTCTTCGAATTCCACAGCACTGCTGGTCACAGCTGACTATCAACTAGAGTGTTCAAGGGCCAGTTTTAAAGGTTTAAAGGTTTTAAAGGTTAGCTTTAAGCCCATCTTTAAATCTCTCTTCCTGTCCACCAAAATTCCGATTTCTGTTCTTCAGTTGGGAGCATAGTAACTGTTTTAGGAGATGGTGATTGGCATACGGACGACTTGGCCAGACCAGAGGAGTTGATGTCATAGGAGCATTGCTTCAGTGCTAGTGGACTTTGCTTCTTCCAGCACACTGACATTTATCTGCATGTCTTCCCAAGAGATTTGCAGGATTTTTCAGAGGCAACTCTGATGGAATTGTTCCAGGAGTTGAGTGTGACATTTGTAGACAGTCCACATTTTGCAGGCGTATAACAGGATTAGGAGGACAGTAGCTTTATAAACAAGCACCTTGGTATCCCTATGGATGTGCTGATCCTCAAACATTTTCTTCTTCATTAAGAAAAATGCTGCACTTGCAGAGCTCAGATTGTGTTGTATTTCAGTGTCAATGTTGACCTTTGTGGAGAGGTGGCTGCCAAGGTAGCGGAAATGGTCAACATTTTCTAATGTTACACCATTAAGCTATATTTCGGCATTGCAGAGGGATTGGCAGGTGCCTGCTGGAAGAGCACTTTGGTTTTTTCGATGTTCAGCGAGAGGCTTAGCTTCTCGTATGCTTCTGCAAATGTGTTTGGAGTGGCTTGCAGGTCTTCTGAATGCACACAGTCTACGCTATCATCGGCATATTGGAGTTTTATAACATGTTGTTGTGACCTTGGTTTTGGCTTTTAGTCTGCTGAGGTTAAATATCGTGCCATCTGTCTGGTAGATGATTTCCACTCTGGTGGGAAGCTTACTATCAACAAGATGAAGTATCATAGCGACAAAGATGGAAAATAAGGTTGGGGAAATAACACATCCTTGTTTAATACCTGTTTCCACTTTAAATGGGTCACTTTGGGAGCAATTGCTGTTCAAGACTGTTGCTATCATGTTATTGTGGAAGAGCCATAGGAAGTTCACAAATTTGTCAGGGCTTCCAGTTTTTTGGAGGATGGTCCAGAGAGCACTGCGATTCACTGTGTCAAATGCCTTTGCAAGGTCAATGAATGCCATGTACAGAGGTTGCTTTTGTTCCTTCCATTTTTCTTGGAGCTATCACACTGCATGTCATCTATTCCCAGACCACCTACCAAGTTGTGATTCTTCTTTCTGTATGAGAGGAAGACTTTTGACACTTAATTAATTAAATGCCTGGAAATCTCCAAGAGAAGCAGTTTGTCATTTAGAATAGGTTTGCAGGGGCAGCATCAAGAAAAACCTATTTTTCAGGACTCAGAATAGATTTCTGGTTTTGTGTTTTAGGAATCTGGTTGGTTACTAAGCCTGGTGCAGTTTACCATTTCTCTCTTGCATAAATATAAACATAAACTCTGTATCCTGCATTCACAAAATCAAAACTGTGGCCTATTGCAGGTTAAAAGAAAAAAGGGTGGGAGAGTGTTTGGACAGAGTAGATTGGTTATTAAGTATTCCACCAGAGAATTCTGAGAAATATAGGTTGATGTAGGCGATGAAAATTCACTGGAGCCTAAGGTTTATCAAGTACATAATTGTTTTTTCTCAGTCACTGTCATAACCTGGTCCTTTCCAAAGGCTTGTTCTCAAGAATGAAGGGAGTTTGGAAGACTATGTAACTTTCCACAAGTTCAATGGAAGAAAACAGAAGAAAATGTATACCAATTTCTTCTCCCTTTATCACCTAGTCATACCTAGTTGTTGAATTTTACAGATGCTACACCATTGACTTTTTTTGTGTTATGTTCTTGGGCTGCTTGATATGCAATTGATTCTGTTGACAGAGTGCAGAATAGACAAACTGTTATTTCTAGATTTGTTTCAACAATTAGATTTTCTTGAACAGATATCTGAGCCAATGCTTTCAGATTTCTAGCAGTGCATGTGCATAGTTGGACAATCAGGAACACAAACACACAAAGCACAAACATTGTGTGCTTTCCAGTTATTTCTAACTTATAGCAAACCTATCATGAGGTTTTCTTTATGTAATTTTTTTAGAAGGGGGTTGCCCTTGCCTTTTTCTGAGATGAAGAGAATATGACTTCCCTGGAGTCACTCCATGGGTTTTCAAGGTTAAGTGAGGATTCTGACTCTGGCATCCCAATGACCTAGTCCAACATTCAAATCAATATACTGTGCTGACGGTTTCCCTTTCAAAAATTACAAAGGAGGGTAGGTAAGGTGGTTGGTAGAGCTCTGTCTCTTCTTTACTTTGGCTATTTACTCACATGTTGTGGCAAGAAGTGTGTGTGTGTGTGTGTGTGCTGTAGAGATTGTGTAACAGTGTTTTTCATCTGTGGCTCTGCTCATTGGGTAAGTTTTTGCCCTGCCAGTAGGCATGAAAATTGCATGCTTGTATGGAATCTTAAAGTGTCAACTGATTCTTGTTCACAAAAGTGTACATATGGCAGTGAGCAAAAGCATTCTTGGCAATAAGAACACCAGTAACATAATGTTTGAAACCAATGTGAGATGTGCCTTGTTCTAGTATGGAAACCATATCATTCAACTTAGCAGCCTTCTCATTCTCATGGCAGATTCAGGGTCAGGATGGGAAGGGACAAAAGAAGCAGCAATTGTTGCTATTTAGTACGGGAAACCTGCTGTCTGCTTATTTTACGTATGCTGACACATGTCACCATTGAACACCTGTTTAGGAGGCTGAACCTTTGAATCCCAATGCTTTTTGTCCTTGTATTTGGTTCTGAGATATCTTGGTCTTATAAGCTTAAGCAGAATTGGTCTTTTCTGTAGCTCAGAAAACAAAGCTTTATCATTGAATGCCAAAGGACCTTGAGCTACAGGATATGGGTGCTTATGCCCTTTGCATGTTTTTTTTAAAAGGGGGTCTGCAAACAGTGACTTTGAAACATCCCTCAAAGCACAGCCAGGACCTCCTCTTCAAGCGGCATCCCGCTACTGCTCAAGGACAGTCATCTATCATCCCCTCCAAGCTAACATATGGAAGTTTTGAGACCTGCCTTTCAAACCCTGAGAGCCAATGAAAGAGTGAGAATCCCTAATTCCCTCCCCGAACTATTTCACGTAAGCCCTGACCTTTCTTCTGTCTTTTCCCCATCACGGCTGGTAATTAAAAAGCTTTGTTCCCTTTAGTGCTTCGGGGAAACTGTGTCACCTGATAAAAAGTCAAAATCTACATCTCAAAAGAGATCCCTTCCCAAGTGGTGCTGATAGTCTTAGCCCTGTCACTGAGTCCTATAGGGAGGTCTGGCAGCTGAGAATAAAATCTTATCACCTTACAGCCCATGGCAGATCTTTCTCCTTTATATCTTCACCATTCTAGCATTGAAGAGAAAGAGTGGAAATTATTTCCAACTGCACACACATTCTCTTCATGCAACATGGCTTAGAAAACAGATTCCAAACGTGAAAAGGTATACCTGGTGTAATAGGGCATGTGTATCTTTGTTACAGGATGGACTAAATACCCCAAATGGCATTAGATCCTGTCTAATCTTTGACGCTCAGCAAGGTCAGCCCTGGTTAGTACTCAGATGGGAGACCACCAATAATATCAGGTGTTGTAGATTATTTCGAAGGAAGGAAAAGGCAAAACTACCTCCAAAGATACCTTGCCAAAAAAGAACCATATGAAATTCATGGGCCTGTCATATATTGACATGTGACTTGAAGACATTGGTAGTCTTCTGTCTAAGTAGTAATCAGGATTGGCTCTGCTTACTTGCCAACATCAGATAGGATCTGGTGCCTTTATAACAGTGGTTCTCAACCTGGGGACCCCAGATGGTTTTGGCCTACAACTCCCAGAAATCCCAGCCAGTTTACCAGCTGTTAGGATTTCTGGAAGTTGAAGACCAAAAACACCTGGGGACCCCAGGCTGAGAACCACTGCTTTATGGAGTTTAGGCCAATTTTTCAAATAGTTAAAAAAATGTGTATATCTGCCTCTATTTTATCCCCACAACAACCCTGTGAGGTTGGCTTTATTTTTTAACTTGCTTTCCAGCTAACATGGCTTCCCAAAGAGGCGTAAAAGAATTAAGAACTCATGTCTACAGCCTTGACAATATGTAACAGGAGCAGGGATTCTTTCACCAAGGTTGAGATGGAATTTGACTCTGGGCCATTTCACACTGCCCCTTTACGCCAGAATCCGATCCCAGATTATCAGTTTATCCTAGGTTATCTGGCAGTGGGGACTCATATATTCCAGTTTAAAGCAGATAATCTGGGATCAGATCCTGGGATAAAGGACAGTGTGGAAGGGCCCTCTGTGTTCTTCTCAGGACTTAGCCAGGTGTAACATTCTAGCTCTGTGAAAGCATAATAAACAGAATATAGTAACATGTAAGAGGTGTGAAACCATGTGGGTTGACCCTTTCCTCACTGCCCTTGCTTGCACTAGTTCCATTCTCTTACCTCCCTATCTTTCCCATATTAAGTACAGAGGTATGAAGAGGACCTCTCTTGTTTCCTGGAATGAAAGGAGAACCTCTTCTGAAACTATAATTCTGCTAAAGCACATGTTCAGGCAACATGAAACTTTTCATTTCTTTTTAAGTGCACAGTGAAGCTTCTTGCAGATCTCTATACCCAAACTGGGGAGGCTGTGCAATGCTTGGAAAAATCATTTGTGGACTAGAATTCCCCAGCCATTATGACTGCTGTTCTTGATGACCATTGCATTTCAGAGTTGTCATCTGAAAAGAGACTATTTCCTCATACTGAGTTAAGGGCAGGAATTACTCTATCCCTCTTACACGTATTAGTGAACCCTATCCACAATTTGACTTTAGCATTAGCTGGAAGTAAGTACTGGGATGGTGTGGAGATCTTCTGATTTTCCCACTGACCTCTCTGGTCTTTCCATGCCATTTTATTTCTCAATGTCTGATGGCCATAGGAAAAATATATCCCCCTTCCATCACCCTCTCTCCCCAAGAAAAGAGCTGCTAAGCAAAGGCCTATCTGGATCAGATGCTCTTGACTCACACAGCAGAGCCTCCTGAACTGAGATGAAATAGGTTTCTGGCTTTGCTTATTTCAAGCCATTGGTTTTCAATGTATTTTGATTTCAATATACATCCATGGCCTGGCAACAATGGGGTTTTCCCCCAAGCATGGACTGAAACATTGAGGGATTCAACACAAAACTTCTGCATCTGGAAATCTCAGTCTGAATTTTTTACTTTTGGATTTCAATTTACATATAAACCAGGTTTTATAGATGAAATCAGGGCTCCGGAGAGAGACAGGAGATAGAAAAATATTTAGAAATCTTTGGGCATTAGCCTTCAATTGGATATAGTAAACGAAAACTTGTGCCGCTGTGTCATTGTGCTAACATACATATTTTTTAAAATAGATACTGGTAAAACATAAAGACAGGTTAGGGCTGTATGCAGAAAAAAATTCCCAGCTTGGTCACAAAAGGTTCTCAAGCAGTTTTCATATTTTTTATATAAAATATGATATAACAGAAGCCTGACCAAATGCTTAATGTGGCCTTTATTTTGGGCACCAACATGAAGCGGTCTTAGAGTACGATGTTGAGGAATAGTTTTCTATAAGGAGACCTGCAAGAAAATATAGTGAGGCTCCTTCCTCAAACACCAGCAGACTGTTTTCATTCCAAAGATACTCCATTCCATCCTCTTCCTAAGGCAGATGTAAGCATTCAGTGGCAACTCAGTATACCCAGTCCTTAGAATCATGGAGTTGGAAAAGACCACAAGAGCTAGCAAATCCAACCTCTTGCCATGAAGGAATACACAAGCAAAACATTTCTGACAGATGGCCTCTAACTTGTTAAAAAAAATTCCAGAAAAGGGGACTCCAGCACTCTCCGAGCTAACATATGCCATTGTTGAACAGCTCTTACCATCAAAAATCTCTTTTTAATGTCTACGCAGAATCTCCTCTAGGATATTATCCCCCCTCCCCCCGATGTTTTGGTGTCATCTACAAATTTGATGAGCATGCTCAGTGTTCCATTATCCAAGCCATTTATAGAAATGTGGAGTAGCACTGGGCCCAGGACACTACCCTTTTGTGTGTGTGTGTGTGTGTGTGTGTGTGTGTGTGTGTGTGTGTGTGTGTCAGGAGCAACCGGAGTTACTTCTGGACACTATCCTGTGGAATGCCATTAGTCACTTCTCTCAAGGATAAGGAAGAGCCATTTAGAAATCTACCTGCCAGTCGTATTTTCTAGCTCACATTATACTAGCTTGCTTGAAAGAATACCATGGGAGAGCTTATTGAAATTAAGATATGCTTATTTATTTATCATATCAAAAGTGAATTGAGAATACAGTTATAATGCATAAAACCCATAAACAAAGTTTAAAAACTTTATACACATTTTCTTTGATTAGAAGCTGTCCACATCAAGTGCCTCTGGTGTCACTATAAGAAGGTCCTTCACTGTGCATGCAACGGGGCACAGATTGTATTATAGTAGGTGGTCTGAGGTTTGTTCTTCTCCACACTCACATGTCATTGACTCCACTAGGAACCCCCGATGATGCAATGGGTTAAACCTTTGTGCTGGAAGGACTGCTGACCTGAAGGTCGGGTTGCTAACTTGAAAGTTGCTGGTTCGAATCCAGGGAGAGCAGGTGAGATCCCTCTGCCAGCTCCAGCTCCCTATGCGGGGGCATGAAAGAAGCCTCCCACAATGTATGCTATTTATTTATTTACAATATTTATATCCCACCTTTCTCTACCCTGAGGGGGACTCAAGGCCATCCCACAAGGATGCTAAAACATCAAACATCCAGCGTCACCTGGGCAACATCCTTGCAGATGAACAATTCTCTCACACCAAAAGCAACTTGCAGTTTCTCAAGTCACTCCTGACACGAAAAAAAATGACTCCACTTGTAGCCCCATTTCTTAAGATTGGCTCTGTATCTCATGGTATAGAGATCTTTCCAGCGCTTTCCAAGTTGCCCAGTTTTCTGTGTGCCCAGGAGGGCGTTTCTCATCTGGTCTGAGCCAGTGATTGAAGTTCTGAGTTTTAGCCTGCCACTTTTGGACTCTTGCTTATTGCGGTGTTCCTGTGAGTATCGCTGTAGATCTTAGAAAATTTGCAGTATGAAGATATGCTACACCCACAGCATTGCATTTGCCCAGCAAGCTTGCAACTCCTGTAATTCCCTTCATCTACCAAGCTTGTTACTGGGTTGTTCTGGGGGCTTGGTAGAGGATTGGTCTATTAAGTACTGAAATCTCCTTCTTGTGTGTGGACAGGGCTGCTTTAGTGATATAAGAACTGATCCTCAGTCTGAGAGTTCATTATTAGCATATGGGAGCTAAGATTTCATTGCTGGGACCATTACTTTATTTCCTTCTCTAAAACAAGGGGATGGTGTAAAAACCTATAACAAGCTCTTTTCTTATATCCATGGATAGCTCCGTCTCAGGCTATTGGAGGGGACATGTTTTTAAAAAATAGAAGGCCAGTAGTTTAAAGGGGAGCTAAGGAAATGCAGTGGTGTATGCTGCTTGCTGCTTCTCAAATTCAGAGGTGGCATAGCAATCAATACTGGAAAGCAATAAGAGAATTATCAGCTGGACCTGATATACCACTGTTTGAAACAGGTTGTTAGTTCCTTGCTCTCAAATAGCCAACTGCTGCTTCTTTTCACATTCTTGTGAGGGCAGGCTTCTTCTGCTTCCGTAATATGGCTGGAGGACACCAAGTTTGAGAAGTTGTTGCAGACATTACAAGTGCAGTATAGGAAACTGATTAGGCAAGTATAAAGCAAAGTCAATATGAAGTACCTTCAAAGACTATCTATGATTATTTTTTGTTCCCTCTGTCCATATAATGAAGGCCAGGCCAATTCAGGAACACAGAACTGGACTAGGTCCGGTTGGTTTTCAGGCAGAGCTCTCCACACCTCCAGGAAAAGAGGTTTTGTTGCATCTGGATGTATCTAACAAATATTGTTTACTGTCTGATAGTGTATTTCTGAATGGAGGGGATGAGAATAGAATGTGCAATGGGTAGGGGCTTTGAAAATCTCATTTATTTACCTGGATAATTGATGACCTCATAATTCAGGAGTGCTGGAGTGGAGCGATGCCCTGAGCATGCTTTGAAAGGTCATCAATAATGGCACAGCAATAAACGATGTCAGCCCCATTACGCCTTCCATTCTACATAAGAGAACTGGGTGATGAATGAGCTTTGCATGAAGGACAGGACAGGCTAGTCAAGATCAAAGTGAAGGGGAGTTCTCACATGGCAGGTCCTTCTCTGTCTCTGGAGAAGGTCAGATAACAGATACTAGCTTGTAAAGCATCCCATTCCTGGTAGAAAAATATAGGAAATTGTGAAGTTACAAAGTGAGAGCCAGGGAGAGCCCAGAACCCTGCAATTAGTTGGCGGTAGAAGCTGTCTTTGTAAATAGAAGAAAACAAAGAGATCAAAGAAGGCTTTGGGGATCATTGTTTTTCAACATTAGTGGGAATTACCCGTCCCTTCAGGCCAACATACTACAGCGCAACTGGCTATGCAAACATAGTGTGGTAAGTCTTGTTGCAGACTGAGAATCCTATTTATTAATGTCTTAATTTCTATTTTCAGCAGCTCGCTATAGTCCCCAACAATGAATGTGACATCAGAAACAGGTCCTTTACAAATGATCTCGGCCATGGACAAACACTCATTCTTTCATGCCATTTAAATCAATAAATAAAGCCAGTTCCAAAACATCTTTGGGCACTCACTCCATGTGAGGGGTATCCAAGCTAGCCAATGGGGATTTAATTATCTAATATGCAATGGGGATAGTAAAACACCTTACATTCTCTTGTAGACATACTGGAAGCTGTGTTTAATTTTGCTCAGGTATCACTTGATGTGTAATCACAAAATATAAAATCAGTTTGAGCAGATGCCATGAGATAGCCACAGCAAATGAATATGAATATTTCTACTCAAGAAGTCAGTTAAATCTTATTGATCTACAGTTGGCTTTCTGTATCCACAGATTCTGTATCCAAAGTTTCAACCCTCCAAGCAATCCCTGATTTTGTCATTTTCTATAACGGATACTATTTTGCTTGCCATTTTATATAATGCGACTTGATCATCCATAGATTTTGGTACCTATGGAGCGGTGACAGGGGGCGGTCCTGAAGCCAAGCCTCAAAAGATATTTTATAATGTTTTATAATGAAAACCCATTGACCAAATCTAGTCTATCTACATTATAGATCTATACTGGGTCCCCTTTTCTGACCTTAGTGATGTGGAAGAAGCAAAATCAGGCAAGTACTAAAAATTCACAGAAGAAACTAAATGCTCAACTGATACTTTTTTATTGACTACTCCCACAAAAAAAGCCCAGTGCATCTCTGCCTGTCTGCATTCACAAGGCATTTTGCGATCAGTTTAGAATCAAATATTTTATAATAACATTAAAATAATGTTATTTTATTTGTAAACAAATTATATAAAATATTTTTTTTAATCTTCAGTTTTATTTGCATGCATTTTATTGTCCTTCAAATAGTGTGAGAATTTCTACTCCAGACATTTCAGAAGTTAAATAGCCCTAGATTAAGACCTTTGGATTATATGCAGGCCAAAACACATGGCCAATAAAAAGCACTCATTAATCAAGCTCCTTGATGTGTGTTCTCAGCTACTTTTGCAGATTAGTGTGGATGAGAAAAGAAAAACAATTGGAACAAATGGAAAGAATGTTGATTGTGCAACTTAAATCCCCAAATAGAAGCATTATGAACAAAGAGCTATAATATGTGGGCATGCCTTGATTGGTGTGAAAAATACAAGTCAGATGTTGCCTCCAATGCTAGAAATGTCAACACACTTATGTTCAGTTACTTAGCTTTGTCTTCTTGCTATCTACAGAAATAAAGCCACCCTTGATCTAGTGAGGAGCCAGATACATACTGCGGCTTTAAACACACTTGTATTCTTTCATCCCGTTTATTCACAAAAATAAATACCCCTTTAAAAACTTATTTCTGAAGAAGGCATGAATCACTGGATTCAGCACATGGTGAAACTACTTTGAAAAAGAGAGAGAGAGAGAGAGAGAGAGAGAGAGAGAGAGAGAGAGAGAGAGAGATTGTCACCTGGCCAAGGGATGACTTCATATATAGTCTGATCTTAAATTACTTAAAAACAAAAAGCTAAGGATGGGTCCTATTTAGGGTGGAAGTTTTCTATTAGATCATATGTAAATTAAACCAGCCAGGTGGCAAGGTTTGTATGTACAGTAGAGTCTCACTTATCCAACATAAACGGGCCGGCAGAATGTTGGATAAGCGAATATGTTGGATAATAAGGAGGCATTAAGGAAAAGCCTATTAAACATCAAATTAGGTTATGATTTTACAAATGAAGCACCAAAACATCATGTTACACAACAAATTTGGCAGAAAAAGTACTTCAATACGCAGTAATGCTATGTAGTAATTACTGTATTTATGAATTTAGCACCAAAATATCACGATATATTGAAAACATTGACTACAAAAATGCGTTGGATAATCCAGAACGTTGGATAAGCGAGTGTTGGATAAGTGAGACTCTACTGTATATGATTTGTAGAGTTCCAGGCAGGACAGGGATGGAATTCTTGCTAATTTCCTTCTCAAATGAAGCAGTGAGTCCTTTCAGCAATAATTGCCAAGATAAAGTTTCAAAGACTAGAGTTTTCAAGACTATTTGTTTGATACTTATTTTGCACAAAATTTGTATGTGGTCCCTTGGAAATCCATATTTCTGTGCAAAAAAATTATACTTCTGTGCACAAAATATTTCTTCAGTGTTGTAATTGAGGACTTATTCTGCACAAAATCGACACAGTTGCCCAGAAAACAGGTGACAGTATATTCGCTGAATTAATTATATATGTGTGTGTGTGTGTGTGTGTGTATGCATGCATAGAAATATTATTTGCTTTATTGAAAGTGCAGTCTCCTGAACAGAAAATTCTGACTTTTGTATATAATCAGATGCAAATAAGTCTTCAATCATCACATATTTCCTACAGAAAATAGTGTTTTCTGCAAAGAAGGCAGTGTTTCTATGCATAAATATTATTTTCTATGCAGAGAATTCTGTCTTCTTCACACAAAATGCTGTTTTTTGTTTTTAAAAAACACAGAAACGCATTTTGTGTAAACAAAGTGTGAAAATTCACATTCATCCAGGATGTTTGTCATCAGGGTTTGAAATATTGGCAAATACAAGTAATAGTACCACCTTCTGATTCAGCAATAGTGCAACATAGCCATATGGAGTATATCCATTGCTTTATCTGCCAATTGCTGTTTATTTCAAACATTATCTTTTCAGCTATGTTGCTTGTCCTCATCCCTCATTTATATTTCCTCTCCTAGCTCTCTGGTTATTTTCTCTTCTTCTCACTATTGTATACAAGCTGGTCACTCCCATTCATTGTATACTTTCTCCATTTTCTATTCTTGTTGCTGCTTATACTTGAAACAACTTCATTTCCTCTCCATCAGTGAATTTCCTTTAATTCCTTTGTCAAAACATTGTTTACATCTGCAAAGCCTTCATCAGAACCAGAAATGTCTCTAGGGCAGCATAAGGCAAGTTCATGGAAAAGATGTGGATCTAGCATCCCATGTCATTAATCCTGTTAGGTAGGTGGGACATCCATCCCCAGAGTTTTCTGGTGCTGAATATCAGCCGCTTCCAGTGAGATGCAATCTAAGGTGGGGCTATTGCTATCAAACTCTGCGGGGGGGGGGGGGGGGTTGAATGAATACACGTAGCAGATCACTATGAAAATGAAGATACCAGACTAGATGGACATCTTGGGTTAGATGCTTGAGGATACTTGGATTAGACAAGCACTCAACTGATCTATCTGAGCTTGCATGTTCTTTATCCTGTACAAAGATAACCCAAGAAAATTGAACTTGTATGAAACCTTTGTCTGTGCAAAAAGAGCCACAATTTCCCACAAGAAGAATCAGATCTTACCTCTCTAGTGATACTTCTGTTCTTCCTTCACTTAGCCAGCTCTCCTATATTAATTCCACCACTCTCACCACCATATACACTGCTACATCCTGCCACTCATATACCATTATTTTACTTCTCATTTTAGATACTCTTATTAAGTTCAAGTTTAATTTAGCTTATAGTGACTAGATATGTGCCACATAGTTAAACATGATCTACAGTAGAGTCTCACTTATCCAACATAAACGGGCCAGCAGAACGCTGGATAAGCGAATATGTTGGATAATAAGGAGGGATTACGGAAAAGCCTATTAAACATCAAATTAGGTTATGATTTTACAAATTAAGCACCAAAACATCATGTTATACAACAAATTTGACAGAAAAAGTAGTTCAATACGCAGTAATGCTATATAGTAATTACTGTATTTACGAATTTAGCACCAAAATATCACAATGTATTGAAAAGATTGACTACAAAAATGCGTTGGATAATCCAGAACGTTGGATAAGCAAGTGTTGGATAAGTGAGACTCTACTGTATATTGAGACCAAAACAAGCACAGCTCTTAGCATTTATACTAGAGTATGACCTCTGTAGACTCAGGAGCAGTATCTGCAATTTCATTTGCACGTGTCTGATCAAGTGTGTTCTATCTAGACATTTTTAGATCCTCCAGACAATTCTATGGTATATTTCCACTGGGAGTTGACCATAAGGTTATGCTAAAAGTCCTATGCCTAGGTCTTTTAGCATTATGCCTAGAGAAGATACACTCTAGGTCCTCCAACACAACACTACAGCATGCTTTTGCCAGAAGTTATTTGGTCAGTAGGGCTCATATTACTTGCAGTTTTGCATATCCATGTGAAATTCTGGAATGAATTCCTCATGGATACTGCAATAGTACTGAACTGATGCCTTCTGTATCACTCTTCTATATCTCCATTTATTACTGTGGTGTATCTCCTTTTGTGTCAGTCAAGACAGTAGTGAATCATTGTCCTCCTTCCACTGAGGTTAAGTACTGTGACAGAAAGTCAGCCAGGTTTGCTGGGTAGATATTGTGTTCCAAGCACAGATGAGGGGAGATGCATAAATATACAGTTAGAGTTTGTGTGGTATAGTTGCTTGAATGCTCACCAAGGAAACAAACCCTGCTATAAAAGCCTTACATTCTTTAAAACAACCCAAACCTAAAAGATTGTACAGTTGAAGTACTACTCAGTTTTTGTTTCCTCCTTTTATGCCATGTAAACTTGGTTTTTCTTAAGCAAATGCAATTTCGCTTTTTAAATAATAATTCTTTTCCTTGGGGCCATTCATGCTCTGCCCACTCACGTTTGCTCTGGGTATGCAGTACCCAAGTTTGACAAAACTTTTAAAACCTTTTTGTTTGGTTTCTTTAATTTTAGCAAGTGTTTCTAGAAATGTTTAGAGACATGGCAGTTCTGTAAGGGGTTTCTAAAAACCAGCTTTTCATTGTAGCTCAGAAGAGAGCTGAAAAGTAAACGAGTAACCCAAATCCATATCAAGAGCTGTTTGGGGGATTATTGGGAATGTTGGCAGTACTGTTATGATGTCAAGACAATATTCTCACAGGTGGATATAACATGTACTGTTTTTGGTTGGGTAGCCTTGGGTATCCCAAAATGCCCATGGTTTGAGCCCCAGTCTAAAGCTGCCATTGCACAGTAGTTATATTTCAAAGTAACATATGTACCAAGTCTACTTTCAGTAATTGCATCAGCAGGCTGGCAGACATTAGGAAATAGTGGCTCCTCAACCATAGTGATTCTTTCCATCCCCAAGTTGATGTTGCTGTACAAGAGGGAAGCTTCAGTCCCCAAAGCTTTTCAGATTACTGCTGGATTTTGTGGTATTTTGTGATATTTCCTGTGTTTTGATTTTTTTTAAAAAAAAAAAAAAAGCCTAACACTGCTGTTATTTAGGGCTAGGTAATACTTTATGGAATTTTGGCTGCAGACTATGGTATCTTTCAGTATTGAACTCTGGACATGTAACCTCATACTAAAGTCAGTCTCTAGTACTCCCCCTTTCCCCATTTAATTCTTGTACACTAAGAGACTATAAGTGATCTTTATATCTGACCACTTTCAGCCAAACCATAGCAAGCTTGCTTTGATTTAGCTTCGTAATATGAAGGAAAGCCGGGGGCAAAGCTCTGTCGTGGTCGTTCTTTGTGCACCTGTTGGGCCAACCACCTGCTACACAGTTCAGAGTAGATCTCCATTCCAAGTAACAAATTAAAGATTTGAGTAAAGGGATGAGAGCACACAGTTTCCTTCTTGAGGAGTCTCAAATTTTGTTCATTGCAGCAGCTCAGCTCCTTGGTTCCAGTGGGATCAATCAAGACAAAGTGAACTGTGCTATGCAAATGCTTTCCTTCACAGTGTGATGTGAGTTGAGGGGGACTGAATGCTTGTGAGGAAGTGCTAATAAAGTCCCCTGGTGATGATGCTGGCAAGTGGAGGAGTTGATTATCTCCCATGGTAAGATGGAAGGCAGTCCAACCTGATGGGGCTTCCACCTCCTCCAGACATCCTCCCGGAGTGGAGATCACAAAACTGCCAGCTATAAACAGCCATACTGGCATTTATCCAGGAGGTGAGACCATTTCTATTACAAGGCTTATTTTTTATTTATTTTTTAATGGTGGTAGCTGCAGCAGCTGCTATTAAAGATTTTATCGGCCACTTAAAATCTCCTCCCCAAACTGAGCTATGGTTTATGGGCACCATGGATGACTTACTGGAACCACCTCTGCTGCAGAAAGAAGGCCTTCTGGGAGCTTTATTCCTTCTGGCAAGCTAGTAGAAAAGTCCTGTAAAGTATCCGCTAGTTATTACAGATCCACAGCCCCTTTTCCATATGAAATCAAAAGGCACCCTTCTAGCAGGCTCTGTGCTCAGCATGCTTTCGGTTTCTGTAGTTTACAGGAGAAGCAGAACAATCACAGACCCTTTGGATCTACAGAGAATTAGGAACATAGGAAGCCACCTTATATTTCATGAAAACATTGGTCTATCTAACTCAATATAGTGACTGCCATGGATTTCCTTGGATTTTAAGCAAAGTGTGCATGTGTGCAAGAGAGAAAAAGCGAGGGGGATTTTCCAGCACTGTTTGGTGATGCCAAGGATTCCAGTTGAGTTCTTTTGTTTGCAAGGCATGCTCTCTGTCATTGAGGCAGAGCCCTTCTACATATGGACAAGAATTATAGCAAGCCTGCTTTGATCATTTATGTATACATTTGGGTTTATAGTTCGCTGTCAGTATTTGCTGAGGTTTGGCTTCAGGATCTGTTATGGATATCAAAATATGTGGATAGTCAAGACCCATTATTTATAATAGTATAGTAAAACAGTGTTCCTCATAAAAATGGCGAACTACTGAAATATGTGCCAGAGATTGCCTGAGTATCTCTGAAAGGGTATGAGGTTACAACAAACTATGCCTCTCCATCAGTGTAGTGGTGAACATGCAGCTAAATCACGATTTACTTTTTGGAATTTCTTACCTGAATATTTTTGAAAAAAATTATTGGTTCAATCCACAAATTTCCCCATATTCTATATAGCTACCATATGTTAGCTATTGATATAGTAAACACTGTCAACTTCATTTTAAAAAACCATAATGCAATACTCTATTTAATAAAAGGTCTGCCATATCCATTCTCATGACTGGCCAGTTGTATGAATCTTCTGGATTAATCCAATCTGGAATAAACTGTTGAAGCCTGGCCTTTGGCCCTTGTTTGTTCATTAGGTCAGCATCTTCTCAACCTTAGCAACTGGTTTCATGGTTCTCTAATTGAAGAATACATTCCAGAGTTTGGACATCGCAAGTCACATTACTATTTATGGTCTATTATAGTTTTCTAGAGAGTATCACAATTTCCCCTAAACAGGCCTTCAATTAGCAGTTAAGCAGATAAAGAATCTTCAGAGTAACAAATGGTCCTGTTCATTGTTCTCAAGTGACAAAAAAATGAAATGCCTTGGGAAGTCCCCACAAAATTTGAAAATTCTTTTCAAGTTGGCATTTTGATCACCTGCCCTTTCGTTCTTGATGCTCACCATCACTGAGGTTTTGGGCTTTAGGCTGGCCACTTAAATAAACTGAAGATTTGGATTTCAGGATTTTAATCCAAAATGTAGTGGACAATACTGAAAATTAAATACCTAGAAAATGTGTGTGAAATGGATGAGCTGATTTGGGTCAGTTCAACAAAGACTTGCTGTTTATTCTGTGTATTTACCAATTTGTTGATAGTTAACCAACCATATAATAAGTAATTAATTTGTGCCCCTGATGGTGCATCGGATTAAACCGCTGAGCTGCTGCACTTGCTGACCGAAAGGTTGCTGGTTCGAATCCGGGGACCGGAGTGAGCTCCCGCTATTAGCCCCTTTGGATTAATGTTATTCTTTTGGATTTCTTGGTTTTGTGTCTTAACCTGGCATTTTTGGATTACTGTTACTGAACTCTGGCTTCTTTTGAGAAATGCATTTATATCTTTTACTGACTCTTTTGTACTTTGCCTTTTTTTCCTTTTTATATTTAATCTTTAATAAACATTATTTTATTGAAGTACTGGACTCTGGTGTGGTGTTGGGTGAAAGGATGTTACAGTGCTAGAGTGAAACAACTTCTATCAGCTCTAGTCATGATGTCTAATAATGACAAATACAGGAGTTGTAGTCTAGCATAACATGTCGTGGTGGGCATGATTCAGCCCATGGGCCTTGATGGACAAACTTCGACCCTCCTGGTGTTTTGGACTTTAACTCTCACAATTCTTAACAGCTGGTAAACTAGCTGGGATTTCTGGAAGTTGAAATCCAAAACACCCGGAGGGCCAATATTTACCCATGGCTACTGTAAATGGAGAGCTTCAGTTGGGCTGCCTAGGTTTCCTTTTGCCTTCCTGGTACTGTCTTCTCGGTGCTTTTCAGCTCCCTGTTCAAACACTGGCGTACCTGAGTATAACCATCCTAGATTTTTTCCCTTCAGGTTCATTAATACAACTCCTCAGAACTGCAGGTCGGCTTGCACAGTGACCATTAACAGCAGTCAAGCGACTGTAATGGCCACACGCAGGGACAATGTCACAGTTGCTTAGGTTTTATAGGTGTTGTCAGGCTGCCCTTGCCGCCTGGCTGTGTTTTGTTTGCACAGGTTGCCTCCCATGGTGTGCAACACTTAAAACAACAAAAAAAACCAATCTTGCTTAGTCTGGAGCTGATGTTGCAGACCCAGGCTTGATTTGTGTGGTACTGTTGTGCTCTTTTAGGTGGCATCCGCTGTTTGCTGTCTGTTTCTGTTCAGGTCGCTGAGGTGTCAGCAAGAAGAGGCACGTAAGAGTTTTGTTTTGCATTTGGGAAGGGGAGGCTAGGCTAACCAGGGCTCCTGCTTGCTGGTTTGCTACTGAATGATTACTTGTGCTAAGCCACTCTGCTCTTACTGACCTATGCTGCTGTTCAGGTGGAACTGAGGCATTCGAGCTTCAGGGTGAGACTTCCAGCTCACAGCATGGAGGGTTTTTTAAAGATTGGCTGGTTGCTGTGCCTTTTTCTGCCCATTGCAAGCACGATAAGTGCATGATCCAGTTTTATTATGCAAAAACAGAGTGACTAACATGTCCTCCATACAGGATAGTGAACAGAGATCACCTCTAATTTATACTTCAGTGTCAATTACTGCTTCTTATAAAGTTGAAAATAGCCACAAGAGCAATTGATTTTCCAGGGTTTCATTCAATATAAATTCAAATGATCAGATAGTACCTTTCATTACAGTTACAATCAATTACAATGGATTTTCCATTTCTAATTTCTGATAGCCAATCATGTTAAACATATTTATAGCAACAAGAACACCATTGGGTTCCTCATGCTTTTAGCTTGATATCCTTCTAGACTGCTTCCAATTATCTGAATTAATCAGAATGCTGTTGATCAGGCTGCTAAATAAAACAGTCGACATGACTTTCGCTTCTCCCTGAATCAAAAGCAAATATGTTTAGCACACTAGAGTCCACACAAGGACTATGTACACAGAATACCCATTTCTGTGACCCTATTAGCATTTTTGGATGTCATGTTTTGTGTCACTTCAGGTAAACTGGAAAGGGAAAAGGAGTTAAAACAAAATGCCCCGTCAACCAGCATACTGGATTATACTCCTGATCTCATAAACTGTTCTGCAATAGATATACAATGTTCCCTCACTACTTCGTGGTTCACTTTTTGCAGATTCGCTGTTTCACGGTTTTTCAATAAACTCTAAAAGAATATTATAATTCATATAAAATTACAATTTACAGCCTAGGAATGGAGGAAGGAGAAGCCGAAGGGAGAGAAAAGGAGCCCAAGCAGCAACGGGAGGAGAAGGAGACGATTTATCAACACACGATTGGTTGATAAAGACTTAAAACAGTATATAACTACTAAAATAATGTATAAATATTAAAATAAATAGTGTCCCTACATTGCGGATTTTCACTTATTGCGGGTGGTCCTGGAACGTAACCCCCGCGATAAGTGAGGAACAGTGTACCTCTTTGAGACTCTAGGTTAGTCAGCTACACATGGGAAGACACAGATGTTACAGGGAAAGCATTTTCATGTTTATTGAGTGAGGTTGAGAATTCAGAATTGAAATCAAAGCCAATTCTTTGATATACATGATTAAATAGATTGGGGAAAGTATCTGCTGTGGATACTTTGAAAAAATCACTCCTATAAGAAGAACAGTTTCTGAACAGTTTCACCTCTTGTGTGTTTTTAAGCATAGAGGGCTGTGTTTTGTGACATGCATATCTATATCATAAAGTCATTTTGCTGTTTATAATAAAAGTCAATCAAACAGTCACAGATGTACATGTTTCTGAAAATAATAGTATTGGGGGAGGGCTACCTTTGCTTTCCTGAACAACATAGGCACATGATTATTAACCAAATCATGAAAAGGTTCTGATGTAGTTATTAATTGTAGGGTTAGTTCAGATGCATTCAGATCTGCCAGTTTCCTGGACAAAATTAGTATGGAATAGGACAGGTTCTAATGCTATGTTTTGCCCATTTCTTCCATTTTTATTTAAAGCGGGAAAACTGAGAGGGTTGGGTTTTATGGAGCTAAATTATCATTATCATCTTTATTTATATCCCACCTTTCTCTCCTTGGGGACTCAAGGCGGCTAACATCTACCCACACTAAACAGTTTTAAAAAAGCAATACAAAAGTTTTAAATAATTAAATATTAACAGTGTGGTAAAAACAGAATGAAAATACAGCAATGGCCTTTAAAATTCATATCCCCCACAATCCCCCCCTCCCCCCCTCCCCAGATCCTCCCTTTTCCCTTCCCTAAAAGTCTGTTGGCAGAGGAAGGTCTTGACCTGCTTGCAGAAGGCCAGCAGGGATGGGGTCATTCTGGTTTTTCTTGCGAGGGGGATATATATATATATATATATATATATATATATATATATATATATATACACACATACATACATACATACATACACATACACACGAGCCCGAGTGGCGAAGTGTGTTAAAGCGCTGAGCTGCTGAACTTGCAAACCGAAAGGCCCCAGGTTCAAATCCCGGGAGCGGAGTGAGCGTCCACTGTTGCTCCAGCTTCTGCCAACTTAGCAGTTTGAAAACATGCCAATATGAGTAGATCAATAGGTACCGCTCCGGCGGGAAGATAATGGCGCTCCATGCAGTCATGCCGGCCACATGACCTTGGAGATGTCTACACACAACGCCGGCTCTTGAGCTTAGAAATGGAGATGAGCACCAACCCCCAGAGTCAGTCATGACTGGACTTAACGTCAGGGGAAAACCTTTACCATATATATATATATATGTCAGGCATTTTCAGTTTGGTGTCTTGCCAAGTTAGCTACTATGCAAATGCATTATGCCTGTATTCAATATGTATATTTTTCCAACATTGTCATTGTTGTCATTGTTGTTATGGCCTGCAACTCAGACTGTTAAGCTATCTATGAGGACAAGGTCTTTCTGATATATAAAAACTGATGCATAACTTTTAGAACTTAGTCAATAGTGTACACCTTTTCATGAATTTTTGCTGTTGTTGTGTGTGAATGGGTGAGATTGAGAGACAGATGGATAGACACACAAAGGTGTGTAGGATCTCTCATGGCATTGCAGTTTTAAGATAAAGCTGGATTAACTTCATATGTAGTTTCTATGAGGAAAATAATCAAATTATCAAATTTAAAACATTCCCCCATCATTCTGGTGCATTTGTAAGCTACCTCAAGTTTCTCCCTTTTAGCTTTACATCTATTGATGAATTGGGAGATGAAGCAGCTGCAAGGTTTTCTGCCTCTTTCCCCATTGCTGTGACATCCTCCTCCTCCCTGTCTGCTGTAATGAGCAGGATGTGGGGCTTGGGGAGTTGGGGAAATGACAGAAGCCATAGCTGCCTCATCTTCTAATCCAGTAGTATTTCAAAATATCCAATCTGTGGAATGCATATTGACAGTATGAATATTGTTACGATTATCAACCACTTGTACTTCCCTTTTATCTCTGCGGCCTGTCTCAAAAAGTAGTGATGGGGAATTTCTGCTCAGTTTGTTGTGAGCTGAGCCATGAAGGTCCACAGTGTTCCATCCACCACTAAATAAATAACTATACTGCAGTGCCTTCTTTGGTGTTTATCATGTTCATGAAAGTGTTGGAAGCGGCCAAAAGGGGATTTGGACCAAAGTGCTTTTTCTGTTTCGCCTTTCCATTGGAATCCAGTTCTTAATTAAAGTTAGGTTGATACCAGTTTTGTTTATTTGTTTATTTTTATCCTTTATTTCTCCTAGTACAGCTTCTCAAGTTGGCTAAAATTGGTAGATTACATTTTTATTTGCTTTACAGTATACTATAGGCCTCTGGCATCCACTGAGGATTGTTGTTAGAATCTCCCGGATGCTCAAGTCCCATTATGGCATGGCATATTAAAATGGTGTCCCTTACATCTATCTGTACACATAATAAATATAAAAATCTGTATGTGTTTATGTGACATGGGTGTCCGCTTACACAGACAGCCTCCGTCCTCCACAAACAGCTTTAACCCAGAGTGCTGGGGAGCCACCAAAGCCCTCCCTCCACTGACATTTCAGGTTACAGCGAGCACATTCCCATGTTCCTTTCTCTCTCCATTTGCATGACTGACCCTGCCTACTACTGCTCCCTTAACCTTTTCCTATTCTTTTCTATGGCACACAGTGATTGAACATACTAAAGAGAGAGGTTTGGGGAAAATCACCATGATTTATATGAGTTGTAGGTACTGGGATGTATAATTCACCTGCAATATAAGTGCATTCTGAACTCCACCAACAAAGGACCTGGAACTAACTTGGCACACAGACCCAACATGACCAACTTTGCATACTGGTGGGGTTTGGATTGGCCTTGACATCCAGGAGTTCACCCATATCCAGTGAACATTGAACCCATCTGATGACGGATCGGGACCAAACTAGCTCCACGAATTCAACATGGCCAACTGGAAATACTGGTGGACTTTGGGGGTGATTGACCTTGGCATCAGAGACTTATAGTTTGCCCATATTCAGAGAATAGTGAATCCAGCAGATGACTGATCTTGACCAAACTTGGCACACAGACACAGCATGGCCAACTGTAAATACTAGTCGGTGTTTTGGGAAGATTGCCCTGGGAATCTGGGAGTTGTAGTTTACCCTTATCCAGAGAACACTGAACCCAGCCAACAACAGATCTGTATCAAGCTTGGCACACAGACCCACCATTGCCACCTGTGAATACTGGCAGGTTTGGGCGTGATCAACATTGGCATCAGGGACTTATAGTTCAGAGAACACTGAACCCAGTTGACGTTGTATCTGCACCAAACTTGACACACAGACCCAACATGCAAACTGTGAATACTAATGGAGTTTGGGGAGGATTGACCCATGATTCTGGGAACAGTAGTTCACCCACATCCTTATGTATTTTCTAATGGGAGCATTCATAAAAAACAAAAGCAAAGACTGAGTTTTTTTTTCTAAAAAATGGCATAACATATGACCAAACTGATATTACCTAACATCCCAAAACAAACAATGCCCTTTTCAAATAACCCAGGCATTGCAGGGTACCCAAGCTAGTAAAAGAATAAAATCAAAGTTTGCTTTTTGGATTTTAAAAAGCTATATTTTCAAGTTGTGGATGACTGAATCCATCAATGCAGTGTATTATATATGCATCTTGCTCTCAATTCTGGAATATAAATATAATAAACTTGAATGTTTAGTTTTGCAATATTGATATTAATGTCAATATTAATATTTTCCCCATTACTGGAACTTTATAAGAAATGTGTTGGGCTGGGCACTATAACTTCATCTTGATAGCTGAGGAACTAAGGTTTTACAAAGAATGAGTTCTCCATCAGCCCCATTATGTGTAAGTTGTAAACATGGGATGTTAAAGTAGAAGGTCTTGTAGGTCCGTGTCCAGCTTTCTATCCACTCAAGAAAACTAGCTCCCATCAGCAATCCTCTTCAACCTTCCTTCCATGTAATGAAACAGGTATTGTAATAAAAATAATTTAAGATTATATTAATGGCTTAAACTAGGTTTAATTGTTTCACAGAATAGCAAAAGCTACTCAGGTAAATACCATGCTGCTAGCCTCAAGCTGCACTAATTCACCATTTGCTTGTTTGTTTTAAGGTTGGGGGGGGGGGGGCTTCTGGGTATGCCTTTTCCCATTTTAGGAATGTAGAAGTGCCAGTGATCTTTGTGCTATGAGTGTATGTGGGTGTATAGAAGAAAAAAATTCCGTCCCTTTAATTGCCTCTACTTACCATGCTGTGTGGAGCTCTATCTGTGCTAATTTTCTTGCTAGAGAGTTCCCTGTAGGTTTGCTGTTTGGATCATCAGGTTGTTGTTTAAGGTCATGTAAAGCGTTTTCAATGTTAGCACTTAGAGCTCAATTCTGAGGAACCTTTAGCAGAAGCCAGCATCCAGAAAATGGTAGCAAAAACGAAATCACAATTCTTCAGAAGCCATGAGATGTTTGCATCCATGGTATGATGTAATTTAAAAAAGATTAGGGACCTTTCAGTGATCTATTCTGAGATACATGCTTTTAAAAACATATCTGTACTTGAACTGGAATCAGGAGTGAGCATTGGCTAAGATGGATCATGGTGCCCATATCTTCAGAATGATGGAATAAAAAAGGACAGGAAACAAAATGCCAAATATACAATCAGAGAATCATACAGCTGGAAAAGACTACAAGGACCATTAAAGCATTCCTGACAGATGACTATCCAGTTTCTGTTTTAAACCCAAAGAGGAGACTTTACTACACTCTGAGGCAGCATATGTTACTTCCAAACAAGAAGTTCTTCCTAACAATGAGGCAGAATCTCTTTTGCTCTGTATCATAGTATTTGTAGCAGCAGAAAACAAGCTTGCTTCTCTTCAATACGACATTTTTCAAATATGCTTCCATTTCATTTAGTATGAACTGAAGAATTCCAGCTTCACATGTACACAGATGTGGGATAATCTGGCAGTAGCTGGCCTAGAAAGAAATCTTGGGTTTGTGATGAATAGCTCAGTGAAAATGAAGACTCAGTGTATAGTAGCAGTTGTGAGAAAGACTACTGTTAAGTATCATTTCAGTCTAAAAGATGTATATATCTATATAATAAAAGTGAAATGATGTTTGTTTGTATGTTTCTATTTTTCTATATATCTGTATGTACTTTCCACGATGGCTCCCATATCCATATAGCCCCCTGACTCTCTCCAACAGTGGATCTGGACTTAACTTTATCATTGTCTGATTTATTTAACTGCTTGTTTTTATATTGTTGATGACCGGGCTTGGCCCCATGTAAGCCGCCCCGAGTCCCTTCGGGGAGATGGGGCGGGGTATAAGAATAAAATTATTGTTGTTGTTGTTGTTGTTGTTGTTGTTGTTGTTGTTGTTGTTATTTGGCACACATACCGATCATGACCAACTAAGCCCTAGGGGGTTTTTTTGGAAAGGGGGGTTGATCTGGAATTATGGGAGTTGTAATTTACTCACATCCAGATAAAAGTGTGAAGCCCATTGATGATGGACCTGGGCCAATCTTGGGACACAGACCTATCATGACCAATTTAAGTGCTGGTTGGGTTTGGATGGGGATTGACCAAGGATTATACAAATTGTAGTCCACCCACATCTAAAGACCCATGTGTATCCTATGTCTGGAGATCCACATGTTTTTTCTAAAGGGACCATTGATAATCATAACATCCAAAACTAAACAATGAGTACAGGCAGTTACAAACATCCAACTTACAAACAACTCATAGTTCAAAACAGGGCTGACACAACAGGAAGTGACAGAAATCTACCTCTCAGAAAGCAAATTCACTCCTGAAAGAGTTATCATAAGAAAAAGGTGTCTCATTAATCCTTGTTTCCAGAACAAGGCAAATTTTTCAAAATCCAATTATCATAGTGACAGAAAGTGAAAGGAAATCTTCTGAAAGGGGCACAGACAGCAAAACAAACACCACAGGGCCCTATGCTATCCAAAGCCAAATACAGTAGAGTCTCACTTATCCAACATAAACGGGCCGGCAGAACGTTGGATAAGCGAATATGTTGGATAATAAGGAGGGATTAAGGAAAAGCCTATTAAACATCAAATTAGGTTATGATTTTACAAATTAAGCACCAAAACATCATGTTATACAATAAATTTGACAGAAAAAGTAGTTCAATACATGGTAATGCTATGTAGTAATTACTGTATTTACGAATTTAGTACCAAAATATCATGATGTATTGAAAACATTGTCTACAAAAATGCATTGGATAATCCAGAATGTTGGATAAGCGAGTGTTGGATAAGCGAGACTCTACTGTATATATAATTGGCTGGAATTACACTTAAAATGTGCCTGTTCAAATTCAACTTAAGAAAAACCTACAGAACCTATCTTGTTTGTAACTTGGGAACTGAATATACTTCTAATCTTTATCTTTACAAAAGACCTAACCTGGGCATTGCTGGGTACCTAAGCTAGTTGAAAGTTTGGGTCACCACTTCTCAAAAAAGGGTGTCTTAGAGTTGGAATAAGCACAGAAAAGGAGGATAAAAATTATAATGGGGTTGCAGGAACTTGCTAGCAAGGAAAAATTACTAGTCTGGAAAAGGCTTACAGAGAGGGGCATGATAAAGATGCGTTGAATTGTCTGTGGTGAGAAGAATGTAGACAGAGGAAGGATTTTCTCCTGCACATTTAAGACCAAACTTCAGGAAGGTCATCTTTTGAAGCTTGAGTAGTAGGAGCTTTACTACAGAAAAAATGAAGCTATTTCTTTATGTAGTACATAGTTAAACTGTGGAGGCTGTTGCCACAAGAGATGCTAATAGTCACCAACTTGGACGTCTTTAGAGAAAGTTGTACTAATTTGTGGAGAATAAGGCTGCTAATCATGCAGGCTGCCTCCAGGATTGGAAGCAGCACATCATTGCACATAAGTTGCTGATAAAGAACAACCAGGACTGCAGCCGGGGGGCGGGGGGGGGGGGGTGTTAGGGGTTCCTCCCCCCCCCCCCCCCCCGAAATTGTTCAGGTTTTTTAAAAAACCTGGTTTACTCATGAATTTTAACTGGTTAACCAAATCCCCATGAGTGTCTACTGAAGTTTATCTGTCTTAAGTGTCCACTGAAGTTTATCAATGGAGCCTGATTTATAAATTATTTTGCATTATGGAACTACTCTTTGGAGGCTTTTAAGCAGAGGCTGGATGGCCATCTGTCTGGGGTGCTTTGAATGCGATTTCCTGCTTCTTAGCAGGGGATTGGACTGGATGGCCCATGTGGTCTCTTCCAACTCTACTATTCTATGATTCTATGATTCTATGATTCACAGTTGGCTAAAAAAGTTTCAAACCCCCCCCCCCCCCCAAAATTCTGGCTTTGGCCCTGAGAACAACAGATAGCAGGTGTTATCCTCATGTCCTGCTTGTGGTCTTCCATGGGCATGTAGTGGACTACTGTGTGTAGTAGAATTCAAGTCTTTGATAGGCCTTTGTTCTGAGTATTCCCTCAAGTAATAATCTTTTTTCAAATCATTTTTCCGGTAGTAGGCATGCACAATAAGATTCTAAACTAAGAGAACGTGATCTTCTATGCTCCCAGGTTTCCAGCATACCCTTTCTTCCATAACAGAGACAGTGGCTTTAAGTAGAAAAAGGGAAATGGTGTATTAAAGATGCATAGACTCATTTGTTCTATCCTGGGGCTACCTCATCCAGATTGGAGGGGTGACATATAGAAAAGGCATTGCTCCCTTTCCTGTCCCTTTCAAACATATATCCCAATTTGAGTGAAAAGAGTATGTCCCCAATTGCCAGTACATTCTGCCATATTTAAGCTTTTCAGTGAGAAATAAAGTTGGAAGTTTGTTAAAGAAAGGGGGAAAGGCAGAAGCAAAATTATGGATATAATCTGCTAGAAATACAGGCAAAACAACTCATCAAAGACTTTTCTTTGGATGCCATCTCCTTTGGACATCAGACTCATGCTGATTGTGCACTGGCACTTGCACTGGAAGCACCCCAACTTTGGGACACTTTCTCAGTGGTGCTTGCTTAGCACTTCCATTATGGTTATTTAGGTGTTAGGTTTTGTTATTTTGATTCACTGATTACTTTGGTGCATCATTTAGTGCCATTGGAGCCCCTGGTAGTGCAGTGGATTAATCCCTTGTGCTGGCAGAACTGATGACTAGAAGGTTGCTGACCTGAAGATTGCCAGTTCAAATCCAACCCGGGGAGAGTATGGATGAGCTCCCTATATCAGCTTCAGCTCCATGCAGGGACCTGAGGGAAGCCTCACAAAAGGATGGTAAAAATATCAAACATCCAGGTGTCCCCTAGGCAACATCCTTGCAGACAGCCAATTCTCTCACATCAGAAGCAACTTGCAGTTTCTGAAGTCGCTCCTGCCATGAAAAAAATAAATAATTTAGTGCTGCTGCTCTTAGTATTTTGACTGAATTGTTTGGTAATTATTATGATTGCATTGTTTTAAATATTAATAATCTTTTCTAAAGATGACATATTTGAATCCTGCATCAATAACTGAAAACCATAGTATTTGGATGCTACTCTTTCAATTTTCTTTTTGCCTGTGTCAGAAAGGATGGAAATGAGTGTCCATGTCTTTAAAATGTAACATTGGAAATGACTCTCTTGGGCTTGAAAGTGGATTTCTTCTGCTTTTATCATGGGCTTATTTGAAAGGCATTCAAGTCTTGATTTGAAACTTTAGTCTAGAATCCCAGCTCCCTACTGTGAAACAGCATCTTTTAGAGCTGGACGTGTGCTATGAGACCTCAGTTGGCTTCTCGTCTACCCCCCTGTGTCCTCAATCATTGGTATCTCACAGCCATGCGTATTTAAAAAGGGCAGTTAACTAGAGCTGAAACTAGTATTCAAAGTGAATAGGGAATGAAGGGTTTTTTTACAAATTCCTTTTTAAAAAAAGAAAAGGGAAAATGTACATTATATGTCAGCTTTTTCAGCAGGCCTGGGAGATAGCTTTCCATTAGTTGTTAAACTCTCATTGTTTTCCAACATCTTAATTCGATGTTTACTGTTTGTGGATTCATTATTATTTGTCAAAATACTTGCACTTATAAACCTAGGCATGTCATGTGGTTTTAGGTTGTGAATTAAAGTCTGTTGTCACCCAACTTGTTACATATGAAGCAAAATGTTTGTTTTACCTTTCCTGGGGCCCTGTTGATGTTGTGACAACAACACCCACTGGGCTCTGAAATATCTTTAAGCACACTAGCCTGATCTATGTATTTAAACTCGCTGTCATTAATTTGCTTATTTCAGATTGACTTGCTCCAATTTGTTTAAAGCATTTGTGTATGTACAAGTAACTTCTGTGTGTACAGATGTGTCCAGAAATCAGAAATTTGCTTAAGCTTATCTGATTTTGATTTCTAAGTTCCTATAGCCTGTATGTATATATTGATAGACAAGCATGGCTCTTGTAAGGTCCCATATGCAGGACTACCCTTGAAGATCTCATAGAAACTTCAGAAAGGGAGAGGAGAGTTGGTACAAAGGAAGCCTGTGACATACCTGTGTTGCACATGTTTATGTCTTTCTCACTAGCAGTATTATTTGACCATAGTTTTTTAAAAAATTGCTGGAAAATCAGTGAAGGAAAATTTAGCCTGCCTTTGGTGGTACAAGAGAGAGCAGGACAGAGGCCCAAGTGATGGAAAGGAAGCTATATGTGAGCAATGAAGTGCAGTAATAGCAGAAAATGGGGAAAGGGGAACAGGAGGAGAGCAGGCAGATAGCATCCAAAGAAACGTGAGAGTGACAATATTTGGAAATAGTGCTGTAAAGGCAATTAGCCCACTGCAACATCAGTGTCACCATCTCCATGGTCTAAATGAACGACTTTCTTTATTATTTGTCAACTGCATCAGACGAACTCATCACACATACAAAATAAGTGTCCTAGGATGTTTCTGCCCCACTTCACTCACAGAGCTCCACACCGCCCATCAGATGATGTAAGGTGACTTCTGGTGGGGCTTTGTGGGTGAACTTGGGTGGCAGCATAGTAGGATGCTGTGCCACCAACACAGTAGCCTCCCTGTGTTCCATTAGGAACACTAGGGCTACCACAGCATTAAATTGTGCGGCTATGCTTCTCCATGTGTGATAGGGAAGCATCAGCTGCTACCGGGGCATTGGAATTGCCCTACTGCTGCCCCTATTCACCATGGATGCTGGTGAATCGCAATACTGGACCTCATCCATGTGATGAGGACCCAAGAGCAGCTCCCAAACATCTTATGACAGGCCCAGATTAGCTGCCAAAGAGAAGGGTGATGTTCTGGTTGGCTGTGACCATAATAATAATATAATAATAATAACTTTATTTTTATACCCCGCCCCATCTCCCCGAAGGGACTCAGGGCGGCTTACATGGGGCCTAGCCCGATAAAACAATCAACATCAGTAACTCCATTCACTTGTGCCCTCAAGAACTGTCCCCATTAAGATTCAAGGCATCTTGAGAGGATAAGTGAACATCCAGCCCCCGCCCCCTTTCATTTTTTTCACTAGGACCCAAACTTATTTTAAGCTTGGATTGTCAGAGTGAAAAACGAAGAGGTCTCATATACCTTAATGATTCTGTATGGGAACACCTGGATTATTATAATAGCCTACAGTCAGCTTTACCTTTAGTCTCTCTTCTTATTTTGGTTTTAATGAGAAGACTGTCATCCCCCCCCCCCAAATATTCACACATCTCTTCTCTTGGTCATCCTTTCATTGGTAACCAGTTTGGGCAGGGCCTCTTTCAAACTTTTGGCTCTGGTAGTTAAGTTTCTGCCTTCTAATCTCCCTCAGTATCTGGCAACATGGCTAGCAATGTAAAACTTGGCATTCATAGTCAAAGAATTATCTTGTTCAAGACCTGGCTCAGCATCTGTAAAGCCATTCTCTTTTGAGGAGGATTTCATCTATTTTCATAAGGAGCTGAAGACCTTCCTCTTTGATTCACCACAGTAAGCAGTTAAGTTGTGCCTGAGGTTGCTAAGATGGGTGATGATAATGATGATGGTGATGATGATGCTTTATTTATATCCCGGGCCCTCTCCCCAAGGGGACTTGGGGCATAAAAAAAGTTTCATGGACTCCAGTATGATTCTGCTTATATTTTAAGATGGTTTGGTGATGCCCTTCTTGTAGAATTCTGCCTTTCTGCTGAGGTCACATAGATACTATGACTAAGGAACAGGGTCATTCTATGATTGAACCCCTTCTGCTCAACACCCTCTTTGCTCCTGTGGTTTAGACCCACAGAACTGCAAATGTAAAGTACTAGGCCAAATTAGAATTATTCACGCAATCATTTTAACATCATTATTTATGTGTTATTGTTTCAGAATTTAATTCAATTTTGAACAGACCTGGAGTGCAGATTGTATTTTCTTGCATGCTGTTGCAGTTCTTTGCAATGGGTCAAAACATGATTTCAGCTTTATTGTGGCTTTTTCTTTCACACATCTCAGCATCTACAATGGATGTGGAAAGGAATTGGTGGTGATTTCCCTATTATACTTATCTCCTGGATAGAGAAGCATGCCTGATCTCAGGGGTTCTTGGTGTTCCCGCCGCAAGAAATACATTCCCTATTTCCTTTTGCAAATACAGAGAGTTAAACACGGACAGCTCGAGCTGCTGTCTGCTCCCTTCCCAATTACCAAGCTGTCAGTCCATCTCCGTGCGCTGGAGTTGCTTAGAGAGCCGAGCCTAGCTGTACTGGGACACAGAGACAGCGTTTGACTGGCAGCAAAGACACTCTCTATGTACAAATACACTTTTAGTATGTGCACCGGCCAAAACGGTGACTATTAGTCTGGGACCAGGAGAGCCTAGATTTGCTTGCTTATCACTCCTTTATAGCTAAAATGAGTGGCAGCTAATGACAAAATATTAAATAAAAATAAATAAGTAGTAAAACAGTTTCTTCATGCTGGACAGGTCAAACCTCTGATAAACACAGGGATCTGAGAAGAAGCAGCAGGATCACAACATTTGGTGAACTGGAAATGAAATAGAGCCCTGAAAAATTTCTTCTTTCAGAGAAGGGAGAGGCAGCATTGTGTGGTCCAATATTCCTGTGTGCCAGTTTATACATGCATCAAAATCAAGTAGTGAAGCTCTTCCAGGTTACATCACTTGAGACTGGAAGTGGCAGATTACATTTCTGAAGTCCCTATTTGTGAAAAGAAAGAATGAAAGACATGCCCTTCACAGAGAAAAGTAATATTTCAGGGGAAGACTTTGAGGTAGTCTTTTTCTTTCTTCTCTGCCCCCATCCCCTTTAACTGCATGCAGGGAGAGTGAGCTCATTCCCTCCAGGAGGGACAGTCTTGCAAACATGGAAATCTTCCTCCAGCCTGAAGTTACATTGTCCAGAAAAGTGTTTACCACTTCATTCTGTTGAATATATACACTCTCAAACCTAGATGCTCAGTTATGTCTAAAGGAACAGTGGGTGAAGTGGCGCCCTGGAGCCACATTGCCCTTTTCTTTGCCCACATACTCTCTTCCTATCCTCTGGGCCACTCTTTATCTCTGTTCAAAAAGGTAGCACACCTGAGCAAATGGGTAAGAGGCTCTATTCTCTATTACATTAAATATATACTTGTGGGTGTTTTTTTGTTTGTTTGTTTGTTTTTGGCAAAGTCAGAACTAGATTTCCAGCCACGTCCAAGATTTTATATCATTTTGTAGACTTTGGGCAGCATAACCTATTGGAGGATTTTAGGACAGCAAAAATGTCTTAACCCTCTGAAACTGCTCATTCTAAACCTTAATGTACATCTCTATTCTCTGACACTGAATTACCTGTGCATTTTCAGCAGGAGATATATGCATGACTACAGGTGTGGAGAGAAGACTACATATGCAAGACTACATTAACTGGAGAGAAGTCATGGCAGAAGCACATTCTGTATCCTGTCACTTTGTTTTGCTGTTGTCTTTACAGAAAAGTAACTAAATGTCATGAAAGTTCAGGATCCTGTCTCATTTGAGAAGCTAAGTGGGGTCAGTTTAGTATATGGAAGAGATTCCACCAAGGAATACCAGTGCTGTTGACTTCCTTCAGAGAAAAGTAATGACAAATCTTCTCAGAACACACCTATAATAGAATTTCTATAAGTCATGGTTGACTTGAAAGCCTATAGTGACAACAACTCTGTGTTGATATTGGGATCTGATGGCAAGTTTTGCAGTTGTAGGGAGGGTTTCTTAACGTTTTATCTTCTTCTTATCTATCTCCTCCCATTCCACATCTCCACTACCACTTCACACCAAGCTATTTCTATATCTTTTTTTACACTTTGAGGACGCTTTCCATTTCAGACAAAGCAAAACAACAAACACATTAAAAATAAAACATATAACTGTCTCACCAATGTCTTTGTCATCTGTCATTGCAGGTTGCAAACCCACATACTGTCAGGATAGAGCACAGAACTCCCAAGGGCTGTCAAGCCAATGTGATGGGGAGGAAGGCAGGAAGGCAGCAACATTTTGAAAACTGATACGGTTACTAATTAAAAATTTTACAGGAGCATCTCCAGTCTTCGCTTCAGCAGCCATAGACTCTGAGAATTTGTTGACGTCAAAATTGGGAGCTTCTCCCCTTAAGCCAATTTGTTGTGCAAGTTTGAAGGTTTGTGTTGGGACTGAAGTTGAAGAGGGGAAGGTTAGCTACTTCCCCCACATGTTGCAGGCCACCACTACACTTTGCTACACGGTAGCTGTGCTCAGGGGGAAACAGTTTTCATCCAAAAGGGAAAGAGAGATTGGGGGAGGATGGAACGAGATGGGATAAGGGTTTAAGTGGAGAATGGATGTGAAATATAGAGGGAGGGAGGTGCAGGAATGAAATTAGGTATTTTGTTTGCTTGTTTAGCTTCTTAGAAAGTAAACATAAGAAGGATAGGGGGGTTTTCTGTGACAAGTGCATGTGAGATGTGATTCCTCTAGTTATTTGAATGTCTTCTTGCTCCAGATTGTAGCACATTTAGTTGACAATTACTGTGGGATTTCCTCGATGTATGCCTATAGGTATGTATTGTTTAGGTTGGGATGTGTGGTGAAATTCTAATACGTGGGGAAAGTAACCAGAAGGTACTGAACAGAAAAAGGTGTTGGGGAGACCTATTCTTTCCATCATCTTGGCTTTTGCTGCTCTTCCAGTTTCTAGGACCCCTGTGTCTCCCCCATTCTGTTTGGCTTAGGTTCATCCCCACTTGCCCACCTCCAGTCCTGACTGTTTCCTCCTTACTCCTTCCCTTTCATTTTCCTCCTTCCTTGCTCTCTTTTCCTTATTTCATTTGCCCCACCTCCTAAACCTACCATTGAGCAATGGATGATCTCTACCATCAGTTTACTTTTAAATTAATTCATGGAAGTCATGTTGATTGATGAATCAAAGAATTAATCCAAGAGGGAGCAGCCTAAAGATCTTGTTAGGACTGGAAAATTAATCAAGAAGGTGACCACTTGATTTATTCTTGGCTTGCTTTTGGATTCTTACTCTGTAACACTTTTGAAATCCCACTTTGGTCAACAATTGCTCATTCTTTCCCTCCCTCCCTCCCTCCCTCCCTCCCTCCCTCCCTCCCTCCCTCCCTCTGTATATGTGTGTTTGTGCAGTATGTCTCATTTTTAAAACAACAACAATAATGAGAAACCCTCTTCTTTGCATTCCTCCCTCTCCATTGTAATGGAAGAAGAACTACTGATTTTAGATGCTCTGGGATGGGATGCAGATTAATGGAAGAATTTATTTCATTTGAAGTTATTTGGATGAGAAATTAATTGGCTGGCTTTGCTTTATGTGAAGGCCAAAAATCATTTCCAAATTTGCATACATGGATATAAATTAGAATATGCAAATTGTATACAGATTTGTGTCCTGTGGGCCTGGGCTCAGAATCTTTAACGTGCCTAGGGAGGGCCCTGCCTCTTAGGATGATATATAACATTGCTGTGCTCTTATTTTGCTGTAAAATGGTTGCACCATCTCATTATAATCTTGTCTTGGCACCTCTGAATGGAAGACAGTGTGGAAGGCTCCTGGCATTTTTCAAGGATATCAATTGTTATTCCCACCACTGGAAAAACTTTTCCTAATAAGAGACAGAAATAAACATGTATTCTTCCTGGCTGAAGACCCAGGGCTCATTTATGTTCCATGTCTATGTGGGACCAAAGCTCCAGATCACACAGGCCTTCCTGTATCCACAGTTTGAGAGTCAGTCCAGTTCTGTGATTGATCTTTTTTCTCTCTTTACCCACACATCTAGATATTTTTCAACTGCTTCACTGTCAAGAAGGAAAGCATCTCTCAGTCTATGCTGCATTTGCTGCAGAACTACTACTTCCCCCTCTTTACCTGGGACTGTGTAATGGAAAATTAGCAGTGATGGGGGAAGGACTCTCATCACTCATGAGAGATGCACACTTCTAGACAGAGTGCACTTTCCCCAGTTGGTTCTTTCCAACCAAAACCCCCCATGGAAGCCCTTTTGTCTCAATGGCAAACAAAAGATATTGATGTTTTAGTAGGTGGCTGTGAATGTGGAGGCATGAAATTACGTGTCACACAGAAAGTCACTCACAAAAATGGTTTCTTCTAGGGTTGCTTTGAGAAGTGTTAGAGGACAGTAAACAAAGTCCTGGTGAGCAGGTACTTTATCTTTATGCGACGGATGCTTGCTAGCTGTGGGTCTCAATAGAATTTTTTTTTTGCTTCACATCTCCTGCCTAAAGTGGCAGCAGTCTTCTTGTGGCTGCCCTAGAGGTAGCCTGTCATAATATGGTAGACAGTAAATATGGAGACATAAATGCTGCAACATAAATGCACAGGTAAGCACTATGACAAAAAAAATCATACATGTGTGTAAATAAATAAATAAATTTTATTGATTAGCCTTTAGGCCATATCACCACATACATGCTTGTAGAAAGCCCAGTTACTGGACTGCCATTGGATATTATTACTGTTGATAACCTTTCCCATGGATCGTGTGTGTGTGTGTGTGTGTGTGTGTGTGTGTGTGTGTGTGTATATATATATATATATATATATATATATATATATATATATATATAAACCCTGCATCCTCCAGTTGTGGCTGCTTGATAATACGCACTTGCATTGATTAATTAACATTTTGTCTTGGTAATAGCCCTATCAGTTGAGCAGATGCACTGGGATATTATCGAAGTGTGGCTAACATCATACTGACTCTTTACCAATGTTTCTAACATATTCATCCTTCACTTCTCTATATCTATCTAGAAACAGTCAAACTCCTTGTCTGACCAAATTCACCTCATCAGTTCCCAGAAGTTAACCCAGCTCTTGTCTGATTTCTAAAACACATTAGAGAATGCAAGCTAGGTTTGGAATGATTTGCCAAGGACTAGCCTTGTGTGTTGTTTGGCCTTCAGTTAAATGTGACTTAGGTATATTAACAGTGGAAAGATGACTGGTAAAGTGGAATGGTGTATTGTGTTAATTCCACATCTCTAGTAAAGCCATCTAAATTCGATTGCATAAAATGGCATTTACAGACCAGGTCCCCTGTGCAAGACTCGGATGTGTAGCAGGTAAGGTGCCCAGTGGTAGCTTTTGTGTTGCTGGAGATTTGCTTATTGGAGTGCTGTCTAGGCCCTTGACTGCTTCCCTTGCTGAGCATCTGATCTTGTATTTTAATTATGCTGGCATGTAGTTTTTGTTCTTGAGTAATTGTTTCCAGGCTGCCTTGGGATAAAGGGATGAACCAAGTGATTAAAACGCAGGTGTCTGCAGATGGGTGGGAGAAAGCGGATTGGGGTGCCTCTGAGGGGCACAGTACCCTAGTTTAGAGCATCCCAAGCCCAGGCTGACATTCTCCAAGCCCTTACCAGTACTCTCTGAATTGAAAACCTGGTAGAGTCTTGATCTGCTTTATCCAAGTAGGCTGCCTTTATTAGCAAAATTGCCATTCTCTTCTTGATCCTGATCTGCCCACTGGACTTATCACCTTCATTTTACATGCAGCTCTAAGCATTTCCCTTTCTGAGACTTCAGTTTTTGTAATAAAAGCTTCCGGAGGTAGTAACTGCCACAAGGAAGAGTGAGGTGTTTACTCTTATCCCCAGTAAAAGTGGGATTGAGAGAGCTTGTTTGAATACTTGCTCCTTTTTATGTCTGTACAATTGAAAATCCCATTCTTGTAGATGGATATTTAGCTTCATCAGGCAGGATTACATCCTTGAAAGGAGAACCAAATACACAACAGGCTGAATTAAGAAGTGGGATCTGAAATGGGGAAGATTGATAGATAGAGTAAAAGGAAAAGGAAACTGCAATGAACTGAACCATACTCTCTCCATGACTGATCAATTAAAATAATATTTGAATGAAGGAAAGTACTGTTCCCGGAGGGTGGGGAGAGAGGGGGGAGGGAGGGGAGACATATTGGTAGACACAGGTGGGAAATAAATGTGGAATCGGCAATGTTAAGAAAATAAAAAAAATAGCATTCTGTTTGTATTATGAAATGGTTACTAAATCTGACATTATTCTACCTGTGTTTACAACTTTTATATATATATATTATATGAGGAGCCCCGGTGGTGAAGTGTGTTAAAGCACTGAGCTGCTGAACTTGCAGACCAAAAGGTCCCAGGTTCAAATCCCTGGAGTGGAGTAAGCGCCCGTTGTTGCTCTAGCTTCTGCCAACCTAGCAGTTCGAAAACATGCCAATGTGAGTAGATCAATAGGTACCGCTCTGGCAGGAAGGTAATGGCGCTCCATACATTCATGTGGCCACATGAGCTTGGAGGTGTCTATGGACAACGCCGGCTCTTCGGCTTAGAAATGGAGATGAGCACCAACCCCCGAGTCAGACACCCGGATATTTTGGCCTTCAACTCTCAGAAATCCTAACAGCTGGTAAATTGGCTGGGATTTCTGGGAGTTATTGGCCAAAACACATGGAGACCCACAGGTTGAGAACCACTGGTCTACAAGAAAGGGCCAAGATAAGCAACATAAATGAGCAGATATGATTTAGACTTTTTAAAAGTCTTTCTTTATTCCAGATCTGCTGATTCTATCTCTTTGATGGTATACATTATCTTCCTAAATATATATGGCTCTACCTGGTAACTTCTCCACAGCTCTGGTCAGCTTTTTCTGAAATGTCTCTAAGCAGGTGCTTATTAATTCAGGCTTTCAATGCTATTAACAGCTAAGCTTTTCAAAGTAGGGAAGTGCTTTGTCAAGTTAGAGATTTCCGACTTCAAGTCAAGAATGTTTTCAATGACAAGAAGAGGCCATACAAAGCATCTTTAAAGCTACTGTACATCATGCAAATGTGTTAGCTATTAGACTGAGTGTCCTTCGCTTCCTTAAAGAATTGAGAGCTTCTTGCATGTTGCTGTTTAGCAACTTAATGGATGGCCAGACAGCTTATTGCACTGAATACCTTCAAAGAAGTCTCGTCAAGATATTTTGTCAAGATAGCTTTATTCACATTGCTTGCAAATTAGATCAGGAGATAATGAAAACAGGAAGCCTGAGACAATGAAAAGATACATAGATATGAGAATAACTCTTTGTGTTTGAGTTTTCATAGGTTCTTCAGGAATTCAGTCTTTTAAAACTCAGATGTGAGCAAAGCCATGTTGCATATCTTGAATATTAGTTGGAATTCAACTGACATTGGCTCTTATGTTTCTCTCGGAATTACAACATTGTTTTTAACACACAAAATATGCTAAAAATTCAAATGTTGAAGGAAATAGCCCTACAAAGAAAATTTAAAAAGGAAGCACCTTTTAAAGTACTCATTTTCAAATATTTTAAGTTTAGGCAAAAACCAGGTCAGTGCAGGAATAGAACTGAAAAGAAAGATGGGTTAGACTGGAAAAAGATTGCAGCAACCAGCTCTGGTAGTTGTCATAGGCATACAAAATTATTCCTTCTAGTATTTTTCTACTTCTCGGGTTTGAATAGACCCTTGTGACGAGGGAAGAAGCTGTAAACCAGACAAAGAATGGAGTGGAATGCGTTTGACAACATCATCTCCCAGCTTCTTGGACCAATGCACATTCTACATGAAATATATTGCACAGCCTACCCTGTTAATGGCTGTAAACCCTCCTTAACATAATACTGACTATGCTAGCAATCAAAGTATGGAAATGTGGTGTTACGTTACAGCTGTTTGCTGCAGATTTACAGCAGCTATTGGGTATGTAGCAGAGGCTCTTTATTTGGTGGGTGAATTGTGCTTTGACTTCTTCTATTGAAGGAATGTGATTGCAAGTGAATTTCACAACCAGCTATACAGCCCAGGATGTTTAGTCCTCATAAAATGATGCCTTTACTTATTACATAGACAGGATCTAGGACAGCCTTTTCTAACTTCATACACTCCAGATATATTAGACTAATAAGATTCTAATAGCTGTAGTCTTAAACTACAGGTTAAAGTAAGCTGACCTAGTGGTCAGGAATCACTTTTACATCTGATGGTGATGATGTAGTACAACCTTTTTTAAACTCAAGAAACAGATATGTTTAATCCATTCCCATTTATGTACCAATGTTTAACGCTAATATCTAGCATTCTCATCTCTCCCAACGTCATACCTTTTTCTTTCTTTTCTCTACACAATAACAGGTTTTTCTGTGACCATCTTTCTTCTTAAAATGTCCTTGTATGTTCTTCAGGCTTGTTACATGGAATGCAGGAATTCACTAACTTTCTTCAAGGGAAAAAGCTATAAGTAATCGTGATTTTCTTGTTGAAAACCAGGGATTTTTTGAAGCCTTTTTGCAATTTAAAACATACTGTTTGCAAAATCTACATTGGTGGTTGTTTTATGCTGAAAAAAACCCCTTGTCTGCATGAGAAGCAGCATTTGAAAAAAAATACCCCTCTGTGCAAAAAAAAATCTGTGAATTTAGCATGGAATAAATCCTAAACTGAAGATTCTTATCAGTCAAATATTTTTCTTGTCAGAATTCCTCGACATTTGAAAAACTGATTTAAAACTATTTATACGTAGTCTTTCCATCTAATAGGATATCACAGATGTTATAAACATTGTTCAATATGTGCCAGTACATTGACATGAAAGAAGGCTGGACTAATTTGCTTCATGTCATATTTGTAAATGGTTTCTCAATCTTTGGTATGGCCTTCTGATATAAAACATAGTTATTAGGTAAAAATTCAGCAGACATTCAGAACTATCACAAAAAGCACACATTTATTGATAGAAGTGGTACAGCTCACAATTTTGTGATCACTATTCTAATTCAGTTCTGTGAAATGTATAGAATGGTAGGGATGGATATGGGAGCTATGCTGCTACATAGGTTTCCAGTACTTATACCTCCTGCATTAGGAGGGATCCAGTACCTTTTTAAATCATGGCCACTTCTCTGCATCTTGTTGCTGCCACCATGGTGGCCACACATGCTGACATGTCCCAGGAAACCTGAAGCAGTATGATGATTGTGATTATCTCTCAACCATTATACTGTTGCCTCCATCTTACCTCCCATGAGAGTCATGAGAGAAGCCTCCCATAAGGATTGTCTCCTGGGCAATGTCCTTGCAGACTGCCAGTTCTCTCACACCAGAAGTGACTTGCAGTTTCTCAAGTCACTCCTGACATGGAAAAAAAATCCTACCTCCCATGCGAAAGAATAACAGAATTGTAGATTGAAAAGAGATATGAAGGGCCAACTTGAACAGTTGAAGAAATCCATAGATGAATCATGGTTGGCAAATGGTTTGTTCAAACTCTCTTTAAAACACTCTGACAAAGGACTACTACATCTCAAGATGTAGGACCAGTATCCATGATTTCATTTACCAACATCAGACAAGTATGTCCTCTTTAGACATTTCCTAAGTCCTCCGGAACAACTCTGTGGTTTGCTTCCACTGGAAGTGGACTATGGAATTATGCTGGGGGACCTAGCAATGCATAGAGATGTGCCCTCTCTAAACTTTCCCTAAGTCCCTCAGTGTGTCTCTATAGCATGCATCCAGTGGATTTTAGAGAAGACGTATTTGCTATTATCTGTGATTTTCACTAACAGTGGAAAATCCAGGAATGTATCCCCTGTGAATAATGGGGTCATACTGTAGTCCATTCCATTTCTTAACCATTCTTACCATCAGAAAATTCTTTCTAATGTTTGGAATTTGTATGCTGGTTCAAGAGGCTAATGGTCTGCTAATAAAGCAAAAAAAAAATTGTGCAGAGAGTCATAATCTTTGCCCCATTATCACCTCCATATGTTTTATCAGATGAACAGACTAAACTGATGACCTGGAAGGTAAAAGGTTTTCTAACTGATTGCCAATGAAATAATTACTATAATCCCAAGTAATGAAGGTACATTTCTACCCCTAAAATAAACGTTGCTCTGGCACCTGGCTGGCTTCTGGTGTTTTGTTTGGGATTCTAATCTTCTGGCTGGTGTTCCAGCTGAGTGTCAGTGCTGTCAATGAGTGGTTGGAGATTTGCATACATTTGATTTTTTTTACCATCTGTAATTTTGTTTCTCTCCTTTGGGGAGAGAGGGAGAATAAGCCTTCTCCGCACAACCATTTAACCTCTGTTACATGGAGCCTCCCCTCAGATTAATCACCTCTTAAGTATCCTTTCTTCCATTGTTCCTTCTGTGGAGCTGAAGCTAATTCCCTTCATAGGCTCCCCCCTCTACAAAAGCTACCAAATTGAATCCTGTCCTATCTTAAATCTCAGCTTTCATATTAATAGAGGATTCTAATTTTTAAAGTCTCCATAGAGTAGCCTAGGTGGTCATGGGACACTTGCTTGGGTTAAAGATAACTCCTAATGTGTGAGTGTTAGAGATTAGTAATGAAGGGCCCTGAATGGAGTACTCCATTAGTGCCACCTTGTGTTTTACCAGATACCCAAAAAATCACTGGAGATAGATTGTGGATTAGGTACAAAGGTACCTAATGAAGCTGATTGTTCTGGTTTCTATGTGTCTTGACTAAAACATAGCACCATATCTTTTAATGGGAGTAAGTGGAAGGATAAGAGGGCTTGGACATGCATTATGAGCTAGCAAAATTGGACCACAAAGTCTCCAGTATTGTTAACTTTCTTGGGGCATTATCAATACTAAACAATAATGTCAGTCTTAATATTTCTTAGTTGGAAGTGTACTAAATAAGAAATATTAAGACTCATTATCGTTTAGCCCTTTCAGGCATAACAAAGGTTGCATGCAATCTTTCCTGTGCTGAATATATGTGAAAGGCACTTTCACATAGATTCTGTATTTGTAAGGGCCTCCATATTTAAGGTGTTAGACTGATAAGAAAATCATTTGTTTCCTCCCCTCAAGGATGTAAAATTAATATCAACCTGTCTGCCAGTGCTGACCGCCCTCCTACACACACAGACACTTTAAAAACAGCTTCAGGGTCCCTGCACATGGAGATAGCCAAAAGTTCCCAAACACAGATTTGCTGCTTGCAGTCATAGCACTGCCACCTGTTATAAACAAAGCAGCCTCACTGCCATACCAAAAACTTTGGTAGGAAGCCAGCAGTAACAATTTCATATGATTAAAAAGAGAGTTGTGCGTGTAGCAGCAAATGCAGATAGATGTAAGACTGTGTTGGTGAGTCGCTTCTTGGGGATATTTCGGGTATGGTATGATGGTGGGGAGGGCTGACTGAAGGGTTTAAAGAGCTGTAGTTTTGTTAGGCATTCTCTGCTTTCCAGAGCCCCTGAGGTTTCCAATGGAGTCAGGCAGCAGTGGGTGAGCAAGGCCAAATGAACAATAAAGGGAAAGTTGTTGGCTGTCTACCTGCTTTGGAGCATACTAATTGAGGCACAAGGGCCCTGATGTCCTCTGAACTTGGACACTCCTTCAGGCTCAGATGGCTGTTCATTAGCAGGAACAAAGGCTACCTTCACTCTCACAGTGGCAATAGTACAACTTCTCCAGATAAGTAGTTTCAAAGCAAGCTCTTGTTGTATTTTAACCTTTCATGTATGTGGCTAGTGGGGGGTAGGATATAGCAGGAGCAGGTATTGTCTTGTTCCTCTGGCAAGTTTACAATATATCGCCCACACACAAGAGATAAGATCAGCAACCCTACTCTTCATGAAGGGGATGGTGTAAGCTGTGTCAATCCCCTACTTTAAAACAATGAAAAAATGGTTGATAAATATCAGAGTTTCTATAAGGTGAAACTCTTAGTCTAGAAGGTATTCATGTGGAATTTGAACTAGCATGGTTGTTAGCCCTCACTTGATTTTTTTAAAAATAAAGAAACAAGTGCACTTTGCTTCAGTTATGATCAAGGTTTGTTGTTATTGTGTACCTTCAAGTCAATTCCGACCTGAGGTGAGGCTATCACTGGGTTTTCTTGGGAATATTTGTTCAGAAGAATCTTTTCATTGCCTGCCTCTCAGAGAGGATTTTCCAAGGATTGCAATGAGTTTATAGAGCTAAAAAGGAGTGTCAAACTTATTTTCATTGAGGGCCACATCACCCTTATGGTTGCTTTCAAAGGGCTGTTGAATCCATGGATGAAGAATCTGTGAAAACAGATTTTTTTTACATAGCTGTCAGTACTCTTTAGTTTTTATCCACTTTGAGCCCCCAATTTTAATTGAACAGTAACTCCCATCACTTTCGATTATTCACCATGTGGACTGGTAATAATGGGAATTGCAGCCCAAGAGTACCTGTGGCTCTGAGGTTGGAGAAAGGCTAAAGGACATTTTAAAGTTAGGCATATTCACAAGCCCTGTATCTAAATCGAAACCCCACTGTCCCGACTAAACAGAACAAACTGCAGGCTTCTAGATGTTACTATATCACAACTCCCATAAGCTTTAGTCATGATGTCTAATGATGAGGAATACAGGAGTTGTAGTCCAGCATCTGGAGGGCCATATAAAATGATATGATGGAGCTTCAGTGGAGCTGCCTAGGTTTCCTTTTGCCTTCCTGGTACTGTCTTCTTAGTGCTTTACAGCTCTCTGTTCAAACACTGGCTTATCTGAGCATGACCATTCACAACTTTTCCCTTCAGGTTAATTAATACCACTCCTCAGAACTGCAGGTAGGCTCACACAATGAGCATTAAGGACAGTGACGTGGCTGTAGTCTGGAGGGCCACATAAAATGAAATGGCAGACCGGATTTGGCCCACAGGCCTTGAGTTTGACACATGTAGTCTAAATTCTCTCCTCTTCTCCAGTCAACATTTCAGTCTACCTCCCCTCAGTCACATATACTCTTTTTATCACAGCAAATCACCCTGAGTGACACAAATAATGCAAAGGATTAAGAACATGCTGAATATCACTTTCAGGTTTACAGCTGAAGCCTTCAAGTAAATCTGAAGACTGAAGAAAGGGAATTAGTTGATGCAAGGATCTTTGAGACATTTGCCTTGAGGCTAGTCCATTTATGTTGCCTTAAGGCTAGTCTGATTCTACCTGCAGTTCCCCTCTTGATTGTGGTTATTCACATTATGCACCTTTGCAGGGTGTGCTCATGTTCAAAATCCATCGTTAAGTGGACTTCCTTCAAACATGACAGGTTACATGAATTGAACTAGAGATGGTTTGCTAGACCAAAGCAGTGAAAGCCATGAAGATTTCATGGGCTGAAGTTGGTGTTTGAATAGAAGTTGGTGTGAGTTTGATCATACAGTAACTGAATACCTGAAAAAATTTGACTTAGTCCCTCATTGCAGTCTTCTCAGTCAATGCAAAGATTGATGGACTATGGGAAAGAGGTGCTAGAAATTGGTGTGTCTCATATAGCTAGAATTGCAGTATTTTGTGTGGCAGTGGTCATTATGCAACTGCAAAATAGCTCACCATGTTATTCATGGGCAGAGGGAATGTTGTCCTTCTATCACCTTAGACCTTTCCATTTTCTCCCCCTTTTTTTGCTTTCATCTGTGACTGTTCTACAGTGACTGGGCTATGTTTCTGGTTCACTTCACCAAATCACTTATTTCTATTTTTCCATGCTTAGGACTCACTTGAGAAAACCCATATACAGTAACATATTGGCACGTAGCTAATCACTGCCTTTTATTTCCATTTAATATCTCCCTCCTCCTTTCCATACACACACACTAGCTGATCTTAACTCCTTGGTCCTTTTCCTATCTGTTCACGAACCTTCTCGTTAGAAGTGTTGTTTTTTCCCATACAGTACTTGGCATTCTGCTAAAGTTGGCTTGTAGAAGTGGGTTCAAGATGGTAATGAAATGGTTCCAAGGATGATAAAGAGAATGAACTTCTAGTCAAGATTGGAGTGGTGACAAACTCCAAAAAGTTCATAGAATCATAGAGTTGGAAGAAACCACAAGGGCCATCCAGCCCAACCCCATTCTACCATGCAGGAACACACAGTTAAAGTTATCTTGTCAGATGATCATCCAGTGTGCCGTCGAAGGTTTTCATGGCTGGAATCACAGGGTGGTTGTATGTTTTCCGGGCTGTATGGCCATGTTCCAGAAGTATTCTCTCCTGAGAATGCCTGTCATAGATGTGGGCGAAACGTCAGGAGGGAATACTTCTGGAACATGGCCATACAGCCCGGAAAACATACAGCCACCTTGATCATCCAGTCTCTGCTTAAAAGCCTCCAAAGGAGACTCCACTGAACTTCCAGGCAGCAGCATATTACACTGCTAAATTGCTCTGCCTGTCAAGGAGTTCTTTCTAATGTTTAGATGGAATATTTTTTTCCTATAATTTGAACCCATTACTTCATGTCCTAGTCTCCAGAGCAGCAGAAAACAAGCTTCCCCCTCCTCAATGTGACATCAAATATTTAAACATGTCTATCATGTCCCCTCTCAGCCTTGTTTATGTAGTGTGCCTATTGCTTCAAATTGCCCCCCATCTCCACCCCACATTTCTCTTTCTGATAAACGGATACATGCGTGTACAGAACACACACAGGCATATTTTTAAAAATCTGAAAAAATTAGACTCTAAATAAAACCTTTCCTTGAAGCTGATCACCAGCACTGGCTTCATATGAAAAGTCCCCCCCCCCATCCAACTGTATCTGCAAACCTCCCCATGCTTCTTCCTTTAATGTTCCCACTTTTAACAAATGCATAAAAATTAAACAACGTACTCCCCTCCGGCTTCTTTTTCTGCTTTAGCAAATATTTACTGAGGTTAGATTTTGCCTGTGGCGCTTTGTGTGAGTGAGGGAGATTAGAGCGTTGGAAAGGGGAGCTCTTTTTTTCTGTTGCTTTTGCAATTTTGCCACTTTCCAACAAAGGAGATGGGGAGGGTGGGAAAAGGAACCCATTTAAACCGTGGAGCTTCTCATATGTGGCTTCCAAGACCTTTCTGTTCCCCATTGCAAACCGCAGCCACACAGGGGTCAGAGAGTCTGAAACTCTTCATCCACAGGGAAGCCAACTGTATTTTACACACAACTACATCTAGCAAGGGCCAGGCATGTTTAAAAATGTAAAATAGCCTTGGGAAGGAGGGATGGAGAGGATGCTTAATCTTTTCCCTCCATTCAGAGCTGCACTTCTGCCTGCAGGCTGCCCTCCGCCCCAATCCTCCATGGAGTTCCAGAAGTGTGTTGACAAAGGTTAATAAGGTTGAGTTGAAGTGTAACCCATGCCCTCAGTTTTGCCTTTTTGTTGAGCAGGCTCCACAAGGACACAAGGGATGCTGTACAGAGTACACGAATGCAGATAGGATGCAGCTGGACATCGCACCACTGTCATCAATGAGTCAATGAAATGATCCAATAAAATGTTCTCAAGCCTCTAGACACATCTAGGGATAAAAGAGCTATTTTATGCTACATAATTATAGCATGATTACTCTACGTTAGCTCATCCCATGGAATATTAGGATTTGTAAGTTCTCGGGGCACTCTCTGTCTAAGGATCCTAAAGGACCCTCCCTTCCCTGCCAGTCCCAGGATTCCATAGAATGTCACTATGGCACTTAAGGTGGAATCATAAGACTATAATAGTGTAGTGTGAAAGTGGTATCAGCACCATCTCTGATCATGGAAGTGGCCACCTTACCTATCTATATCTTGTATAGATCTCTGGGATCTGTACAGAAGCAATCAAATAATGGCGATTCTATTTTGCATAGAGATGCGACTGAATATTTGTCAGCAGACTGAGAAATTATCACCCTTACTCAATATCTATACTTAAGGGAGAATTTGGGAAAGCCTTTTCTCAGATGGCTTTAGTGAAGATGAAATGCCATCATCACCCATTCATAAAAAAAGTATCCATCAACATCATCGCCGCCACCACACCATCATCGAGTCATTTATATCTTGTCTATTGGGACTTCAGGTGGTTTTCAAAAATTGAAATACACAGCAATGACATTATGTTGTTACTGTGTGCCTTCAAATCATTTCTGACTTATGACAGCTTTAAGGGGAATCTATCATGGGTTTTTCTTGGTGAGATTTGTTCAACCCTTGCCTTCCTCTGAGGCTGAGAGCATTTCACTTGCTCACGGTTACCTGGCCAGTTTCAGGGAGGCCGAGGAGAGATTCAAAGCCTCATCTCTTAGTGTCTTGTCCAATACACAAACCACTACACCACAATGGTACTAAGAAAACACTTACAAATTCATAAATACAATATATAAAGAGTTATTATTACACTGCAATGCAATTATCCATGATGATTAAAGCCAGTTCAAACAGACTGATATTTTAAAAGTCATCAAAACAACATACTTTTAAAAACAGTAGCAGTCATTTTCTAAAAGCCTGTCAGAATAATGGAAGGGCAACAAGAAGGTATGGAGCTATCCTGGCCTTCTTAAGGAAAGTGCTCCAAAGTTTTGGTGCAATTGCTGAAAAGTCCATTTCCTTTTCTAGAGAAGCCCTTTCCTAGATAGGATCATGTTGGAAGATTTACCTAAATTGCAGAAGAACCTCTGAAAGTTAAAGAAGTATATAATATTAGGTCTATTTCCCCACCCCTCCAAACATCTTCAACCATGTTAGCCTGAAAACCAACCTTCTACAATAATTCTACAGATCAAGCTGTGACGGTGGTTAGCAATGTGGGCAGATGCTGTGTAGGCATGAAGAAGATGCAGTGCCCATGAACTGTGCATGAGTATTTTAGAAATCAAAGCTAGGACCGATTTCTGAACTTTAAAAGTATGTTTAAAGTATTGATTTCTAGACAAGTCTGCCAGGGAGAATGTATTCTCCAAGACAGAGAAAGTTGTTGCTGCCAGAATGATACCTCTTCATAGGTTGTACACACGCAGTTGCATCATCTTGTTGCTCAACATGGAGCTCCATGCCATGCACACAAGACTTTCATAATCTCTGCCCTGATACACAGTCTGCATCTCAAAGGAAAGACTTGCAAATGGCTAAGCAGCATTAGAAAGAGTTAGAGAAGCCACCTGTGCTAAGTGAGTGACTGTGAGGATACAGGCAACATGGAGCTCCAGCAAGATCTGAACAGGTCAATATTTCTAGGGAGACATCTGAACAAGACTTTGGACATTTAGAGAGACGTGGAGATGTGTGAGATTCAGTAGCCATAAGCGGGAGTCAAGAAGGATTGTCAAGAAAACAGCAGATTTAGGTTGGGAAAAGGCACAGCCAAAGAGGAAGCTCACAGTTACAAGGAAAGCCAAGAGAAGGACAATCAGCAGTTTCTCACCCGCAAACTGGTGCATTGCTCGTAAATGGAGGAGACCTTCATAACTTACCTGCACATTCTTTGTCAAGCACATGCATTTCACATATATGATATCCACTGTTTATAAAGCCAACTTGGCTGTACATTCTGTACTAATATATTTTTCCATACTCCTCCTCAGTCATACACATTTATACACATGCTTCTTTTTCTTGCACATGAACATACACACGTGTATAATCTGTGCCATTTAATCAGCACAACTGCTTTCTGTGAACAGCTGATGAAACATTCATGCCTCCTAACTGCACGCTGACATTTAACAAGCAGAAAATGTAGCATAGACAATACAAGGCTCCTCCAACCCCAGAATGAAGACAAGGCACAGCATGCTCCTATCCTTGGCTTTTGTGCCATGCATTTGTCTCCTTACCTGGCTTTTCTTGCACAGAGTCTGAGCATCCACTTGTTAAAAAAACAGAGGCCTGGCAAGCCTTTGTTTGGGAGCACTGCTTAGCCCAGCATGCCATAGAAGGTAAAGCAGGGGAAGTAGGTAACATTCAGGAAATAGCTGAGATACACCACTTGTCTTCAACCCTGTATTCAGTTACCTGGAAAATTAGTTCCACTGAACACAGTGACACTTACTTCTGGAAGTCAACTCTTTGAACAAGTGATATTCAAAGCATTCATGTAATGGCACACAGGTAACTCAGCTGTTAAACTGAAGAACCATGTCTTTGAACTGCCAAGGACAAAGGCTTGCCACTACCAAAATATATTGGGTTAGCAGAGGATGGTTGAGTCTTTGAAGTTGAAATTGCAGTTGCATTTGTAATTGCAGTCGTAGTTGCCCAAAACATATACTCTCCCTTTAAAAACCTTTCAGTTTAAAATATGCACCCAGAGATAAAAAAAAACAATCTTCTTTGAAAAATAACATCTTGTTTACTTATAAAATATCTTGTATTAATTCACCATATAGGCAAGTTCAATTGTAAATAGGCTATAGCTTCTCTCTATGTTGAGTACACAAGGTATCATTCTTAATCAATAGTCCATAGTCTTTAAGTATAGTTGTACTCATAACATTAACATAAACATACATGCATCCATTGAAGTCTCTAAGCAGATACATGCATCCACCTCCACTGAGGTCCAGACACATACACCTGCTTCACTGAAGACCAAACATATACAGAATACAAAATTGAGTCCTGAGTCTGAACATACTCAGTACAATCACATATCTATAATCCCTCCCACACCAAAGAGGTACAGTCAAACTAGCAAATCAACATACATATAGAATACAGGTTTGCAAATATATACATTAACAAATAAATAATGAGAGGCTTGGGAGGTTGCTATTTCCAACATAAACCATAATTCTTCAGGTACAGTGGAAGATTCTATCCCTTTTGCTAGTGCTAAGGAAGATTCGGGTGTCAAATCAACTCAAAGGGAAGCAATGGCAAACCCCTGGCTAAAAACCCTTGTAAAAATCCCTATGAGAGGGTCACCATGAGTTGGAATGGGATTAAAGATACATAACAACTATTCATAAAGCAAAACATTCAAAATTCAAAGAGTACAAAAGGACATCAGTCAGAAACATACTAGAATGAGAGAATGGTGTGGTACGATATCTTATGGTAAACTATGTATTTAAATCAACATCTCTCATTGTACCTGAAGAGGTACAAAGGTATCATAATGTTTTTCTGACAATTTTCTTTCCCTTGATGGTTTAAATGCCAAGGGCCCTAAATGATCTGAGCCCTGATTATCTCATGGACTATTTCCATTCCTTACTTCCCCACCTCCTTACCACACAAAACACTCACATGATATGGTTCAGTTTAAGAATCTACCTTAAACAGAGACTCTGTCAGTCTTCATAAGAAGCAAGGTCTTCTCTGTTGTAGGTCTGCCACTGTGGAGGACCCTGCAGTATTGCGATCCCTATTTCCTTTCTTTACAGAGGACTATTTCTCCTTCTCCCATTTTTTTTTGCTAAAATGTTAAACTAATTTGTTAAATCCCATTGTTTATATGTCATGTTTTGCTTTTGCTTTTAGTTTGCTTGTAGTTTCATTCTAATTTGTAGTCTCTCTTTCAATAATTATATACAGTACAGTAGAGTCTCACTTATCCAACATTGTTTATCCAACATTCTGGATTATCCAATGCAGTCTGCCTTTTAGTAGTCAGTGTTTTTGTAGTCAATGTTTTCAATACATTGTGATGTTTTGGTTCTAAATTCATAAATACAGTAATTACTACATAACATTACTTCGTATTGAACTACTTTTTCTGTCAAATTTGTTGTAAAACATGATGTTTTGGTGCTTAATTTGTAAAATCATAATCTAATTTGATGTTTAATAGGTTTTTCCTTAATTTCTCCTTATTATCCAACATATTCGCTTATCCAACGTTCTGCCGGCCCGTTTATGTTGGTTAAGTGAGACTTTACTGTATATCTACTTATATATCAATGGCAATCCCATGGATTTGGTAGGTTTTTCGTAGAGGAGGAATATTCAAATATGGTTTGGCCTGCTCCTCCCTCTGAAGTCTAGCCCACAACATCTGGTTAACCCCGCTTAGCTTTCAAGATCAGACAGGATCTGATGCCTTTATAGTATGTAGTTTCAGTGGCAATAGATATGGACACAAATTGGAAAACAGTGTAAAATGTTTGACAATCATGCCTATTGTTGAGTTTGGTCATTCCCAAACAAATATGTCATGTGTAGTCCAGAACTCAGTTCATGCTGATGAGAGAGATTTTCTTCTGATGTGCTGGATCCATCTTGTACAAGGATGTCTTGTGTTTTCAGTGAATGCATGCAGAAATATTTTATAAAGTAAACATGTGCATAGGCCTCCATCTGCACGTGGAGGGTATTTATCCCAGTTTTTGCCACACACACACAGAGATCCACAAGCTGCCCCCAGTCTTAGTGGAGGAAAGCACATTTCTCCTCCAGCAGCTGCCTGAGATTCCCAAGTGATGTGTGAAAAAGAAAGAGCTTGGACCAGTTATCTGGTTCATGAAAAGAGTGGAAAAGGTTTTGGCAGTCTTCAAGTCATGGTGGGATGGGCAGGGATGTGTGTAACTGTGAAGCTGGGAGCCCAGCCAAAGGAGACCGTGTCTAGGAAACAAGGCTCGTACATGCTCTAGCCAAATGAACTATATTTAGCAGAGGGGAAAACTTGCTTCATGGGGAGAGAGCAACAGACCAAGGAAGCTAATTCAGCAAGGGCTGGTGGCTGCAAAAGGAAGAGACTGTGCTTCTCTTTGAAATGTCTATGATCAGCCACTCTGGACTTTTCAAGGAAGACAATTAGGAATAATTTTGAGAATGGGACACTGTCCAGCAGGTTCTATCCCTATTCAATTAGGCAGAAGGAGATGCCAGCTGGGTAGGGATGGGACAGCCATCACATGCTTGAGGACAAATACTCTAAAGGCACCAGATCCTGTCTGATCTTGGAAGCTAAGCAAGGGTCAGTGCTTGAAGGAGAGAATACTGAGGAATACAACTAGTTGTATGATGTATTTTGGAAGAAGGAGTTTGAAAGCCGTTTCTGAGTATAGCTTGCCTACAAAAGCTCTATGAAATTCATAAGGTAGCAATATGTTGACAGGCAATTTGAAGCTAGAGAGAGAGAGAGAAAGGAAAATCTGTAGATACTGTGAAGCTTACCCTGTGCTGCTGTGGCTAGACTGCTGTCATCCAGTGGGGTTTGGAGAACAGTGTCCACTAACCACATGGAAGCAATATTCAAGTTCTGTATCATTTTAGATGGCTTCTGTATGTGGAAAGGGAAGGGACATATTTTATTCTTCACCTCAGAGAGCAAAATTTCATGGCCTGGTTTGATGGCTAGGCATCTCAACTAGCAGCAGAACTTTGGATATACATTATCACCGAGCTGAGAACAAGACATTTCTGGATATCGGGATATTTGGCCAGAATCTATCACTACAAAGATTTAATCAGAGAGGAATAGCTAGCAGGTGACATGGGTATGTCTATGATGTGTTCTTTTTAAAATTGTATTTGTGGTTCAAAACATGTACATACATGCACTTTGTAGTTTATTCCTGTCTCTATCTCAGTCCCAGCACTTCAAGATGTGGATTGGTGTGGGGAATTATGATGAACTCTGATCCAAATAAACAAGCTGCCACCCATGGGCTCCATGAAAACTGATGCGCCTCACTAGATCTAACAATAACAAAGAAATAAAGGAGCTTCAACCAAGGGGAGTAATTTCGAACTGCAAAATGTGTCAGGATTTGTGAGGGAAGGGCAACTATATACTCTCCCATGCATTTCCAGAACAAAACAGCATAACCAATGTATTCCTTTCATGTGGAATGTGACTGCAACATGTACACATCTGGAATAAGGTCTGTTAAAAGTTGTGCACTGAAACATTCAGTGTTTAGAGAAAATTTACGTAGGTGAACTTTTTCTGATAGAATATGTGATCCTTACTGCTGACTATTTATAGATGGAACTAATGTAGCCTTCCAGCTTTTATTGAACTCCTCACCACTGGCTCTGCTAGGTAGGCCATTGAGAGCTGCAGTTCAACAGCCATCTGTTTAGCTGCAATATTGCTATCCCTCTACATGAGCAAATGTAAGTGAGCCTTTTAATCTGAAAAGCTACTTTTGTATAGAAGGTTTCTAGAGTAGGCGAATTGTGGGAGAGGAGGCGCCAGTTTAATCTTTTCTACCTCGTGCCTTTTCTCTTCATAAGTACCCCACTCCTCCCCAGTGGAGACCAAAATGGTTCTTTTTGGATCCTTGCGGGAGGCAGGCCATCACAGAGTGAGGAGTATAAATGAGAAAGGACAGGTTGAAAATGGATTGCGCACCCTTCCCTCCCCTGCCACTTCTCTGATCTAAATTCTTCTTTCTAAAAGTGGTTTCTGATGTTTAAAAAATGAAGTGAAGGACTAAGCTGCACACTATACTAAATGCACTGAATCTAACCTAAAGGCACTGTCTGTTTTACTCATGATTAAGTTAATCTGGACTGGGCTCACCTTGTTCATTGTTTTCTCTCTGTACTGTTTCCCACCACTTCTCGAAAATTCACTCCTCTTGAAATATATATATATATACACACACACACATACACACATCTTAAATGGCTAGCCAGTTGTCTACATATTTGCCCCATTTTCCCGATCCTGCCTTTGTCAGTACTCTGGTCCAGCGATGCCCTCCCTGTCATACTTGATCCCTAAAACACTTGGCATATTCACAGAAAACATTTCAGACAACATGAGCTGTCTGATACCACTTCAAAACACCAACTGCTGCCCAATCATAGAATCGTAGAGTTGGAAGAGATCTCAAGGGCCATCCAGTCCAACCCCCTGCCAAGAAGCAGGAAATCACATTCAAAGCACCCCCGACAGATGGCCATCCAGCCTCTGCTTAAAAGCCTCCAAAGAAGGAGCCTCCACCACTGTTCAGGGCAGAGAGTTCCACTGCCGAACAGCTCTCACAGTGAGGAAGTTCTTCCTGATGTTCAGGTGGAATCTCCCTTCCTGTAGTTTGAAGCCATTGTTCCATGTCCTAGTCTCCAGGGCAGCAAAAAACAATCTTGCTCCCTCCGCGCTATGACTTCCCCTCACATATTTATACATAGCTATCATGTCTCCTCCCAGCATTCTCTTTTGCAGGCTAAACATGCCCAGTTCTTTAAGCCGCTCCTCATAGGGCTTGTTCTCCAGACCCTTGTTCATTTTAGTTGGACACTTTCCAGCTTGTCAACATCTCCCTTCAACTACAGTGCCCAGAATTGGACACAGTATTCCAGGTGTGGTCTGACCAAGGCAGAATAGAGGGGGAGCATGACTTCCCTGGATCTAGACACTATACTCCTATTGATGCAGGCCAAAATCCCGTTGGCTTTTTTAGCAGCCACATCACATTGCTGGCTCATGTTTAACTTGTTGTCCATGAGGACTCCAAGATCTTTTTCACACATACTGCTGTCGAGACAGGCATCCCCCATTCTGTATCTTTGTATTCCATTTTTTCTGCCGAAGTGGAGTATCTTGCATTTGTCCCTGTTGAACATCCCATAAATGGACCATTGTTCTCAAATATAGGTACAGTCATCCTTCGGTAGCCACAGATTCTGCACTTACAGATTCAACCATTCACAGCTTTAAAATATTTTTAAAATTTCAAAAAGGAAACCTTAATTGTTCTATTTTATATAAGGTGTTATTAAGCCATTGTATATAATGACATTATAGCAGTCATGGATTCTGGTATTCAAAGGAGATCCAAAAACCAAAACCCAGTAGATACCAAGGGCTTGCTGTATAACTCAATTATTGAAATAGAAGACTTCTTCAACACATTTTGATACCAGAGACAGAAATAACACAAAAAGAATAGGAATCACAAAAAAAGAAGAGCAGTTCAACATATTTTATCAATTTTTTACTTAGAACGAACAACATGCATATGTGAAATGAAGCATCTGCATAATCAAGAAAAACATATTGACCATGCCAGTGAGCACAGATGAGCTTCTTCCAATATGCATCCAAGGATTATTTTTTCCCCTTCACCTCCCTCCACTTTCCTTATAATGTCCACTTTGGTGGCCAAACTTCTTCAGCATTCGGGGGGGGGGGGGGGGGTAAGCTGGTGAAACAGACTTGCTGCTTTCCCATTTTCTCTGTTTTTCCATTCACACATGCTCTGTAACCAGTTCTGTAGGCAGCTTCTTTTTACCTCGCCTGCTGTAAGACGACACATGTAGCAAACATCGGATTGCCTAGAGTAGACTCCCACACATTCCGATTTCAAAGTATATTTCCTTGTTTACTGTAGTCCTGCTAATGCAACCCAACACTGAGAGGCCGTGTTTTTACAGCTTCCTTCACAATCCTCCTAATGCTGATACTATTAAAATCAATCTTCTAGCTAAACAAGAGGACAAAGGGGAAGGAGCTGAGTGAGCATAGAAAGACTTTGTAAAAAGTAGCTTATTGTCAGAGGCTTTGGTAACTGGGGTATGCCTGTTGGTTCCTATCCCATCCCTCATGCACAGTTAAGGCATTTTTCCTTCTTAAGCTATCCACATCTTATCTATGGCATGCTTTCTTTTTCTTCTCTAGTGCTGGGAGAGAAAGATGTGGAGGTTTCCTCGGTCATCTTATTAGCTACTAGTACTATTAGACATCCACAGGCTTGCACTAATTGGACAGCTTGTGGGAGAAGAAGCCTCAGAAGTTATCTTTTTCAGAGAGATATATAACACATGCGCACACATCCAGAGAGACAGTAAATATACACACACATGCATGCACAGTGTTTTTAGATCCTTTCCCATGATCTTATTTGCCCTTCTACTAAGTTTCTACTAACCTTCCTGTAGGGACAGGGTAGATAAATTTACCATACTGTAAGAAACTGTACCTGAATACTTTCTAAAGCAACCACGTCCGCTCTCTGCAACTCAAGAGCTTGGAAAAAATAACTTCTGGACTTCAGCTCTCACAATCCACTAGACAGCAACAATTTAGACTGGGAGAAATTGTTGTCAAGTATGTGTTTGTCCCTCTGAATAGAGAATATGGGATGTTGTAGTTATGAATTTTGCCTCTCCACCAGGTTTACATATTTTCCTTCTCTACAAATCATGGTTTAAAAACTAAATGAAGTTGGGCCTTAAAGAGTGTTAGCTTGACAGCTTTCAAAGCATCCAGAGTTTTTGTTTCTGTTCCTCAGACCTTTGGTAGTTTGGCCTCCACTCATTTATTTTTAAATATCATTTTTATATTCCTTTTTAAATATCCCCCCTCCTTTTATTTCCATCATGGAAATGAGAAAGTTTCTATCATAGCATGCATGCTAATCCGCAAAGATACCTGCAGTTGCAAATCACACTTTTTGAGCGGAAGGGAGATTGTAAGGGTGTGATGTGCCATGCCCGGAGCCCAAGTGATAGCAGTCGCCGTTTCTTCCCAGGATTCCCCTGCTACCCATTTGAACTGATAGATGTAGAAAAGTTCTCTCTCTTTCAGCTGCTGTAACTTTTAGCCTGGCAAGCTGGCGCTATGCTACTCAAACCTCAGCATAAACCACATGGAGGTCAGAGGTCTTTTACAAATTGGCACTGACACATGGCGAACAGCTTGTGCAGTGCAGCCTTTGAAGCAGGGGCCTCTCATATTTTATGGTCAGATGCACCCGACTGGTGTGAAACTCTCAGAAACATGGGGGCTGGAAACATAGACACATACCGTGTATACGCGCGCACACACAGCCTGTTTACCCAGATGTACACCCGTCTCCCTTCAGGGCTGGAGAATTATGCCTTGAATATGTTGCACAAATGAATAATAAAAACAAAAGAAAATGACCCTCTTTATGGAAACTCATTTTATGAATAAAACAATTATTCTGGTAATTGAAAAAATGTGTCGTTAAATTAAATGCAGTGGTTCCTATTAAATTTTTAGTGGGTTCCTATCCCCCCCCCCTTTGCCTTCTCCAAGCCCCCCTTTTCCCACTGCTGCTGGCAGTGAAGGCCTGGTAATTATAGCGGAGGGTTTTGTTTTCTCTTTATTGTTTTTTAATCTCTCTCTGTGCCGCACAGCTCCAATGATATTTTGATGTCAAGGAGATTTAGAACAATATCCCTGATGTATGGGGGTGGGGGAAAGAGAGAGAAGAGGTTGAGAGGAGGGGTGGAAAGAAAGAATACATTTTTCTCCCTTGCTTTGATGATGCCTGAACAATTGGGGTTCCCCCTCCTTTGGGGGAAAGGAGGGCAAAAAGACAGACCCACAAACACAGGGCTAAATTTAGCCAGAAGAAAGCACTTTAACACCCCTTATCCATTTCAGTGGGGACTGTTGTTGAGTGTGATTTCAACACTCCCCCCTCCATATCTTTCACTCTTTGCAACCAGTGTTTTTAACACTTCCGCTCTCCCTTTGAAAGGTTTCTTCACATTTGGATGGATTAAGCCCTTGCTTTTAGATTTTTCTGTGTTCTTTTCAAAATGGCAGCGGCAAGAAGAATTGATACTGTGTTTGCAAAACCCTGAGTCTTCACAGGTGGAAGTGGGATTGATGGGGATTTCTATTTCCGCAGTTCTGATAGCCAAAGTAACTTCTGCTTTCATAGAAAAGTCACAGCTGAGCAGGTAGATCTAAGGACAGAGAATGATAGAAGAGAGAGGGAACTACTGGAAGGAGGAGGAGGAGGAGGAGGACAGAAGCAGACAAAGTTGGTGGTTAGGGAAAAGCAGAGCTCGTCTGATGCCTCTGACTAAAGTACAAGCTCTAGGATTCCACAGGATGCAGCCATGACACTTAAAGTGAAATCATAGTGCTATAACTATGAAGTGTGAAAGAGCACAGGTATCCTAAACATATTTTGAATTTTATTTGTTCATCTGTTCTATCTAGTATGGCCAGCAGTCTGGCATCATAGAGCTTGCAGATTGTTGTTGTTGTTGTTGTTTACATTCATATAATTTCCAAGTCATGGTGAACTTATCATGGTGTTTTCTGAGCAAGAGAGTAAGCTTGCCAGGGTTACCTAGTCTCCATCCAGGAATTCAGACCCTGGTATCAAGAGTCATAGTCCAACATTCAAACCACTACACCAGGGGTCCCCAAACTAAGGCCCGGGGGCCGGATGCGGCCCATCGAAGCCATTTATCCGGCCCTCACGCCACAAGGGCAGAAGGGGGTTGGGCTAAATGACCCAAGAGGTCTCTTCTTCTCTTAAAACATTATTATTATTATTATTATTATTATTATTATTATTATTACTATTATTATTATTATTTTATTAGAAACACAACAAGATGAGTCCATATCAGACACTCTGCTGGCTGTTGTATTGGATCATATGTCGGACACTTCCCAAGTGTCTAGGACTGTGTGATGTATCGGCGAATAATGTGTGCAGATCCCAGTAAGGTGGCCTTCTGCAGCTGACAGATGGTAATTTTGTTAGCGCCGATTGTGTTTAAGTGCAGGCCAAGATCTTTAAGCACTGCACCCAATGTGCCGATCACCACTGGGACCACCTTGACTGGCTTGTGCCAGAGTCTTTGTAATTCGATCTTTAAATCCTCATATCGTGTCAGCTTTTCCAGTTGTTTCTCCTCAATCCTTCTGTCACCTGGGATTGCAACATCGACAATCCATACTTTGTTTTTTAACACGATTGTGAGGTCAGGAGTATTGTGTTCCAAAACCCTGTATTATTATTATTATTATTATTATTATTATTATTATTATTATTATTATTTATTAACAACATTGAGGCTGGGTGGCCATCTGTCAGGGATGCTTTGCTTGTGCTTTTGATGCACAGAGGCAGAAGGGGGTTGGACTAAATGGCCCAAGGGGTCTCTTCCAACCCTCTTTATTATTGTTGTTGTAGTTATTATTATTATTATTATTATTAATTATTTCTCGGTGGCCAACTATAGTCCGGCCCTCCAACGGTCCGAAGGATCGTGACATGGCCCCCTGTTTTAAAAGTTTGGGGACCCCTGCACTACACCATAGGAGATTTCCTACCCCATACTATTTTTTTCCCCTCATGCTACTGGATCTTCTGAAGGAACAGGAAAGATATACTTTTAGAGCATGGTTTTAAGGACCATGGCAACTTCTATGGCATCTTTCTGTGGGTACACAGAAGAATAGTTGATCCCTGAGCAAAACTGAGCTCTTCCCAATCTCTTGGGGTTGTGAATTTATTTTATTCTGATCAAACATAAAGGTACATAGGTTTTTCCTAGACAAGTCTTTGACTACACTACCCTCAAGAAAGAAGGGAAGTAATGTATCTTTGGGGATCTGTTCCCCAAAGGGACACACACTTGACACTAAATATGCATGGCTGCATTTTACAAGTGAAGTTGGATTTTGATGTGCCAAAGGAAGGGATGCTTAAATTGCTTGAGTGCACTGAAAAGACCAAAGAATATTTTTGCCCAAGTATTCATAACTCAGCAGGCTTCACAAAGCAAATGTACTCAAGGATATACAGAGAGAGGTATTCATGGGTTTTAAGTGGATGATTTGCCTCCATGGCCTCCTGAAGCAAATTACAGGGCTTCTTCCCCATCTTTGCTCAATCCATACCTCATGTAGAAACAAAACGTACTATGCAAGTAGGAGACATCTCCGCTTTTAGCTGGTTCCTCATGTGTGTGTTTAATGGTGTATAAATAGCACATAGGCTTTTAGTTAAATGCTAGCCCAGCTCTTCCCTTTGGGGATCAACGTTCTAATCGTAGTTGTTTGGGCTGTTTCTCTCTTTTTTTCTCTCTTTCTCTCTTTTTTTTCTCCCTCCTTCTCTCCCTTTTTCTCTGCCCCAGGAATACTCTCATCTGATAGAAACAGGATTGACAATTCTTGGCTAGAACACTGTGTTCAGTACTACTGGTACTGACTACTGTATTACAAGTATTCAGATTTTATGTCTTTTGGACTCAATCATACTGTATATTCAGCTTCCATGTATAAAACCAACTTCCCATCTTTTTCTCTACATAGAGAAAATGTCCTGATGATGGTCCTTCCATCTTTTTCCTCCTCCTCCTAAATATTTCATGAAATGTAAGGTTATTGTCTTCCTGAAAGGCCCCTCTTAGCTACCATAAAGAGCTTTGTTGGTCCTTTTTCCCCACTGAGCCATATTCATAGACTTCTCATGGGCAGTATCACCATCTTCAAGCCCTAGGGAGCAATTGCAATTCTTTATGGAAGTGACAAAAATATATCCTCTGGAATGGCAGGAGACTAACAGCCAATGCCCTCAACAGATGACCACTGAGACAGATTTCAGGCACTCAGCAATAGGACAATGGACTGGAGTTTAGTACCTTCAGCCCTTCAGGTATTGCTCAACTACTTCTCCCATCTTGAGTCTCGATTGGTTGTGCTGGCCAGTGCCAGTGGGAATTTGAGATCAAATGAATTAAAAGGTCACAGCTACAGATGCAAATCCTCAATTACATTGTCCTCACATGAAATGACACAAAATTATGGTATGTTTGTCCTGCCACCAGAGAAAATGAGTACTGTATTCCTCTTACAGTATTCCAGAAATGTGAGTCCTGTGTCAAAAGAACACTTTTTTTTTCTCTCATCCCCAACACTAGGACATTCAAATACAAGGAGAAAATTGCACAAAATTCATGCTGTTCTTTTATTTTTCCTGACAGGTTTTCCCAATTTCTGGGAAAACCTGTATTTCAACCGAGTACAAATAATTAGAAATATTCTTTACATCCTTAGAGACAGCTTCTCAGTTTTGCCTCAGTGGATTCTTCAACTAGGGCAGAGCTGAAATGGATGGATATCATAAACTTGTCTTACATTCTGAATGCTGTGTTTTCTTTGAAGGACTCAAAAATGGGCAAAAATGTCTAGTAGTTACCATGTGCCTGTTGCATCCATGTATATTATGCAGCGTGATGGTACAGAATTTATTTTTCCTCGGTGATATAATCACTTAATCAAAATGTATTGGCAACAAAGCAGTGTGATCATGCAGTTGTACGAGTATAGTTTCTGATCTGCTTAGGTAAAGGTAAAGATTTCCCCTTGACATTAATTCTAGTCATGTCCAACTCTGGGGGTTGGTGCTCATCTCCATTTCTAAGCTGAAGAGCCGGCGTTGTCTGTAGACACCTCCAGGGTCATGTGACCGGCATGACGGAATGGAGCTCCATTACCTTCCCGCCAGATCAGCACCTATTGATCTACTCACATTTGCATGTTTTCAAACTGCTAGGTTGGGAGAAGCTTGGGCTAACAGCAGGAGGTCACCCCACTCCCCGGATTTGAACCGCTAACCTTTCAGTCAGCAAGTTCAGCAGCTCAGCAGTTTTATCTGCTGCACCACTTTGGGCTCCTTAATTGTCTTAGTTTCTTTGAAAAAAGAGGAGTAAAGGCCGAATAATCATGATCATCACCAAAGAAGCAGGAAAATTAGGAAATAGATCAAGGTGAAAATATTCTTCAAGGTGATTTAGGGAACATTTGCATAGCTAAAAAGCCCCCTTAACCTTGCAGATTCTGCTCAGAAATTCAATACAGTCTTTACTTTACCTCTTAAGTGAAGTACTTTTGCATTAGAATCAAGAAATAACATATGCATCCAGAGATCTTCAAGTCTGTGGGTGCATCTACACTATAGAATCATAGATTTGGAAGAGACCTCATGGGCCACCCAGTCCAACCAAGAAGCAGGAAATCACATTCAAAGCACCCCTGACAGATGGCCATCCAGCCTCTGCTTAAAAGCCTCCAAAGAAGGAGCCTCCACCAGACTCCAGGGCAGAGAGTTCCACTGCTGAACAGCTCTCACAGTTCTTCCTAATGTTCAGGTGGAATCTCCTTTCCTGTACTTTAAAGTTCCACGTCCTAATCTCCAGGGCAGCAGAAAACAAGCTTGCTCCCTCTTCCCTATGACTTCCCCTCACATATTTATACATGGTTATCATGTATCCTCTCAGCCTTCTCTTCTGTAGGCTGAAGACACACCCAGCTCTTTCAGCCACTCCTCATAGGGCTTGTTCTCCAGATCCTTGATCATTTTAGTTGTCCTCCTCTGGACACATTCCAGCTTGTCAACATCTCCCTTCAATTGCAGTGCCCAGAATTGGACACAGTATTCCAGGTGTGGTCTGACCAAGGCAGAATAGAGGGGTAGCATGACTTCCCTGGATCTAGACACTATACTCCTATTTATGCAGGCCAATCCTGTTGGCCTTTTTAGCTGCCGCATCACA